>NC_061091.1:25142375-25187375 GCF_015104395.2 Macrobrachium nipponense
TTCTGCCATATAAATTTGGAACTGCCTACTTTACATCTCACCACCCTTAAACAGTATATACCTCATTTACGTCCCGGAGCATAAGCATTTAAACCTGGCTTTTTTAAGATCTCAAAGCTCAAGATATCGAGTTCTTTTATAATCTCTTCCAATTTTTCGTTATTAACTCCAAATATCTTGCAGTCCCAGTCAGCCTTTCTCATTAGCATCTCACAGAGATAAGCACCCGGGTCTTCTTCATTAACGTTTTACATCTGTAAACATTCGAACTTTTTTCGTCAACATCTCAACACCAAACGTTTGTTATTCCCCTTGGGATCGTAGTGCCATAGTACTCCTTGTGTGGTACACTGTAGACATTACTTAATGGTGTTTGCAGCGTCCCTTTGGCCCCTAGTTGCACTCATTTTTTAGCCTCTTACTTTATCTCGATTGCCGCTTTCTTTCTTTAGTGTAGTTGTCCAGTCTCTCTATGACCTCTTTGTGCAACTGTGGGAGTTTCTCTCAGTTCCACCTTTAGATCCTTGTACATCATTTTCTTTATTTCCTGGATCTCTGTTCCCTTTCTGTCCTACCACTCCAGCTCTTTCTTTTCATTGTTCTTCTTCACCGAATGGCCGAAAGTGCCGCAGTGCTTGGCTTGACTACCTAAATTTCAGAATATCAATCTGTTAGTATTATTATTATTATTATTGTTATTATTATTATTATTATTATTATTATTATTATTATTATTATTATTATTATTATTATTATTATTATTCAGAAGATGAACCCTATTCATATGGAACAAGCTCACAGACAGTGGCCATTGAATTGAAATTCAAGCTTCCAAAGAATATGGTGTTCTTTCGAAAAAAGTAACAGAAGGTAATGGGAAATACAGAGAGAGGAGATCAGTTATATAAACAAACTAATGAATAAAAAAAACTGTAGCAGTATATGAACATGCAAGTTGAATCGTATTATGGTGGTAATGCATTTGATCTCAGCTTGAATCTCTGAAATTGCCATTGCACGCATCCTCCGGGAGGCTGTTCAGAACCCCTTTTAATTGACATCTCGCAGCTCTGAACATCAGCGACTCCATGGTCAGTTACCTGCTGCTGAAGTTCGGAGACGCCAGTCTCATCAAAGAAGAGCGCCTGGCCGACGAGGAAGGAAAGAAATCCATCGACGAAGCGGACGCCCACTTCGACGACCTCCTGGACAGACTCAATTTCACAGTCCGGGAACTCGTGGATGCCATTTCTTATGAGTACGAACTATGCAGCTACTGTTCCTCTTGTTCGTATGTTTGTTTAGTGTCCTTGTTGCATTGAAATGACTTGCTTTAAGGGTTCGTTTGATGTGGATTCCATCTCTTATGAGTACGATCTCTGAAGTTGCTGATGTTCTTGTTCGTATGTTTTAGTGTTTTTGTTGCATTGAAATGATGTACTGTTGGTGTTGGTTTGATGTGGATGTCATAGCTCATAAGTACGACCTCTACAGCTGCTGTTTCTCTAGCTCATGTGTTTGTTTGCGTCCTTGTTGCATAGAGATAGTGTGCTTTAGGTGTTGGCTTGATTGTCAACTTGACATGTTTTAAATTTTTACTTGTTCTTATTTGTAATCACTGTACTGGTCGCCATTGCAATGTTGTTGCCATCTCCTGTGACTAAGACTGCTTTTGTTTGTGATTTATTGGTATTTTTGTCAAAATGAAATTTATTTTGGTTGCTTCATTTGCAAATGCACTTGTTATAATTATAACGATAGAAATCCCCTAAAGAGTATGACGGTTTCGTAAGTATTCTCATTAATCAGTGTTCTTGTCTGCGTGACACTTTTTGTTGGTTTTTTCGTCTTACTTGTAAATGCACCCTTCCGAACATTATTGATAACTACGGCCCCTATGAGTTCGGTTGTCTTTGTCAATGCCGTTGTCAGTGTCTGTTTCCATTATGTTAACATTGCTTCCGTCAGTAATGCATGATGTTACCCTTTCTTTATTTGTCTACTGCATTCGCAGCTTCACAAATTGTCACTGACAAAATAAGTTTCCTTGCTTATTTTTATTTTCCATTATGTTAGCGAGGTTTCCGTAAGTAATGCATGATTGTACCCTTTCTCTATTTGCCTACTGCATTTGCAACTTTACGAGGTATGTCAAAACGGTAAAAAAAAAAATCTTGCTTATTTTTGCTGTCTATGTGTATGTATTTATTATTCATTTTCTTAACAATGGAATCCTAGGAATTCTAAAAAGAATATTTGATGGTCAGTGTATTCGGTATGAAGAATAGGAAGAAATTATTATTATTATTATTATTATTATTATTATTATTATTATTATTTTATTATTATTATTATTATTATTATTATTATTGTGGACATGCCTCTAAGGTTATGCGTAAAGATAAAAAACACACCGGTAATATATTATCATAATAAGCACCTACCTAACATAAATCATATGAACAACAGGTGTGGCTTGATTCACCGTAGCAAGATTAATGTTTCTCGATATCGGTGATGAGGACTATTTGGTTTTAAAAAAGTTTATTGCATTGCGAAAAATGTTTGTTTATACATTTCAGAACGTTTTCGTACAAGATCCCCAAAAAAGTCAAACGCATCTGGTTTTTTTTTGCATTATGATAAATCACTACATCATCCGATGCACTGTAAGCATTACTTAATGTTCTTTGCAGCGTCCCTTTGGCTCCTAGCTGCAACCCCTCTCATTCCTTTTACTTTACCTACGTTCATATTCTCTTTCTTCCATCTTACTTTTCACCTTCTCCTAACAAATGTTTCACTGTGCAAATGCGAGGTTTTCCTCCTTTACACCTTTCAAACCTTATTATTCTCAAATTCCCTTTCAGCGTTGGATGACTTCATAGGTTCCATTGCTTGGCCTAAGTTTTATATTCCATTTGATTAGGATCAATCATAAGCTTTCTTAGGTCCATGTTCAGATTTTACATTGGTATGTATATGATTTTTTAAAATGAACCTATTGTTTAAATCCTAACTGCTTCTACTCAATATATATATATATTATATATATATATATATATATATATATATATATATATATATATATATATATATTATGAACTGCCCATCCCTCAGTATACAATGTGTGGATGTGACCTTCTGGCACTCCTAAAGTGGCCTTGTGAGGCGGGACGATGCTCATAATAAAACAAAGATCTACGGCTGAAGGCCGATGTTAATGAAAAGGAGGAATTTACATAAACTCTGGACTCTAGATTAAATGAACTATATTTACATTTAAATTTTATGTAAGTCCTGAAATAAATGGAAGGTGGTTGATTGCAGGTCCATTGGATCACGTGGCTGGGGAAAGACTCAGACCCCAGGGATATGAATTTGTGCAAAGCGGGTTATTTAAATACAAGCCCCATTTTCAAGGGCTCCCAATATTTCTCCCACAATCAGGCATGGTATTTGTCTGCAAAGAGATTGCATTCTAGCATTAGTACTCAGGTGAGGAACACGTGGGAAACGTTGCTCGAATTAACCATGGGGGATGTGTAATATCATTACTAGTATCACAAGGGGAATTAATCACAGTATCGAACCAAAATTGGGGAATAAGCTGAAAAAAAAGGGGGGAAAGTCACCTGGGAAGGATGAAATGAAATACAGACAACAGGAAAATGATTCACTGACTGCACTTGAAATTACATCTCACACTACCTGGAAATCCTTGGTCTGGTTGTCTTCTCATCTGCTGATATTTCTGTGCACTATGGACAGTATAAGAACACTTATGGGATCCCCAGAGGAAGCAGGGGATGCGAAAAGGGGGAGAGTGGTGTTCTGCAGGTGAGAGGCTTCTGGCCTCTGAAATTTCTGAGCTGCTGAGGTTCTGAGGAAGTTCTGAGAAAGAGCTTCTGTGGCTCCGTCCTTTTAAAATCTCGGCCTGGAGAGGCTCCTCCCTCCTCAGGACACCTGTGGAGATGAATTCCAGAGTAGCCAATGAGAATGAAGAGGTAGTTTAGAGAGAAGGAGGCTTTCAGTTCACAGGGGCAACTTGAGCATATAGGAAATTATTTACTTTTACTTGGTTTTGGCTTAAAATCCTGAACAAGATTCAATTCGCTCTACCTCGGAATTAATATATTTTCATATATTTTATTAAACGAAGGGGAATTTTTCAGTTGATAATAATTTTGTCTTCTCGTGGGTTCGAACCAGTGCCCAGCAGACAGAGGAGAAATAAGGACTTCAGTGACGTCACTGTAATATTATTTTCAATTGAAAAAGCAGAATGCTACAATTCCATAGGTTCCAGTAAGGAAAGCACCCAGGTTCTATAACTTAGACAAATGATGAAGAGACATTGTTTTTTAAGTTGTTTGCTAGTAAATGTATCTTTCCAAGTTGCTAAGGTACATTCACAGGCAGGCTTGTACATTTAATGCTTATTTCTGAACTACTTTGTTAATGATAGAAAATTGATATTCAAATTGATTGCTATTTTATTCAAAAGTTTATATAATTCTTGCGTGGTTATAGTATATACCCTATTATGCAGAATGTTTTGTTTCATTTACTGTTATTATTATTTATTAATCATTTCCATACATTCTCAGTCTCTCCAAAATATCCAAATTTGCAAACAACTGAATTGTCACCCACACAAATCTTTCAACAGATTTTTAATGCCAGTCTACAGAAACTAATCTATCAGTCAGTCAGTCTACAGTCTAGTATTTCCAAAATATCCTCACATCCATAGTACAGACATGTCACCTCCCCATGCATATCTTCCAACAGAGTTTTATTTTACGCCAGCTTACAGAAACCTACCAATTAGTCAACTCGTCCTATATATTTCACAGCTGCGAGGAAATGATTCTGATGTGCACCGTTGCCAGACGTACGATGTCGGGGAAGGAGTGTTGCAGTTCTATGATCAGCATGCCCACATTTTCGGGAAAGTGCTATGTGTACTTCTCGGACCATACGAAGCAAAATGTGCAGGACGTCGAGGGGGAGTTCCTTGGGGTGTCTCTTTACCTGAGGAGCGAGGTCGATGATCATCCAGGTGTGGGAGAAAAAAATTAAAGATTTTGCCGGTATGAGGTGTGGTGTCATTTTTAATTTGTCATTCTTTTTGTTGTGGAATAAGTGACAGGAATTCAATAGACAGATTTTTAATGTTGTAGCAAAGCGTATAAATAAGAGTTAGGGTCTGCAACTTGCTGATTTATCTAGATAACAAACAGATAGGTCAATAACTCTTACGAGCCGATATGTAGTGCCTGATACCAAGCAAACAAAAACAGAGGTCACACACATTCATTTGTCTGTTGACAGATGGAAATATACTTATAAATTGATACACAAGACATGACTAACGTTAAGGTACATATGGCTGAAAAGCTGACTTTGCAATGCATATGGTGATGACGATACATTTAGCATGACAATAATAAAAAAGGAGATATATGTATAAAAGATTCATGACATATGATGTGTTTCTTGTGCCCATGCATTGGCATGGGAAGCTGTTGCAGTGAGAAGACGAGCTGACCAGTGCAATGGTGTGTGGGGTCTATGTGGGTTCCCACAGGACTAACCCCCTTGGAAAGGACTATGGCTGTAGGTCAGTGTCTCACGGCTGTAGGTTGGTGTCTCACGGCTGTAGGTCGGTGTCTCACGGTTGTAGGTCGGTGTCTCACTGCTGTAGGTTGGTGTCTCACGGCTGTAGGTCGTTGTCTCACGGCTGTAGGTCGGTGTCTTGTATGTATGCTGGCTTTAGACGATTGATGGTCACCTACGTTGTCCTGCTGTCTACTGTCATTTGGTAGGCCTGATATGGTATGGTCATGAATAGGATAGGGAGAGTGGGGGCCTCTGTGTGCGTCTACTGGTTGAACACATATTTTATGTTCTGCAGCTCCCTGGTGATGTACACTTTTCTGGTCATGTGGTAGGTCATTTTGGCCGGCATTATCCATTCTACTGCTTTTCTGGTGCTGGATGGGGATGTTGGGCTCATTTGATGTTGAAAGGTATCTGCTGGCAATGTTAGGGTTTGGCCGTGTAGGACTTCTGCTGGAAATACGAGTACGTTGAATGTTGTGTCCAGTGTCATTCTTAGGCCCAGTAAGACCCTTTGTAATTCCTTTCTCCACCCTCTGCCTTGACATCTGGCGGTGAGTGATGCTTTCAACAACCACTGTAGCCTTTTAATGATGCTGTTAGTTTCTGGACTGTAGGCTGTTGTGTGTATTATCTTTGTCCCCAAACTGTCTGTGAGGGCATTCCACGGGGTGGATATGAAGTTGGCTCTCCTGTCACTTTTGATGATCCGCAGGACTCTGTGCCTGCTGACCCATCCAATGAAGGCTTTCATACAGCTCTCTGCCATCTGTTGCAGTATCGGCATTGCTTTGGGCCACCTGCCATTTCTGCTGATGATGATGAACAGGTATCTGTACTACTTGGAGTCCTTGGAGTTGGGTATAGGTCCCACTATGTCAGCATGGATATGGGTGAGTTGGTGGTGCACTGTGAGGAAGCCTCCTATTCCACTCTCTACATGTCTTGTGATCTTTGACGTCTTACACAGGTGCATTCTCTCATACAGTTTTTTATGTCCTTTTTAATTCCTCACCAGGTATAACTCTGGTGTAATTTGGCCAGTTGACCAGCCTGATGGGTGGCACAGGTTGTGGGCGAGTGTGAAAGCTTTTCTTCTGAGGCCTTCTGGCAGGTAGGGACCAGGGTGTCCAGTACTCATTTCGTAGGTGATGGTTGTCACTCCACTGTTGGTTAATGGGTTGCTCCATGTAAAGGTGGGGTTGTCCTGCCACAGTTCTTGTAGGTCTGCATCATCTCTTTGTGCTTCTGCTATTTTGAGATAGGCTATCTTGAGCTGGATGGTGTTGACACAGCTTCTTGATAGTGCATCTGCCACCGTATGTGATGAACCCTTCAAGTATTTGATGGTGCAGGAGTGTTCAGCTATTGCTGACTGGTGATGCTGTTGCCATTGCTGAGCATGAATTTGCTGACTTTGTGAAGGCGTGCATCAAGGGCTGATGGTCGGTTTGCCTGGGAAACTGTCATCTCTCAAGCATGAGGCAGAAGTGGTGGACAGCTTTGTAGACCGCTAGAAGCTCCCTGTTGAAAGTGGAATATTTCCGTTCCGCTGTCATTAGATTCTTGCTCAAGAATGCCAGTAGGCGACGACCATCTTCTGCATTCTGCTCTAGTATAGCGCCCATCGCTGTGTTACTTGTATCTATTGTCAACGGGAAGGATCTATGGGGTAGAGGAAAAATTAATGTAGTTGCAGAAGTTAAAACTTGTTTTGCTAAACGAAATGCATTTTCTTGATTTTCTGACCAGTTTAATTTTTTCTGTTTTCCTTGTAAGCATTGGTTTATTGGGCTCATGATTATAACAGTATTAGGGATGAATCTATGGTAATAGTTGATTAGTCCTGAAAATTCCTATACTGCTTTAATTATTGTTGGTTCTGGGAGGTCATGATTACTTTTACTTTTTTCTGGTAGGGGTCTAATACTCTCTGGGCTTACTTTATGTTCCAGGAATTCCACCATTTTCTTTTACCCATTTGCATTTGTCTTCCCTTACTATGGGTCCGTTTTCTTCGAGTATTGTAGTACTTTTTTTGGTTGGGGCTAAATATAAGGACCACGCAGAATGGAAGGTAGCAATTAATTCATCAGTCTTTGGAAGGGCGCCCTTGCATTGTAGTTGAGCTTGTAGGAGCCGAAGGAGGTGATGATTGCGGTCTTCTCTATATCTTCCTTCACTACTGGAACTTGGAAGTATCCCATCAGGAGGCCTATTTTGGTGAAGATCTTTGCTCCATTCATCTGGTTGGTTATGTCTCCTATGTTTGGCAATGGGTATCTATCTGGCTTTGTTTTGATGTTTAGTGGGCTGGGGGCTTTTTGGCATATTCCCACATTCTTCATCTCATAGAACACTTGTTTGGCATAGGCGAGCTGCTCTGGGACTAAATATCTGAACCGTGAGTGGATTGGGGGCCTTCAGTTTATATATGGCTCTGGATGTTGTTTCATCTGTGAAGACTTCTCGGAAGTCTTGTAGAAGTTGTATTTCAGGTGGTTGGATGGCTACTGCGAAGGGGCATATTTGTCATCTCTGTTACTGTAGTGATGGTGTGGTGGTGGTTCATCTATGTGGCTGTTGACGAGTTGATGTTGGAGTTGTTTTTGGGGGTCAGTTGATGCTAAGTCCACTAGCAGGTTGTGTTGTTAGGAGCCTGCTCCTAACAGTGCTATCATCACATCTGCTGTAGTGAAGGTCCAACTGTAGTCTTTCTCCATTGAATGACATGTTCATATTCCATTTCTCACACATCTTGAGTGGTGCTCTGCTGGTGGTGGATATGTGGAGCTTGGTAGATGGAGCAGGGTTGAGTCTTTCATTCGGACTGGCTGGCACAAATGACCTACATGGTCCAGTATCGATGAGGAATTCTGTCTGACTTTTTGTCCCTGATAAAGAAGCATGTGGAGCCTCTATGTTTGTACCTGGAAGAAAGACCTATGGGCATGCACAGTTTTGCTTACGAGGCAACTGGTTTGCTCATTACTGACATTTAGTTGGTTGGGTTGTGGGTGAGATCCTCTTGCATGTTTTTTGACAACAGGCAGTTTTGTCAAACTTGTGGGCTTTTGTCCCCAATCTCTAGTGGAAGTAGCACATCCCCTCTGGTGGTAGATCTTTCTTCTGTCTGGTCTTCCCGTTGATGAATTGTTTGGTGAAGTTTCGTTTGTGGATGGGGACAGCTGGTCCCTCTAGGTTGCTGTTGGATTCCATGTCGATTGACTGCTGGGTCCATCATGGTGTTGCTGCTGATGTTGGTGGCTGTGTGGACTCCACTGTCTTGTGGACCATGTGCAGGCATTGGGCATGGCCACCACTGTTTGGTGGGGTAGTCCTGTGAAGAATACCTCTCTCACATGGTCTAGGGATGATTCAGGTTGGCTATCTGTAGGGGGTATTATGATGAGCTGCCACAACTGTTTGTAGACATGTGATTGCCCCTTGCCTCTTATGTAGTTTAGGAATTTCTTGGCTCTTAGGGTATGTGGCAATCTGAAGGATGACTTCATTTGGTCCATTAATAGTTTGTAAGTAATAGGGGTTGAAGTTCTACCAGCCTTCCTGTGACTTGCTTGGAAATGTCATCTGGCAGGAATTTTAGGATGTTGTCTGCTTTATGTGCTGAGGAGGTGATTTTCTTCGATTGGAAGAATTTTCTGCCCTGAAGAACCAAGCTTCAGAGTTGTGGGGTGTGAATGAAGGTAGATAGATGTATGGAGCTGGAGGCATTGGTCTTGCTGGAATACTGGTATTGTCTAGGTTGGCTGAGTCGGTCATCTCTGTGGTCACCAATCTAGCAAAGGTTACACTAAGAGTTAGTCATATGACCGATTTCGCAATGCACAACCAGATTCACATTTCCATTTAACGTGCCTTCAGACCCTGCTTTGATGGAAACTTCCATCCTTGGACATGTCACTGTATCTGGGTGCTCTCCAGACAATGTTAAGGTTACCGACGATCAGTTGTTGAATCTGTTCCTGTTCCATGTGGATTGTCTCCAAGTGCCTCCGGTGAGTTTGACAATGCTGACTCCCAAAGGTGACTGTACACCAAGTACTGAATTAACCAACACACAAGACACATATTTTCCACCTGCGAGATCACTGATCCTTGCAAGAGATTGCATGTCACAATCACCTCCATACCTATATAATATATGCAGCACTGATGCAACACTATCCAAATTGACCATAACAAGTCTTCTTCTCCTTCTCCTCTTAGTATTGGACCCCAACATCTTAGACTTTACACAAATCATGAAGACTGGTCTCCAGATTTCTCTCTTCAGCAACCAGACTCATCCCTCCTTGACAGCTGTTGGCCACGGCGTGTCCCTCACTCCGAAGATGTACACAACAACAGAGGTCTCCCTCGTCGAGGTAAGTCCCTTTTATGGTATTATAGAGCAGGATTTTGGGTGTCCACTTGATGGCACAAAACATAAACTTGAGACATAATGGAATTATAATAGATAATCAGCCAGTATAAGGAATGGCTTAGAAGATCAGATCTGTGAGATTTAATTTTGATCACCCTGATTTTGATTCCTGTTCCTGAAAACGTGAGATTTAGTCACAGTGGCTTATAAGACTTAAAAACTGAGATTTTAGGAGCTCTGGAGTTAATGATATATAGTCGGCCAGATAAGGACCTCATAGTGGGTTAGAAGAGGCCTGTGAGAATTAGGTTTGACCACCCTGATTTTGATTCCTGTTCCTGAAATTGAGATTTAGTCATAGTGGCTTATAAGACTTAAAACCTGGGACTTGAGGCGCACTGGAGTTAATAGTAGATAATCAGCCTGTATAAAGACCTCATAGTGGGTTATAAGATGAAGTCTGTGAGGCTTAGGTTAGATATCAATGTAGACATTATTTAAGGTTCTTTGTAGCATGCTTTTGGCTCCTAGCTGCAACCCCTTTCATTCCTTTTCATGTACCTCCTTTCATTTTCTCTCTCTTCCATCTTACTTTCTACCCTCTCCTAACAATTGATTCACAATGCAACTGCAAGGTTTTCCTCCCGTTATACCTATCAAACCCATTACTGTCAATTTCTGTTTCAGCGTAGAATGACCTCATAGGTCCCAGTGCTTGGACCTTGGCCTAAATTCTATATTCAGTTCAATTCCCTGATTTTGGTTCCTTGTTAATGAGTTGTGAAATTATTTATTCATTGTGACTTATAAGGTCAAGACTGTGAAATTTAGGTTTTATCTCTCTGATTTTGATTCTTATCCCTGAAGCTGTGAGATTTAGTCACCGATGAAATTCAAATGATTCCCCCCTCTGTAGGTTAGGATGTTGTGCATTCCACGTTGATAAGTAGTTTCTGAATTGAAGGAGCTTCAGTAATAGGTTAAAAAAGTAGAGCTTTTTCTGGAGAGGAATGATTAGGGTAACTTGCTTAATCTTACGAATTGTCCGTCTCTATAAATATATTGAAGAACAGTTATTCTGAGTAGAGGTCTATCAAGTACCTTAAATCAACTCCTTCTGGTCGAATGAACTATCCTTGGAGATAAAAAAATGAAGTTATTTGGGCCAAAAGAATATCATGATTTACATTTTTTGTTTTATATACAATTACACTTTGCTAGTTCCTATCATAAGATGATTACCGGAATATAACAAGTATATTAGTTATAATGACTTTTTAATAGGAATCGCAACACTATGGGTGTTTGGGAACCCTATTTCCATGTGAATGAATTAAGTAGTCTTTTATGTACTCACTTTATGATCTTGATTACTCCATAAACCTAGTATTATCAATCATTGAAAGCGCAGCCTCCAATGGAATGAAATTTAATTGTTCTTGATACTATTTTTCATTTCTTTATATTGTCCATAGTAACTTGAGGTGAATGATGCTAAGAATACCACGAGAGAGATGACAGTATGTTCACCAAAAGAAACTGAAACCTACGAAACAGAATTTCCTCTTCCCAGGTGAAGGTTGTAGGCCTAAGACATTCGTTGACTGGGTCTAAGAAATTTGGGAGTCCTTTCTCTAGTGTCCATATCAGCTGTAGGCAGGCTAACCAGGAGACAACACAAATACCCACGTAACAAAATAACCTCTTCTTGGGTGAAGAGCGTAGTCCTAAATATATTTGTCGACTGGGTCTATAAGAAATTTGGTAATCATTTCTCGAGTGTCCATATCAGCTGTAGGTAGGTTGACCAGGAGACGCCAAAAAAAATCCTCTTCCCAGGTGAAGGACGTAGGCCTAAAGACATTTGTCGACTGGGTCTAAGAAATTTGTCAGCCATTTTTTCAGTGTCCATAACATCTTTAGGTATGCTAACTAGGAGACACCATAAATAACCACGTAACGAATAATCCTCTTCCCAGGTGAAGGATGTCGGCCTCAAGACATTCGTCGACTGGGTCTAAGAAATTTGCGAGTCCTTTCTCTAGTGTCCATATCAGCTGTAGGCAGGCTAAGCAGGAGACACCATAAATATCCACATAACAAAATTTCATCTCTCCAGGTGAAGGATGTAGGCCTAAAGACATTCGTCGATTGGAACATGGAAGACTGTGTGCCCACGAGCACCATCGGGTACATGCTTGACAGAGAGGGCTTCTACAGAACGCAGCCCAACTGCATGCTTGGGGCTATCAGGTCCTGTTTCCAGTTAATTTGCAACTGCTCCAGCTACGCCCTGGATATCGAAAATGGTGAGTCTGTGTCACAGAAAGTTGCGTTCGGTCAGTGTAAATGAGCCATTACTTAACTTGCAACATATGGAAGTTAGTCCAAAGGACATGCACTGGAACCTATGAGGTCATTCAGAGCATAAAGGGAAATTAAGAGTAAAGAAGGTTTTGAAAGCAAAACAGGGGGAAAACCTCGCAGTTGTACTATGAATCAGTTGTTACGAGAAGGTGGAAAGTAAGAGAAAAAAAGAGACTATGAACTAAGGTACTGTAAAAGGAATGAAAGGTCAGGTTGCAGCTAGGGGACGAAGGAACGCTGCAACGAACCATAAGTAATGCCTACTGTGCACCGCATGAGGTACACTGACAACACTGCCTCCTACGGGGGTACGGAGGTAAATGTAATAGAATGACAGCTCTATTATTTTTATTACTATTGGTTATACTCACTCAATCCGTGACTCCTTGGATCTCATTGTGACCCGTTGCCGGTCCCGCCAGACTCTTGCGGCCTGACATCCGTTGTTGGTGAGTTGTCCAGATAACGACCTGACTCAACGTTGCTTGATTTTTGAGGAATTTGAGATGTTCATACGCAGTTAGAAACTTACCTAATCTCTACTTAACTAATCTAGTTTGTCTTGGACAAGATTAATTACTCTTGAAAAAACATAGAAAGAGGAAGCGCCGTTATGAAGCGATATGCTAGGATAAATGGATCTTTCCTATAGATAGTGACCCCAAGGGTTTTCGGGGGTCGTTATGTAGGACTAATATTTCTTGGGGGTCGTTATCTTTATGGTATTTACAGTCTTTTGTTCATGTTTTTACGGTCATCCCCCAACGGGCTTGTACTTAACACGCTGCAAAGGTGAATACATACCGGGTTAAACCCTTGGGGTCACCATCTAGGAGAGATCGGAATATACTTTTCAGATTGTTAATCCTTGTGAGAATAAACTTAAAATAGACACCAAGTAAGCTGTCTGGTGAAGTGAGAGCAAGAGAAAAAACTAAAAGATTTTAATGTTTAAGTTTTCGTGTTCTAAAATCACTCCTCCTCAGCTCCCGTAAACTATGAGTAAAACATTTGTAGCACCAAATACCTAGTTTCGAAATTGTCATTAATTTTCCAAATAATGATTCTTATCTTATCCGGAAGAAGTCATCAGTGTTCAGTTTAAAACTTTTAGACTTGGTTTGAAATTGAAGTTTCCATTCAAACAGGAGTTTGTTTATTTTCCTGTAGTATTGCCAAGTTTTTCTTTTTCCTTACAGTTGCAGACTTGTTTTTTTCAGCAGCAATCGATTTGTCCTTCATGACATGGTACAAACCGATACAAAAGGGACAGATAAAAGGAACAAGTGAAACGCAATAAATGATTAGCTGCTAAAAACCAAATAAGCTTAAAAATGATAAGTGAGACAGGGGCAGGGCGCTTTTAGATAACAATGTAGTCTTTCCTTAACATATGAGCTTGAACATTCATAACAAAGCCAAGAAATATTGATAATGCAATGAACAGAACAAAGGTTCCTCTGGCACTGAACACCGAAATGATATGGTACCTCAACTGAGTGAGGCTATTGATGATCTTCAAAATTTGCCGGTTAAATTGATTCATGAATTATTTTCCAGCCATGAAAATGTAAGATAAATTTGCCTTCTAAAAATATATGCAGTACCAAATTCCTATTTGTCATTGCATGTTCACCATTGATTAACTGTCTCCGGAAACGTTCTGTGGTAAATTTTGCTACATCCTATAAAGTGTAGATTGTCTATTCCCATAGGGTGGTAGTGCCGTCAGTGCACCTCATGCGGTGCGCCGTAGGCATTACTTATGGTTCTTTGCAGTGTTCCTTCGACCCCCAGTTGCAACCCCTTGCATTCCTTTTACTGTACCTCCGTTCGTGTTCTCTTTCTATCATCTGGCTTTTCCTTGTTACACCTTCCAAACCTTTTTACTGTCAATTTCCGTTTCAGCGCTGAAAGACCTCATTGGTCCCTTTCAGCCCTGAATGACCTCATAAAGTCCCAGTGCATGTCCTTTGGCGTCAATCTTATATTCCACTCCATTCCACCACCTGTGGCTAACTCACTCACAACCTGTTTCCAACAGATGCTCTCAGACCTTGTTCGCTGAAGGAATTGCTCCCCTGCTACGCCCTGGCTTTTCAGAACTTAGACCTGCAATCAGGCACAGATGGTTTCATGGACTTCGTCAGGAAATATGTCACTGAAACAGAAATCGCTGCTTCTCGCCGGTGTTTGAATGCGGGTTTGTTTCATAAGTTGTATTTTAACAGAGATATGTCACATTTACAATCGATCCCTGATTCCCTTTTCCTGCCGGGAGCAACTAGATTCACTGAACAGCACCACCAATACACAGTAAATGTGCCTTGCTGTAGAACTTCTCAGTTCTAGAGGTCCTTTATTCTCCACACCGTTGGACTGTGGAACAGTCTCCCTGGGGATGTTGTACAACAGGAACTTCAGAAGTTCAAGCGAAGATGCAATGCTTTACTACCCTAATATACTTCTCTTTTTACTTTACTAATTTGCTTACATTTTTGTTTATTTGTCTGTTAATTTGTTATTTTATTTGTTTTCCTAATAAATGATCGATTTCTGTATTTCCCTTTACCTTCTGTTACTTCTTTCGAATGAGCACCATAGGAAGCTTGAATTTCAAGTCAATAGCTCCCTTGGGCTTGTTCCATATCAATAGGGTTCGTCTTTTGAATAATAATAATGATGACTAGAATAATTATTCCGTTTGTCCTCTAGTCGTAGCCTCATCTGTTGTATGGTATTCGGGATCATCGATTCTGTATCTGGATCATATTTTCCCCTTCTCTCTCTGTGCGTTCTTCTGCATCCACCAGAATGTAATGGTGAATTGCTAACATTGTCTATGATGTATGGAGTTGCTGATATTTCCAGATGATAATATAATGATAGTTAATGAGGAAGTGAAATTGCAGAAACTGGCGAAAGAATTTAAAAGTGTTAGGAAAAGGAGAAAGTTGAGAGTATGTGGTAGGACGAATAAGGTTGTAAGTGTGAACCTAAACCTGGAAAATGAACCTTGGAATCTTTATAGTGATGGTTGGAGAATGAAAGCGGTTCATTCGTGTGACTAGTTGGTAGTAAACTTATCAAATAATGGTAAGATAAAATAAGAGGCGAGTCACAGAATAGGTTAAGCAAAGAGGGCAGCAGGATGTGTGCGAATGTGGGGGAAGGAGCTTAGGGTGTCTGTGGAAGTGAAAGGTGGAAATGCATGGAGAACTGTTGAGCCAACTTCCCATTAGAGAAATGAATCGTCTATGTTGAATATCAATGAAAGAGGAGAATTTGAAGCTAAAGAAATGAATTGTGTGAGCAGTATGTATAGAGTAGGAGCAGTGGAATGTGAGAAATGTGGAGATAATGTAGAGGAAGTAGTAATGATATTAATAGCAAAGGTGATAGGTCGAGGGGATTTTTTAAAGGGTTTGGTCCTGTGTGAAGAATTAAGGATGATAGACTGGGATAAAGAGTGCTCACGGCAGAAACGTTTTGCAAGAAGGAAGATGGAAAACTTGAAATTATTGGACAGTTCGAGTGGAAAAGGTACATACTGGAAAGGCTGAACCTCGGCACTTGAGATGCGAGGGAGTATTTGCAAAATGTAAAGCGAATTGACATGAGTGAACCCTTAAATTATGATACCTACTCACTCTCTCCCCTTCCCAACGCAGTGACCAGAGGCTGCAGGCGCCCTTGCACGAGATTCGACTACTCCTACACGTCCAGTCAGTCTCCGATCAATGAGGACATCTATAACACCCTCCGTCAGCAGTTAAATCTTTCGGACGCGTGAGGTTTTATGCTTTGAAGGCTCTGAACATTTATAATTATGAACGGATATTTAGGGAGCGTGTTATTGGAGTATGCATAAAATATACTGGTGATACACACAAACACATGTATAAGCACTTAATAGAACGCATTATTAAATATAATCGACAACATTGGGTTAACTTTTTAAAGCAGTGTCTGTGCAACTTTGAATCTGAAGGCTTGTGTGCGTGTGTATGTATGCGTGTGTAGTACGTATATAATTATGTATAATCTTTTCTTTTATATCTGACTTTCTAAAGGAGTGAACTAGCTGTGTCGACTACCTTCTTCCCCAATATGAGATACGCAGAGATACGTTTGTGGCGTGACTCTGTAGGTAACCTTATAAGTAAGTATTATTCCAAAGTGGATGTGTTTTATTGTAATGTACAATTAATTTGAGGCTAAATGGAAATTTCTGAATATAATATGTTAATAAAACAGTTGTATTCTGATTAAATTTCTGTGTTGTAATATCTCAATTATTATGATTAAATATTCTCGTAAAAAGGGAGCATTAGGTTATGATGAATTTGGTAAATTAATGTAAAAAAAAATAAAATGGATTCCTGTACAGTTTGGTTATGCGGGATTTAATTAAACTTATCGTGTAATAAAGTGAAATCTCTGCCTTAGTTAGTCATTGTGAGAGCTTTGTCAATAAATAAATTCACTGCATCATGCACAATGACGTAAACTATTAATTATTTCAAACTTGAAAGGGTTCCGTTGTGAATTAGTTTTATACTTTTTTAGACAAGATGTTTATTTGTTTACATTTTGGTGATTTAAGCGCGCATATTAACAATATAACAACATTTATTTATTTTGTTGACCACAGACGTTGTGACGTCGTATAAGCGTCAGTTTCACGATGTTTTTCAGGTTCCATCGGTGGTATAACCGGAGTTCTCCTCGGCTGCTCGATCGTCAGTTTCATAGAATTCTTCGTGGCCTTCGCCCTCTTCTCGGCCATCTTGATCAGGTACTGTCATGGCGACTCCATCCATCGGACAGAGCCTTCGGAGGGCAAGTGACAGAGCGAAATGGAGATGGAAGAGAAGGGATGCGCGGATGAAGGGAAACAGAGTTGTTCCGCCGTCGGTGATTAAAGTCTCCAGCGTCTGTGGGAGTCGGTGGTGCATGACGATTTTGGATGAGGACGCCTCTCTCTCTCTCTCTCTCTCTCTCTCTCTCTCTCTCTCTCTCTCTCTCTCTTTCTCTCTCTCAACTGAATATACTGAGAACGTAACCAACAGCCTAGGCGCAGAACGCATTACACAGTGTCTTAAAGACAAACAAATACCACTAGGCCCAGATGTCCAACATGAAGGCTGTGTTTACTTTCTGCCCACCGACTGACATCAAATTTATGCTCAGTTATCGAGGTCGAGTTTATGCATTACAACTTCGATTAAGCGTAATCGTAACTACTGGGTTAAGGGCAGCTACTAAGACTAGGTCTACGCACTAGACTGAGCAACTGGTGAGCTAAGGGTCACTACTAAGACCATTTTTTATGCCCTAGTCTGCTCAACTAATCAGCTAAGGGTCACTACTAAATCTAGGTCTGTGCCGCTCCCGCTACTAAGCTGAGGACCACTACCTAGACTAGGTATATGGTCAACTACTTGGATTAAGTGTCTACTGAGTTAAGGACGCTACTGGGACTAGATCTGTGCCCAACTACTGGAACTTTGTACCCAGCTATTAATACCGAGGTAAGTATTTGCATGATACTGAGTCAAAAAGTTTAAGGCTAACTTAGGAGCCATAGTTAACAATCTTTTGCTTAACACTGCCAATCTTACTAGGGATGTTAGGAAAAGGAAATCTTTCTATTGGTTTCTGAAAGCTACGACCAGGGGGGGTCATTTCATTTTTCCCTGGGGGTGGGGCAAAGGTTTATTTGAGGACCCCTCTCAAGCGAAGCGAGCGTAACCTGCTATGGGGTCCGGGGGCCCGCTGTAAGGCCCCCAGAGAAAACTTTTAAAAATATCCACAAAATAGGAGCAATTTGAAGCCACTTGTTAGGAAAATTGGAAGAACTTTTATTCTTTAAAAAATGCTGTACATCAAGTTTTGAGATCATAAATGAAGATGAAAAGGCAGTGGAAATGTCTAAGCGTATCAAGTTATAAAATTATAATATTGGTCCTAGAATATCTGCAGTTTAACATGTTGCATTGAATATAGCTCACTACCTATACAAAAGTCATTCAGGAAAACAAGAAAAGTTTATGTGAACGGGAAGATCTTAAGCTTGAGAAAACGAGTAGAGATAAAATGCTACATAACTTTAACAAGGTTCATCTAAGAAAATCTCAAAATAAACATATGCTTCATGCATTTCAAATATTATCTACTGCATTAGTGGATACCTCCTTGATCTTACTTTTGCAAAATTATTAACTAGTATGTTCGAGGTGAGATTTTTAACAAGTTCCTTTTCTGAGACCATGAGAAGCAAGTCATTCAAGCTCATTTTTCATGGTAGTTCGTAGATACGTTTTCACTAAACTAAACTGAAGACAGTCGTTCATCGCTGTCAGTATTTACTGGAAGGGTGATGAGAATTTTAACAACTTTAAGAATTTCTGAGTAGGCACATTATAATGGTTTGAGTTCATGATACAATTCAACCCAATTCTTAGGCTTTTCATTCTTAGAAGGTGGCTCTTTACTGTAGAAATTTGGGCATTTAGAAGGATTTCATCTATGTGTATATCCTTATAAAACTGTGCTATGGTAGACAGTTTCTTATCATTTAAAAAGTCTTTAGAATTACAGTCAAGTGCTTTCATCGCTGCTATCAGTGGCATATTATGAGTGAATCTATTATCCATCTCTGAGAGAAATCTGTCTATTATGTCAAAATAGATTCTATTGAATCAGATGCAGTAGAAAAAAATCTTAGCCTTGTCAAAGATATTAGAGAAACCTTCAGCTGTTCTCAAGACCTATCAGGCCATTAATTCATTTGTGAGTAAAGTGATTAGATATCTCAGCTCTTAAAGAAAACTGCCTTGTCTTAACGTTTTTAACTGGTAACTGTTATATGTTATGTATTATTTAATTTGTTCCGAACATCTTAAAAATAACTAATTTAAATTAATCCCTCTCTACACTTCAACCTTATTTTTTTTTGACACGTTGTTTCGTGAACAGTGACCTTATTATAATTATATTTATAGATATATACACATAGATTTTTCCCATCCCTGATTTCGAGGCCACCCTGGAAATTTTTTTTTTTTTTTTTGGGGGGGGGGGGGAAAGCGCCCCTCACTGCCCGCCCCCCACACACACAAATGACGTCCTTGGCTACGTCAGCAACGAGTACCATGCAAAGTGAGGAGGAGGTTGTCCAATGATTAACATTATCCAGAACCAAGGACAGTCTGACAAACTTCAATAAATGCTTGATTGTATTCCATGGCTTCTTAACAGAATGTCTGCAATGACTTTAGGTGCAACTTGGATTTCAGTTATAATGCATTAATTTTGAAATGTTATAGTTGTGATCTGAAATTGATATGTCCACAGTTATGGAATTGAAAATGACGTGGTTTGATGGTCTAAATGCTGATAAAATAACCTGTATGTAACGGTCTTAATGCGTTATGTATAACGTGGTTTTCAGTGTTTCATTGTTATAAAACTATAAGGTTTTATTCGTATTTAATGGATTGCTGATATTCTCTATTTGTGCTTGAAATTGCGTTGTATACATTCAGAGTTCATTACTCCTGCTGAATTACATAACATTTTTATATCATATTTGCTTACATAATTTTGGCAATTGTGATATCTGTGATTGTAGTAAGAATATATACTTATATGTATGTATGTTCAATTTGAGGCTTGTTAATCGTACCTATAATTGTTGTTTCGAAATGCATTTTCTCCCGATGTAAATACGTTTTTTTTACCTAATTAATTACGTGAAAATACTCCAGTCATTGAATTCACCTCATAAAATCTGAAAAAAGAATTTCATTAATCTGATTTTCAGTGTACACCATCTCTTTCAACTTGTCACGATTCTCCGTATGATTATACATGATCTCGAAATGTACTTTTGAAGTCAATTTGATGAATAAAAGATAAAGTTTTTTATTTTATAAAATGACCCACTTCCCCAGAACTGAACTGATACATAACATTGCCATTTATGTTGTATAGACCATCAACAGCTTCTCTGTTCAGCGCTACTGCAAAGTGAATCTAATGTGAGATCCATTCACAAATCCCATTTGCTCCATCGTTCAACATCGTTCAAAAATACAAATAAATGACTGTAGTCCTATAATAATTCAGGATGACCTCATATATATATATATATATATATATATATATATATATATATATATATATATATATATATATATCTGTGTGATGGATCCCATTTCTTCAAAATAAATGTGAAATTAAGCTTGATATGGTTTTTATATAAAAAATGAATTTGTACTTCATTTGATTACCCTGAAATTCCCTCGCCTATTTGAAGAGTATCAATTGTTTTAATTGTAAAAAGGGTAATTTACCAATCATCAACATAAATTAAACTTGAACCTATATATGGACAAATGTAACATAAACTAATAAAATATAGTCTTGCCACTGCCCCTCTATAAAAAATCTCAAGGAGTTCAAGTGAAATGACGAGAAACCTTTGGTACCGTAACTTCGTGGACATCTTTGTGAGGCTTCGAATGACTGTGACTGATGTCTGCCGTTTTCCAGACTTCCAGAGTTCCAGTTTGTATATTGTTGTTACTCGTGAGTGAAGTGTTGATCCGTTTTGTCTCCGATCTGCGCGAAAGTCCTGCTGATTGTTTTGAGCTTAAATGGGCGTTGCCAGAATGCTTGGTGAGTTTCTGTATTCGTGTTTTAAGGCTGAGGGTAAATATCCAGCAGCCAATGCTGGAACTTGATTTGGCCCAGGTGTAGTGGTAGTGTGACGATAAATATTTTCAACTTTATTATTATGAAGATTATCCATGCTGTCGTCACAACATCGTCATCTTTTTAAAGATGGAAAAGTTTAGGGTACATTAGGGTTTCATAAAAACGCCTCCTGTTAGAAGTTTTATTTATCCCAAATTATGTTCTTAGAGGGAACGGTTTCCGATTCCATTGATAAAATAACCGTTTTCTGAGAAGTGCGTAAAATTACATGGACGACGACAAAATTGCAGAGTAAAATAAAACATTTCTTGCAAGGAAAATAACGGATAAATGTAGAGTATACAGACAATTGTAAATGTGAATTCAGATGGCCAAATTTACGGTGCACTATTATTTTCGGACGAATCCCACATCAGAGGCAGAAACTGAAGAACGTGCAACTATGTAGGCCTAGACATATAATATCATATTACGCCAGCTCTTGATTTTATCCATAACATAGTATGAACTGATGTGTTTTATGTGACTTCGTAGTGGTGTATGGTCATTATTATGTGTATTGCAAACGTATTTACACCATAAGCTTATTTTTATGCCTGTTAGTAGTGCAGTTTAAGCTTTCACATGTACTAGGCTGCATCACAGAGAACATTGGCCAGCAATTTATATGGTTACAGGCAGTAGTGAGATTCAGCCGGTTTGCACAGTTTCGTCCGAACAGTTTCACGGAATTTTATGGGTTCAATGTAACGACCAGTTGACCACCTGAATATGCAGTTATAAGTAGAGTAGAGCACGCAACTTTCAACTTGCAACATAAATGTCATTAAGCATCACCACTGGTAACCGTGAGTGGTTCCTCGACTGAGAAGGAAACATGATGAGCAGGTATAAGGGAACACACAACAATCACAAAAATATGTCTTGTAACTAAATTTTACCCCACATATTTTTATATTCTTCATATTTATACTTTCATGTTATAGATCGTAGTGATCTTGATAATAGAAAATGTATAAGAAAATGACACTAATAATGTTATGCCTATTAATAACTGTCTTTTTATCATTATTATTTATATAATAATATATTATATATTCACTTTTAATTCTAAACTTATTCACAAGAAATGTAGCAGTATCTCCTTGCTCATAATGTTTTCTTTCATATGATAATGTTTATTAAAAAGAATAAGCAATAACGTAACTAAAATATACGTATTCTGTCAATAATTTACAGATATATTTACCTTTTCTAGAAAGTGACTGAATTAAACATTTTGCTGATGAAGACGCAATTCACCAAGAAAATTAATCTAGCTGCTAGATTAAAAATCTGGCCGTTTTTTCCCCTTTTTCAATAAATGCTCTAAGTCTAACGACATTTTGCTAATTTGGCGAACGACTACCATCTACTGGTCACTCATGGTCAGTAGCCAACTGCATCATCCCATCCGATAACGTGTCGTTAATGACCAGTGCATTTCGCCTATTTCAAGAAGTGGTTTATTATTTTTCTTTTATAGAAGAGCAGCACTTAATGCAACACAGCAAACCCTATAGCAAAGTATATTTATTTTTACCTTCCGGAGAATACATATAATCATAAAATCTATAAATAGAATATACATATGGTTTATAGGAATACGAATACTGAGTGAAAGAAACATTCAAAAGTGTCTACTGGTAAATAGATAGGTGTTTGTTATTAAGTTCATTACCTATATATTCAAGTGATATAGACACTTCTCAATATCATCATAATGAAGCTTAACCATTCAGACATTTCATTTGGGAAATTATAAATAATAATTTTTATTTGTTAGAAACCAAGATGAACGTTTGAAGCGAAGTGGAGCAAATTTGAGATGTTTTTTGTGATAGAACTACCTGACAAAATATTTCAATCCCACCACTGGTAACAGGCAGTACCCTGTGGTGGGGTGTAAGAACACTACCACCGCAGTTTCTGCGGGTCGTAAAAGGCGACTAAAAGGACAACTGCTGCCGTGCAGTCTTACTTTTTAGTAATAGGCTAGGCCCACCTCCAATAACAGTGGAAACTGCTGCTTTGCAGTCTTACTTTTTAATAAAAGGCTAGGCCCACTGCTAATAACAGTGGAAACTACTGCCTTGCAGTCTTACCTTTTAATAAAAGGCTAGGCCCACTGCTAATAACTGTGGAAACTGCTGCCTTGCAGTCTTACTTTTTAGTAATAGGCTAGGCCCACCTCCAATAACAGTGGAAACTGCTGCTTTGCGGTCTTACTTTTTAATAAAAGGCTAGGCCCACTGCTAATAACTGTGAAAACTGCTGCCTTGCAGTCTTACTTTTTAGTAATAGGCTAGGCCCACCTCTAATAACAGTGGAAACTGCTGCCTTGCAGTCTTACTTTTTAATAAAAGGCTAGGCCCACTGCTAATAACTGTGGAAACTGCTTCCTTGCAGTCTTATTTTTTAGTAGAAGGCTAACCCACTGCCTATAATTGTGGAAACTGCTGCCTTGCAGGTGGACTTTTTAGTAAAGGCTAGGCCCACCGCCAATAACTGCTGGTTGATGACAGCAAGGGCATGCGGTTGTAAAACCCCCCTTGCCAAACAATAAACCATGCCTGATGTTTTAATAAAGCTTTACCACAAGCGGAGTAACTTAAGTTAACTTACCAGCCATCTTAATTTAAAGTAACCAACATAGAGAGAGAAAGAAGAGTTGGTGACACTCAGTTTAAGACGACTGAAATTACTAATTTGTTTGATGTACTGGCTCGGTGGTATCGGTTGTAGGTCTGTAGTCTTACCGCCCCCACCCCCAACTCCCGAAGGATATACATAATTTAAAAGTCTTAACCTAAATATGGTGTCGAAGCTTTCCCTCACAACACGCAACCCATCAGCTCCCCCTCGATTGCGACACCACCATATGTTGAATGTTACGCCCGTTTTTACATAAATATTATTAAGCGCAAGAATGTAAAACCTACTTTGAAGAGGCGTCAAATTCATTTAAAAGGTTTTCTCCACTTTCTCTTCTTATTCGTAACCTTTTATGGAGCATACGTCAGGAGATTCAGTTTAAATATAAGATAAAATCGGTGCGCAGGCAGTTAATGCCAGTTGCGGAAGTTAGATTATGTTAACACACACTGCAGCATTATCGGCGTCATAAGTTTGTAACCAATTTCGAAGGAAACAAAAGTAATTTCGTACTGTATTTCCGCTTTTCAGTTGACATTGATATTACTTCCTAGACTCTATGGCTTACGCCTGTTGTACCCTGGGCGCGTTTTGTTGGTTCTCGGTCTAGGTTGCATTGGCAGCGAGTTCCGAGAAGCTTTTAGAGGACGTCATTAAATTACTTAAGTAAACTGCCACTAGACTACATTGTGCCATTACTGTGAGAGACAAGGGTATTGCAGTCACTTTGGTTATTACTGCTGACGTTATTATACCAATTGCTGATATTCCCACTTCATCCTATAATTCTATATTAATATCGGTTACCACTGCTTGCCGTTATTGTTCTCATAGAGGGGGTAGTGCAGTCAGTGCTCTTCATGCGGCGCTCTGTAGGCATTACTTAAGGTCCTTTGCAGAGTCCCTTCGGCCCCTCGCAGCATCCTCCTTCCATTCCTTTTACTGTACCTCCGTTCACATTTTGCATCTTCCATCTTACTTTCTACTCTCTACTAACAATTGATTCATAGTGCAACTTTGAGGTCTTCCTTTTGTTATACCTTTTAAACCTTTGTCCTGTCAATTTCCGTTTCAGCGCTGAATGACCTCGATGGTCCCAGCGCTTTATCTTTGTCCTAATTTCTATATTCTATTCTCTATTCTTGCTATTATGGACACTTAAAAATTATACATATATATATATATATATATATATATATATATATATATATATATATATGTGTGTGGTGTGTGTGTGTGTGTGTATGTGTATGTGTGTTTGTGTTTGTTTGTGTGTGTGCGTAGCAGTGGATTATAGGTAACAGAAGAGACAGGTGAAAAGGGACATTTGACGATTTGATTGCCGAACCTTGGAGGAGGTTTGCTGTATCAGAACGCTCTCGTTTTCGTGTGTAACTGTTTCTGCTGCCTTTCTCCTGTTGACATTTTCTGCTTAAAAGTGGCCTGAAAAAATATGAAAAAAAGGAGACAAAATCGGAACTGAGAGCGACCGCCATCATTTCCTAATTCATGGCTGGTCAGACCACCGCAGAAATTGCGAAAGAAATTCTCCCGCCCATCGTTACTTTTCCCTAATAAAAAAAAAGGGGTGGGGGGGGGGGGGGGTGCGGGCGGGAGTCGGAGGGGGGAAAGCTCGGAAAGGCTTGGATGCTTTATGCTCTCTTTAGATTCCTTTTTATGAAATTAGATTAACCCATGAATTTTAGAAAGGCGATAGTCTGATGCATTTTTACAAAAGGAATATTTTCTTTGTGTTTTTAAAATGATTTTAAAGACTGTATTTTCTAAGTTTATTCCTTTTTTGCAGAAGAATTCAAAGTTCCTGTTTTGTTATTACTACCATTTTTAATATCAAAGAGCTACTCCGGAAATTACGATGGTTGGTCTAGTAAATAATAAAAGTTTAGAATCTTGAATAGTGTTTTTCATACTATGGAAATTCGAACTATTACAGGTAAGACTTTGTAGCCTAAAGAATCATGCTCTCTCTGCATGGAGTGTCTTTGCAAATAAGGTGATACGTTTTAATGAATTTAATTTGTAAGTCCGTACAGTATAACCAGAAAATTAAAGGAGCGTACTTTCTATTTTAAGTTCCTTTTAACTCAGATTTTACTGAATCAGTATAGTGGTGTACAAACAAGTAATTCCTGGTATTCATTTACTTGTTTCATTAGTTCAGTAAATAACTATTTATTTCCATTCATTTAACTACTTTACTTAAAATGCTGTTATTATTATTATTATTATTATTATTATTATTATTATTATTATTATTATTATTATTATTATTATCATTATTATTATTATTATATAACTTAATGCATTCTTATGATAAAGTCAATTCTCGGATGGGTAACCGTCAACGAAAATCGGAGGGGCATTAGCAAGGGACTAGCAGCCTTACCCCAAATATCTGTTGCGCACAGAGACTTAACAGCAGCCATCAGAAGGATGTTATGAGGAGCAATTGTGCCCAGAGATGTAGTTGGCGATATTTCGCAATATGTTTTCCTCTGTTCATCATAAGTCTAGATTGATTAACAAAAGCCTCCGTAGGGGGTTAGTGCCGTCAGTGCATCTCACGTGGTGCACCGTAGGCATTTCTTAAGGTTCTTTGCAGCGTCTCTTCGGCCCTAGCTGCAGCCTGTTTCGTCCCATTTTCTGTGCCTCCGTTCATATTTTTCTTCCATCTGGCTTTCCAAGCTCTCTAATAGTTGTTTCACGTTGCAACTGCGTGGTTTTCCTCTTGTTACACATTTCAAACCATCTTGCCGACAATTTTCCCTTCAGGCATTGACCTATATTCTATCATCAATCCAATCTAAACAAAAGCACGATTGTTTCGCTGGCAGTCAGCGTAATAAGGTGTGACCGATAGATTGCTCGAAAAGCAAAGCATTCCTTAAAAAAAGAACACCCAAGATGAACAAGGTTCAGTATATAAAAAACAGCTAATTTTTGTAATTAAATAAAAACAATTAATTGGTTCAATAAATAGTACCAACAATTAGAATTCATAATTTGATTAGTCTCTACAATTTATAAAAAGTTTTAGTAAAAAAAGTTAAAATGTAGGAGTGACAGTTTATGTTGGCTACTGTATTTGTATGAACTATTGTGTGCAACACTTCTTACTTCTTAAAATTCTTCTACATTTCCCTTTTCGTCAAATTTTCATACAATATCCTATAATTATTGTTGTGCGCAGTCGCAGTATTTTTGCCTGCTCCCAGCTGTATTCACATCTCTCAGACATTGTTCGATTTGCAACTCGTGGACACTTTTTTTCTCGCTCTGAAGCATCAAGCAACATCTAGATCGACAGATGACAAACACGTAGTTGATGTTGAAAACTGTCGTGCTACCCCTCAATATCATTGTTTGTTTTCGGGATTCTTTCTTTGACGTGTTCGAAACAGTTTCACAGTAATCCACCACTAATTGAAGTTCATCTAGAAAAATTTCCTTTTCAGTTAAAGATTCAAATGTTGCCACAACACTGGGTATCGGTAGATAAGAGACAAGCTGTAAGAGCAAATTCGGCATAGCTGTCGTATATAACCCTCAGTCCGCTTCATTGTATTTTTATATATAGGATTTGACAAAAAAAAAAAAAAAAAAAAACACGACCTTTAGGGAAATTCTTATTCTGTGGCCTTGACCATGGCCAGTTCAGAAACAATCAATATTGTTAATGGCTGGAATATAGTGATTTTATCTTTTAAAGACATCGGGAACTTCCTAGAGGTATCTTCAGTTCTCTTAGGTAACAGCGCATAAACAAGGGGTATAATATTACCCGATTTCACACCAAGTATTGTATACAATTTAGCATAAATCGAGGGCACAGTTTAAATGTTCCATCCAGTGCTCCGAATCTCCGAGCGAGATTCTTTTGGGTTACAAAAATTAACATACGACCATTTGTGGGACCAGTCATAAATAAGAAATGGAACTCCTTTGTTATTTTTTGTCAACTCTTTAGAGAGATCCAGATCGACCCCATAGTGGGGTAGTGCTGTCAGTGGACCTCATGCGGTGCTCTGTAGGCATTACTTAATGTTCTTTGCAGCGTGCCTTTGGCCCTTAGCTGCTACCACTTCCGTTCCTTTTACTGTACTCCTTTCATATTCTCTTTCTTCATCATACTTTCCACCCTCTCTTAACACTTGATTCATAGTGAATCTGCGAGATTTTCCTCCTGTTACACCTTTCAAACTTTTTACTGTCAATTTCCATTTCAGCGCTGAATGACCTCATAGGTCCCAGTGCTTGGCCTTTGGCCTAAATACTATATTGAACTCAATTCACCTCTACTCAGTCAAGATTGAGATAACTATTAGGCAGAGCGAGACCAACATTTTTTCTTGGGCGCTTATTGCTTTTAGTTCTTTTCATATTTGCTACTGAAAGGAGCTTCGCAGTCCCACACAACTCACTTCTACTGAGTCGCCTGATACAATATGTTGTGGTGTCTCTCGACTATTCATCGCATACTACTCTTTCACTTTCTCCATTGCTTTAGCAGCTTCAATCCAACAGCGTCTCCTTCATGCTTGCGATTCCCACTTTGTTTCGTGATACTGTCACCAACAGCGAAAACACGAGCGCAACATTTTCTTGCTTCGGACATTTCCACATTTCCAGTACATCTTCTTGTTCACTGCTTTGCCCTTAATATATAGGTAGCCATCCAAACACAATTTCTCCTTTCCTTTTTCGCTCTCTATAAAACTTGTATCCATCTTGTGGGTTCAAGATTTCTAGAATTAATTATATAATAAAAAAATAAAACTACGAACTTTTAAATAATATAAACCAAACCATTAACGGTTAAGAAGATGGCATTTAGCAGTGGTGTTTAACGGTTGAATATTTGTTAGCGATCGTTTAAAGTATAAATATCGGCTTTGGAGTAGTTTACAGAATGATTATCTGCTTTCGAGCATTTTATCTTTCGATCAGTTGATAGTTCGAGAATTTTACTTAGGTTTGTGAAAGGCATTATGAGGCTTGGTGTGGACCTCTGGGTCAGCACAATCAAGGATGAACAAACGTACGCATATTTATGCGTTGTATTAACAAGGAAGTCTTTGCACCATGGGTCTTTACGGGGAGGTACTTGTGATATTTCACCTGGTCTTGCGTTTAGTTTCTTTGTAAAGACACTCAATTAGGACGGGCTTTGATTATTATTAATTATTATTGTTTACTGCCTTGAGATTGCGACACTAGTTTTATGAGTGCCAGCATTTAGTAAATGTCATTAACTCTAAAAGCAAGCACATACTATATATATATATATATATATATATATATATATATATATATATATATATATATATATATATATAGGTAAATATAAAAGCAAATGCCAAGAAGGAATGTGAAAAAGCGGAGAAGTGCTAGGCTTTTCGACTTACTGTTAAGAAAAGGACCTTAAGTCGAAAAGCCTAGTACCAATCACTTTCAATTTCCTCCGTGGCATTTACCTTTATTTATATAATCATCACGTTCCATATTTTCGCGGTTCATATATTATATATATATATATATATATATATATATATATATTTATATATATATATATAATTTATGTGAACATATATACTACATATACGCCCACATATGTTTATTTATATATGTGTAGATGTTCATGTATATATGTATTACGCACACGCTCAAGGGAAATGGAGAGAGAAAAATTTTGGAGCCTGAGACAGTTGTCACACTACTTATAAACCGATCTAACAAACTTATTTATGAAAGAGTACAGAAAATAAGTTTAATTTTCGACTTCACGGAGCCACGAGTACGAAAAATTCTTTTGACAAAGTTTCCTAATGATATGACACAGAAGAGGACAACCTCCTTAATGAGCACGGTTTCTAATCTAATAAACTTTGGATCTAAGCTTCTGGTGACTCCCCCTACATGGAAAATAGGTGGGGGGCTCCCCTGCTACCAGGGGAAGGGGTTGAGTGTAAGGGGGCGGAAGGGATGGGAAGTTATCAGCTTGCTAAGAATTCCAAAGTTTTTATCGTTTCAATTTCACATTCCGGACGTTGCCAGCCCACGGCGCAGGCCTCTTGGTACCTGTTGGAAGGGCGGAGGGAGGCGGGGAGGGAGGAAAGGAAGTGCTAGAGGAGGAGAAATTAGGAAAAAGAAGAGGAAGAAAAAAAGAGAAGTGTTAAACTAGACCTATTACATATCCACTCATAGAGGAGGCGGTGAAAGAGGGAGACTTGTTAAACTAGACTTATTAACACACGTACTCAGTGCAAAATCAGTTCGGGAAACAGGAAGTTCGGATACCTTCAGGGAGAAACGTATTAAGGGAAAAAAATAAGAAAAAACAGACTAAGAAGAGTGGAAGGGAAAGAACAAGGAGGAGGAAGCATGGAACTAGGCCTATTAAAATATACCCTCTTATACCTCGCCAGAAGGGAAAAGGCGGGGGCCGGAGGAATGCGCGGGAAATGGGACCTCAGTGGAGGGGTAGGAGGGAGAGAGCTTACGGCCCAAGGACAGGGTTTTAGTGACATAGTTTTGTACGAATCTGGTAGTTTTCTGTCTAAAATATCAGGTCGTAAACAGCGCCTCTTGTGGAATAAGAAGGGAAAAGTGCAGAGGACGCGAAAGCAAGAACAGCATTCGAAGGGGCGAAATAGTACAAAAGAGGTTTGCAAGAAAAACAATAACACGATTTAAACAGCAGAAGGGTTTTAACCAGTAAGATGCACAACGAAAAAAACTGCAGTTAGTCACATAAAAAGACAAGAGGAGTGTCCTTTCCCGCTCAGGGGAAATAGATTACGATATTAGTAAAAAAAAAAAAAAAAAAAAAAAAAGCATACGCACTAACACAAAGGAAAAACTGGGATGCATAGTGCAAGGAATATATCTTAGAAATTACCCTGTTTGTTGTCTGCTCGCCTCCCACCTTTTTTTCAGAAAACTAAGTCAAAGAATAGTCCCATTCCGGTTGCGTGGATTTCAGTCAAATTAACAAGGCATCATTGACAGTTAATTCCATTACATTGAGGGAGTGGTCTGCCTAATGTTGCAGAAGATTACTGCATAGGAGGTATTTGGGCAAACTCACTCTCTCTCTCTTATGCAATTCGTATCAAATCAGCGGAGTTGTATCTCTTTGTATATACTATAAACAGATCCTGAATATAAGTCTCTACCAGCGGTGTAACTGAAATTATTAAAAGTATTTAAACACACATCCTGTCTTGCTGTGATCCTCTTAGTCCCATGTTTTTAACACAAAGCCTTTCTAGTATTTGCAAGATTGGTCCCATTTTGACAAAAAATATCAGTGATCATTTTATAGCTGAACATGAGTGCATACGGGGATATTTTTTTTTTTTCGTTGTCATCTAGGTAAAATATTCTTTATTTAATTGAAGGAGCAAAGCAACCATGTCATCTGTAGTGAAGTAATTGATCCAACAGGGATGTTTATACTTTTCAAAATGATGAGTGATTCTAAATACCGTTTGATCCCTTTTAATCAATCGAATAAAGCACATTACATATCTTCCCTCTTCTGTTTGTTCATTTCCCCAGGTTGTCATCCTGCCAATTTACTTAAGAAAATAAAGGCATCACCATCAATTTGATTAAACTCTCTTATTATAAAACTGGAATAATTTCATCTAACATATTTGCATTACAAGTGAAAAAAAAAAAGCACCCAGCATCTTTTTCCCATCCAGCCATAAGATGCACTAAAAGCAAAAGCAGGCTGAAAGAAAGCAATGCAGCAATTCCTATTTCGTGCGACAGCGTCGCCATAAGGTTTGTTTTCGCTGTAACGGCCCGAACCCGGCCGACGAGCGATGCCACCCGTCCGATACGCGTCCATATCGCCGGCAGTGTCACATTGGGAGGCATTACGACGTCGCCCGGACACCTGATGTCGTGACCCAGCCGGGCCCGCCGGAGGAGTTATTCGTTGATCATAACGAGGCAAAATAACGCCGGGGAACATTGCTGTCAGGATCGAATAACAATCCACGAGAATGATTGTGATTGGGGGACTTTAAAAAGGATGCCGGCGCGTTCTCTTCGATTCCGCGGATAAGGCTTTGTTTTGGAGGATTTGTCATTACGCGCATTCTGTGTCTCCTCTGCCTTATTTCTTTTTCGTTATTGCTTTTGCGGATTCACTTTGATAAAAGTAGTTTAGGTATTGCATAATTTATTATTTTTGTCGACATATTTCTTAGGTATTTTCGATTGAACGACATATTATTATTCCATATTTCCATCTAATCGGTTAAATTCTTATTATTTTCTCCACTCTTTCCTGAATTATCTCATGTCATAATTTTTTCCAATTTTGTCCAGTCACCATTTTCATTTTCCTCCAGCTGCAATAGGTTGTGGGGTATTTTTTTCCCAAAAAATATATTGTTGAGGTCTTTGGTCGTCGAACGGTTAAAATCCAGACATCTTAATCTATGGACAGCGGTAACATCTAGCCGGACGTTGGTTATAACTGATTCATGGAATGGATACGAGAGTAATGTTGACGCCAAAGATGAATAGTAGGTAATTTCAGTGATAATGAACCAAAAATAGGATTTATTGGATTTGCTTATTGGTTGACTTAAATACAAGAGTCTTCTAGCTTATCCAGTGTGTTCTGAATTAGTTAAAACAGAATTAAAGTATTTTTTTTTTATTGGTTTAGAATAATGCAAGTATAGTTATAAGTGCGCGGATGTTACATAAAAAGATATTTTACAGACAGGAATGAGAGATTTGGGAAACTGTCGATAGCAGCTTCACTGTAGAATTGTTTGAAAGAGATGGCTGGAGTAGAGACTAATGATTTACAAAGGAATATAGTCATCAGTAGGTGGAAAGGACGATGTTGGATCCAGTATTGCAAAAATCTAGTAGGTGAGTTAGTAAGAATCCCTGTACCTCTATAGGGCTTTCATAGTTTTATTCAACAAAGCAGTTTTGCTGAGTTCTGAACCGAAGGAAAGCCACCTGACAAATTAACTTGAAGATAGGCGATATTACTACTTGTGGCATACGCTCAAAGACCGTCAATACTTCACGCTCACATCTTAGAATGACTTCTTTGTGTTAGTCCTTGTCGGGCAAAAGAAACTGTCATTGTACTGCACCTTTTGAGTTTTCTTCCTGATTGGACTTCTGGTACCTAGAAGTTCTGTGACCTCATTTGCTGGGAGTTCTGTGGTCTGATTTTCAGAGTTCTGTGGTCTGTTCTGTGGTCTGATTCTCTGGGACTTCTGTGGTTTGATTCACTGGGAGTTGGGACTTATGCGGTCTTACTCCTCAGGAATTCTGTGGTCTAATTCTCTGGGAGTTCTGTGGTCTGATTCTCTAGTAGTCCTTTGGTCTGATTAGCTAGGAGCCCTGTGCCCTGATTCTCTGGGAGTTCTGTAGCCTGATCTTTTAGGAGTTTAATGGTCTGATTCTCTGGGAGAACTTTTCCCTGGCGTTTCTGATCAGTATATTCAGGAATAATGTCACAGCGACAACCACCTCAATCATCGAGACGATGGAGATGCCCAGCAATAGCCCGGTGATGCCACCAATCTCGCCTGTTAGAAGAAAAAGAAATGATTTCCTGGTTATTTGTGGAAGAGCAAATATTTATCAAGAAATGACGTGAGAAAGTTTTATTCAAATTGGATAGTATACCGTGGACCCTTTTAAGAATACGAGTGAATCTCTCTCTCTCTCTCTCTCTCTCTCTCTCTCTCTCTCTCTCTCTCTCTCTCTCTCTCGAAAACTTTGACACCTCTGAATATTATACTCACTAACGAGATCGGAAAGAGTTTCCCTCCACACCCTGACGTCCGTGTACCTCATGGTTGGGTAAAAAATCGTCACTGCAGCCAGTTCACTCCTGAGTTGGAGGGCAAAATAATAATAATAATAATAATAATAATAATAATAATAATAATAATAATAATAATAATAATAATAATAATAATAATAATCTGGAAAACTAGAGGCTGAAGTAGCTTCAGGACTCATGCAGAAGAGTGTGATCCTAGAAACGGCGCACATAGTAAGAAAAGTGATGGACTCCTAAGGCGGCAGGATGCAACCCGGAAGCATATTTGTGATCTGTGTTAAGACTCGGCTTATGGGAGAAATTAGGACCAATCAGCGTTCAGAATTCGCATGCATTCATTCTTACTGTGTGTACAATAATTATCCGCTAGTCACGTATATTTCCTCTATTGATAATTTATAAACTAATATGTATACTATCCGTTTTTTCGTTCCGGTTATTCATTAATTACTTTTATCGTCTAAATAGTTCTTAATATCTAACAAAATTCAAGTTTAATTAATGATGAAAACCGAGGATGTAGAACACTTTTATATGTTCGTATGATTCATTAAACTGCCCCTCTTGAACATGATTCTCATTTGTAAATAAACAATTCATTCATACGGTCTAGAGCCGCTTATTTAAGAACAGTCTATCATTCCTCTCTTAGCAATGGATGGCAAGGAAAAGCCATCAAATTGCGAGAAATTCAAGAATATAGACATTCAGTGATAGTAGCGACATAATTGAATTAATGACATATATAATAACAAAAGAACAGGTCAAGGAATGGCTGGAAGAGTGCCCGAAGAGTATGCAAATTTCGTTTAATGCCTTCTCCCCTTATCCTTATCAAGTTACAAGATGGGTCTATCCATGGATATTAAAGAAGAGAGATTGTAGAGATAAGTCCAATTGTTATGCGATGATTCTGAGAAATAGCAGCGGCCTCGACTGCAGAGACCAGCAGCAACAAAGCCACTTCTGGCGCCCAGTGCTGAGGGCAACAACTGTGTTCCATTCAGAAACAGGATCACACGAGAATAGGGGATCATATTTCATAAGATAGTGACATTTTTCTTTTATGAAATCTTTATAACTGTCGAAATAACCTCAAGTAAACGTGTGTTAGATATTAGTCAACTTGCAGTCAACTACACACCTGCTTTTCGAGCTAATAAAATGAAATAATGTTGTAATAATCTCTTTATTAAAGACTATTTGATATTGAATTCATGTAGCTTAATAAAATACCATGTAGGGTTACTTTCAGTTCATATAACCACAGTTAAGAGCGACAATTTTCCCTACTTGTAGTAATACAGTGTATGTACAGTCGCCTTAAAGTATTCCTTGACCCCGTCCCCTATGTTTCACGTAAATGGTCTGGTAACACCGCAATGAAGCCTGTTTGTCTTGTAACGACAGGCGTGAATGGTCGAGCTATTGATACCAATGTTCATTCTTTCTAATCACTACTGTAGACATTATGTTGATGATATACGAATAATAGTTCACATTACCTGTGAAATAAGTTGTTAAATAAATAAAAAAATAGTATAGTAACAGACTAATAAAACAGCAATGGTAAAAAATTATATTCATTCCTGATTAATCATAATCGCCAACCTTCGTTCCATTCAGGTGTGGCTGCTGCAGGCGGTTGCTGGAATCCTACTTTTGTTCGTGGTAGATCATCATTAGGTGTCAATTTCAGAACTTAATTAATTGAATGGAAATACGCTTTGGATTTACACAATCCATCTACTTATAAAGTAATAAGATTATAAACTACAAATTTGAAGACCTATGAATATAATTTCATGAAGGCAATTATGATAGCCATTGGCAGGCTATGAGACGGCAGGCTTTGGGAAAAATTAACAGACAACTAAATGTATAAAGGAACCAATATAACCGATGTAGCACTTATATATATATATTTTTTTTATTCGAGCCACGTCTCACCAGAGTAGCCTACCGTAGATGGAAATTTCTCGAGTTATCCGATTAACAGCACACCTTAACCACCTTGATGGTCTTTATATCAGTGGTAGATATGGTTGCACACCGATAAATTCAGTACTTCGATGTGATGAGCGAGAGACTAAACTATGGCTGGGTTTATTTTTTGTCAATTTCGTTGGTATCTATAACAATACTGAATTGGCCTTTCATAATACCCTGAAAATGATAACAGGAACTCAACCAGATTAATGTTGCATAACCATGTGAATATATTATACGTAATGATAAGATAAGTCCGATATTGCTGTGTCTTCCTGGACGGTGACACAGCGATATCGGTGAGGGTGTGAAACCAGTTATTGAAGTCAAGCCAACTGTTTCAAATATCTCGTTCAATATAAAATTTCCCTCCACATGTGACCTGACAAAAAATCAAGAAGAAATCATTAATCGTATTTTCATTTTTATGAAAGTAAACTTCATGATGATCATTCGCAGAATAGTAAGGTATGAGTTCATGACGACAGTGGAAGTTCGAGAATTCATCGGTTGTCAAAAACCCACTTGACAACGGAATTACCCTAAGGAATGTAATTAAGTGCTTTGTATGGATAAAATTAGCAATTTGACCTTACAACTAGATGCATCTTAGATGGGTAGATACATAGAGATAAAGAAATGGATTGTATTGCTTTCAGTATTCGTCAAATTTTGATTTTTTTCTTTACGTTTAACTTAATGACTCAATTTCCCCCCTCATTCGAGCTGGTCCTTGGTCATAATCATTGGTAAAAAATGAAACACCCAAGCTTTTTGTAATTATATAATTATGAGTTTTCTTTATTAAAATCAGTTGGATTCATCAATGAATTTATAGCAAATATCTGAAAACTATGTAGTACTACCAATTTTGTGATGTTCAGTTTTTTTTTCACAATCAATTTCGTATTGATGGAAGCTTGTTTTTTTTGTCCAATTTCCATTCTCATAACTTTCCCTACATTGAGAAAAGAAACCCACAACTTTACTGAGTATAACTCGTTTACTAGTGAGTATTAATATACTATTTTACTTAAAACTTGAGTACTTTCAGGCCCTAACTGTGGCTCTTTCAGAGATGTGAAGGTTGTCAGACTGGGTCCAGACCGATGGTGACCACTCACTTGCCACAAGGGTTAATCCAAATGACCATCAGATCAGGATATCAGAACGACGACAGGAGGGGATTAACAACTCTCAAAAGAGGTGGAAACGAGGACAACAGCCATCACATAAATCACAACTCAACAAAAAGTTCCAGTCTGACAACCTTCACATCTCTTGAGAGAGGGCCACAGTTACTCCTTATAAGCACTCGATTTTAAGTAAAACACTATGTAAGTACTTACAAGTATACAAGTTTTACTCAGTAATCTTATGGGTTTCTTTTTCCATCTTCAGAAGAAAACTGAAAAAAGTTGTTGTTTTGTTCAGTCCTTACATTTATGGTCAAGATTTAGTGAAATCACTATGGAAATAAATCTTTTTATTTCTATTTATACAACGTTGAATTGTAAAAAAGAAAATAAGAAAAAAAAAGATCTCATTTGAATCATTAATACTTTGCACCCAGCTCCTGAAGATGTCCCCCCAGACTTTTTCGATCGGGTTCAAGTCGCACGCTTTGCTCGGCCAAGGAAAGAGAACAATGTCAGGCTGTTCAGCAAACTATCCTCACACAATCCTCGCAATATGGATGGAACAGTTATCCTAAAAGAAATCATGTAATTTACTAAAAATATTGTAGTATATTATAAATGACAAAATAATGATGTTTGAATAGTAAAGGAGTAGGAGATTTGGAAGATGTGTGTTTATAAGAATAGTTGGTCTACTTTCCATGAAGAGATCTTACAACAATTTCACTGGCTTTATTTGGCCAGTTTAGATTCATCAGGGAATGCAAATCAGTGATGTTGATGTAAGATTCTTTTGCAGTTATAAAACCAATAATTCTAAGAAGAAAGATGTATTAGGTAATTTGAAACTACTTTATGACCAATATTAGCAATAAGTTGATACCATATCAATTGTCAAGAAAGGACGTTCATATATGAAATACTAAAAATGAAAATGAAAACATGCACATACCTGCATGAAAATTATCTACTCAGGATAGGGATGAGCAAAAGCGTGAACGGAAGGAACCATCACCTTCTCCGAAATTTCGAAATACTACTCAGCACTGAACATTCCATTGATCTCAGCCAATTCACCAACGCCATGCAGGTATATCCAACCCCCAAACGTTACAGGTGATATGTCCACTTCTGGCCACTTGATAAATATTCTGGCTGTCGTATCTAGTATTATCACGCCTCCAGCAATGCAGACAACCATGCCCGTTAGAAGCGAAGGTCTTTTTGTCACTGAAAATTACTGTGCCCCAGAAGTCTAATTCCTCTTGCAAATAATGTCGAGCAAATTCCAACCGTGCCACTTCATGCCGATCCTCAATCTTTTGTTCACTGCCCGAGTCCTCCTATGGTGGATACCGTCTGCGTGGATCCTGTTTCTTATAGTTTCAGCTGAAGCACGCAAGTTTAGTGTGTCCCTTCTATGCGTCGCTACTTCCATAGTCACCTTATCTTCTTCTGGGGTCGTTTTTCTTGGCCCACCAGCTCTTGGCCTGTCGTTGAGGTTTCTAGAATCCTCCCATCTTTGACACCAAAGTCAAACTGTGGCATTGAATTTCCCAATTCTCTTCCGATAGGTTTGTAAGACATGCCAGTCTCACTCATGCCTAAAATTCTGCACTAAATGCAGATTCTTTGTTGATTACGATCCATTGTCAATTCCAGTCACTGAGCCGCTACCAAAAAGAATGACTTAATGGAATAAAAGTGGTTACACATTACTTACCGCCCTGCCTCTCTCTCTTTAAGTTATAAAACTTAAATTGAGTCTCTGTTGTCATTCTTAAGGTATCATAAAAGGTCTATATAATATTGTCTAATAATACCAACGAATTGACAGAAAATAAACCCAACCATAGTTTAGTGTCTCGCTCATCACATCTAAGTACTGAATATATCGGTGTGCAACCATATCTACCACTGATATAAAGACCATCAAGGTGGTTATGGTGTGTTGTTAATTGGATGACTTGAGAAATTTCCATCTATGGTAGGATACTTGAGTAAAAAGAATAAGAGGTCTACATTGGATATATTGGTTCCTTTATACATTTGGTTGTCTGTTAATTTTCCCCAAAGCCTTCTGTCCCTTAGCCTGACAATGGCTATCACAATTGCCTTTATGAAATTATATTTATTGGTCTTGAAATTAGCGGTTCATAATCTTATTACTTTATAAATAGATGGATTATGCAAATCCAAAGCATACTTTCATTCAAAAAATTATTTTCTGAAATTGACACCAAATAATGATATACCATGAACATAAGTTGGATTCCAGCAAACGCCTGCAGCAGCCATACCTGAGTGAAATGAAGTTTGACGATTATGGTTAATAAGGACTGAATATGAGTTTTACCATTGCTATTTTTATAACTCTGTTACTATATTATTTTTCTATTTATTTAAGAACTCATTTCACTGGTAATATTGTCTACAGCAGTGATTACAAATTATGAGCATTAGCATCTAATAGCTCGACCATTCACGTCTGTTGTTACAAGACAAACAGGCTTCATTGCTGTGTATTGTAGTCTCTTTGAATACAAAGAACTAGTTACTGGAGAGCAGCATTGAAGTCTCTTAGAATATAGATAACTACTTACTGGAGAGTAGCATTGAAGTCTCTTTGAATATAGATAACTACGTACTGGAGAGTAGCATTGAAGTCTCCAGGAATATGGATAATTACTTAGTGGAGAGCAGCATTGAAGTGTTTTTTAATATAGATAACTACTTACTGGAGAGTGGCATTGAAGTCTCCAGAACTATAGATAACTACTTATTGGAGAGTAGCATTGAAGTCTCTTTAAATATAGATAACTACTTACTGGAGAGTAGCATTGAAGTCTCTTTGAATATAGATAACTACTTACTTGAGAGCAGCATTGAAGTCTCCAGGAATAAGGATAACAACTTACTGGAGAGTAGCATTGAAGTCTCTTTGAATAGAGATAGCTACTTAATGGAGAGCAGCATTGAAGTCTGCACGAATATAAAAAACTACTTACTGGAGGAAGCATTGAAGTCTCCAGGGACATGGATAACTATTTACTGGAGATCAACGTTGAAGTCTCCAGGAACATAGATAGCTACTTAAAGGAGGCAGCATTGAAGTCTCCAGGAACATAAATAACTACTTACTGGAGGCAGCATTGAAGTCTCCAGGAACATAAATAACTACTCACTGGAGGCAGCATTGAAGTCTCCAGGGATATGGATAACTACCTACTGGAGGCAGCATTGAAGTCTCCAGGGATATGGATAACTACTTACTGGAGGCAGCACTGAAGCCTCCAGGGATATGGATAACTACTCATGTGAGTCAGCATTGAAGTCTCCGGGGATATGGATAACTACTCACTGGAGTCAGCATTGAAGTCTCCAGGGATATGGATAACTACTCACTGGAGTCAGCATTGAAGTCTCCAGGGATATAGATAACTACTTACAGGAGGCAGCATTGAAGTCTCCAGGGATATGGATAACTATGTACTGGAGATCAGCATTGAAGTCTCCAGGAACATAGATAACTACTTACTGGAGGCAGCATTGAAGTCTCCAGGAATATGGATAACTACTTAGTGGAGAGCAGCATTGAAGTCTTTTTTAATATAGATGACTACTTACTGGAGAGTGGCATTGAAGTCTCCAGGAATATAGATAACTACTTATTGGAGAGTAGCATTGAAGTCTCTTTAAATATAGATAACTACTTACTGGAGAATAGCATTGAAGTCTCTTTGAATATAGATAACTACTTACTTGAGAGCAGCATTGAAGTCTCCAGGAATAAGGATAACAACTTACTGGAGAGTAGCATTGAAGTCATTTTGAAGAGAGATAGCTACTTAATGGAGAGCAGCATTGAAGTCTGCACAAATATAAATAACTACTTACTGGAGGAAGCATTGAAGTCTCCAGGAATATAGATAGCTACTTAAAGGAGGCAGCATTGAAGTCTCCAGGAACATAAATAACTACTTACTGGAGGCAGCATTGAAGTCTCCAGGGATATGGATAACTACTTACTGGAGGCAGCACTGAAGTCTCCAGGGATATGGATAACTACTTACTGGAGTCAGCATTGAAGTCTCCAGGGATATAGATAACTACTTACAGGAGTCAGCATTGAAGTCTCCAGGGATATGGATAACTATTTACTGGAGATTAGCATTGAAGTCTCCAGGAACATAGATAACTACTTACTGGAGGCAGCATTGAAGTCTCCAGGGATATGGATAACTACTTACTGGAGAGCTGCATTGAAGTCTCCATATCCTTGGAGACTTCAATGCTTCATCCAGTAAGTAGCTATCCCATATACCTGGAGACTTCAATGCTGTCTCCAGTAAGTAGTTATCTGTGTTCCTGGAGACTTCAATGCTGCTCTCCAGTAAGTAGTTATCTGTGTTCTTGGAGACTTCAATGCTACTCTCCAGTAAATAGTTATCCCTATTCCTGGATTCTTCAATGCTGCTCTCCAGTAACAGTAAGTGGTAAGGCTATGGTAGGCTACCCTTTCTTATTTGATGATCAACCCTGGTAAACTGGCTAGGTGGTAAAGTTTATTTGTAGGCAAGCTAGTCAGTAAAGTTTACTTTTAAAGCTATAATGTAGTATAACTTTGAAGAATATGGTAAAAATGATAACTGCAAAATTGAAGAATAGCCTACTACCTTCAAGTTTTATGGCAGATCAAATTCAGCCGAATCCTCTGTATACAAGAAGGTTTGAGAACTTACTGATGACATTGAAAATTACATTAAAATACTTTATTAACACGTACAACTGCAGCAGGCCTTGGGCTAGACCTCATGATAATATGTACTGTCGGCCAAAAACTCTTGGCAGAGTTTCATAATTTTTCGTTCACCTGCCTGACGCACGATTCATGCCTTATTTATCTATTTTTCTTTTCAAAGATGGAAGAAATCATATGTAATGACGTTAAAAACAGTCACTGATATCTTTAGAACATTATGTTATGTTATTGTGTAAAACTATTTTCCATATAGCAAAATTGATGTGAACGAAACGAAGTGATAAAAAACGTCATATCACAACCATAGATATACATTACCAAATAGATAGGAGACACCTATCACTAGTAGTATCGCATAAACATAGTCCTTAAATTATCATTTCAATATTAAGTTGAAGGTAGTTGAACTATTCCATTTGTTCAATTTTACAGAAAACATTGGAATCTCACAAAATGCTATCAAATTTAAAAGCAAAAAGAAAAAAAAACCATATCCTAACAGTGTGAACCAGGCGACATCACTCACTGCTTTTGATGTTATGTGCAAGGGAATCTAATGTCAATGTGTCATTTATCGGTCTAAGAAACATCCCTCGATGAGCGAAGGACAATTATTGCACTGCATTCGGTGCAACTTCCTGTTGGAGAGATATCAAGAAAGCTTAATAAACCGGAGAGAATCATACATAGAAAAATCAAGTTGTTTAAAGAACGGCAAAATTTAGAACATGGGCCTAGAGGTGGAACACCTCGAAGCACCACAAGAGAGGAAGACAATACAGTAGTGTAAATGTTGCTGAGCAACATTCATTTGTGAATTTTGAATTCTAGTGCCTCCTCGTCACGACATTGCTGAACCAGGAATCATGACTAGCTCTATGCTTATGACTGGTGTCTGATGAATACTTTAGATGGAGAGGAAGAGATTTTTAAATCTATCCTTGAAATCTTTTATAGTTGTCTAATGAATAAGCAAACTTATCTTTGATGGATGAGAGATTCAATTAGGCTTACTCTTTTTGTTTTGTTTTTTATCGGTGGCCAGTGAATACCACGGATAGGGAGGGAAACAGTTTCAATGATGCATGCATTTTTTTTCTTCAAAACCTAAAGAATACATTTTGTTGGGAGATACTTTATTAACATCGGCCTAATCCTTCCATCACTCCTATACACCACCTCCTCCGCTCTCTTCTCCATCTCAGGTTACTCGATCCGACGAGCTCGTATCGTGTGAGAGCATCACTAATGATAACGGTTATTTTAAAATTCAACGCACCGACAACGGACGCCTTAAAATGGATGTTTATAAAATATTTTCTGTTCAAAGAAACTTTATCTTTCATTCCCCAAAATATGTGCATACACTCGTGTTACACCCTATAGCCGTCAAAGAGCAACCCTTGATTAAAGCGGTAGGTTTTACTTGGAAAAAAAAAAAACATGAAATAGTCTTAAACGAGAACGTCACCTTTCATATTTCTCTTCCTTTCAGTTACTTATAATATGCTTATGGTAGTAGGTCTAGGTATACATGTGAAACTAATTTGATTTAATTTCTATTTAGAAGAAATGAATAACTACAGAAAGATCAACCTCAGAAAGCTTTAATGAAAGTAAGCCTTTCTTAACGTATTCGTCAGTTTTGACTCCCACAGCTTTCCAACGTGTCCAAATGAAACAGGATGATATGCAAGGAATTCGATAAAAAATAAGACTGGATAAGGTCTGAGTTAATTATGTTAAGCAATTATGAAAAGGATAAGAAGAAAGGCGAACATGGCTATTAAAACAAGAATAACGGGATTAATCAAATAAAGCAGATTAATATATATATTATATATATATATATATATATATATATATATATATATATATATATATATATATATATTGTCGATTTAAATATTCATTAATATTACGTATCCGATAGAGTAAACTGCTGAAAATAGACCTAGGCTAATTATGTGGGAAAATCAGAAGTCCAATTTAGGCCCACTAAATGTGTCAAGCAAATTATTCTATTGATCAAAAGACAAAATTAGTTTAATTACACATCGTTTTCAAGGAATGTTAACACCTTGATGTATTATTTATTGGCTGTAGGAGACGAAATGACAACACCCCAGTGCAGTACGATACGTTGAGTCAAGACTCGAGCGGCAGCAAAGCCAACTTCAAAATCCTTCGGTATTCTGTCACGAAGCTAGAGTTGAGAATAAAATTAGAAATCGTGGACCCATCGGTATATATTTTCCTTACTTTGCAAAATAATTATCTTTAACACGTTGAATAAGTCTACTCAATTCTAATGTAATTTATTTCAAGTATAGCACCGTTGAAAGGAAATGTTATTTATTGTTAAGTAAATAATCTGGCACCTGCATATGGCAATATTTCCATAACGAACAATGAATTAAGAAACTACGCCAATTCTTCGTTGGCCGTCTGTACATTGTAGTACCACTAGTAGTAAGGAAAATTGTCACTCTTAACCGTGGTTATATGGACTGAAAGTAACCCTACATGACATTTTATTAGGCTACATGAATTTAATGCCAAATAGGCTTTAATAAAGAGATTATTACAACACTATTTTATTTCATTAGCTCGAAAAGCAGGTGTGTAGTTGACTGCAAGTTGACTAACATGTTCACTAAATTTTGTTTCGAAAGTTATAAAGATTTCATGAATGAAAAATGTCACTATCTTAAGAAATATGATCCCTTATTCTCGTGTGATCCTGTGTCTGAATGGAACACAGTTGTAGCCCCAGCACTGGGCGCCAGAAGTGGCTTTGTTGCTGCTGGTCTCTGCAGTCGAGGCTGCTGCTATTTCTTAGGATCATCGCATAACAATTGGACTTGTCTGTACAATCTCTCTTCTCTAATACCTATGGGTAGACCTATCTTATAACTTGATAAGAATAAGGATAAGGGGAAAAACCCAGATTCAGATGGAAAAATCCCAGATTGCTAAACAAAAAGCCAATAAGATTATATATATATATATTAAGATATATACAATATATCTCTATAAATGCAGTTTATATAGATAATCTTATAAATAATATATATAATATTATATATATATCATATATATATATATGCATTTATATATATAAATATATATATATATATATATATATAGATATATATATATAATATATGTAATATATAGTATATATATATATATATATATATATATATATATATAATATATATATATATATATATATATGTAGCATAAAAGGGGAAATTTGTTATGAGATATTTTAAATAATATAATATGATATGATAAGTATGAGACATCATTGTATGTCACGTGCTTTGACATTCCTCAGAAATTGGGAATCATCGTTTTTAGTTTCCCATGGAGACAGAGAACATCTCAGCTTAGAAAATGTTGATAGGTCTTGAGGTGGTGTGACATTAAAATCCTTACCTAAGCAGGTCAA
>NC_061091.1:25192375-25274875 GCF_015104395.2 Macrobrachium nipponense
TGTGTCTGCTCATGCTCATTCTCCAGGGACTTCTAGAGTGTGTGAAGAAGGACAAGTCCTTAGCTTTTCTAGTTCTAGAGTATGACGAATTATTTAGAATTTTTTTCAAATTTTGGGGATTTACAATTTTTTTGGGGTCATCTCTGAAGTGGTTCAATTTTCTTTTGATTTTTTTGGCGTCAAAAAATAGTTGAGAAACGTTGTATTTTCTTTCTCATCCTTAGATTTAGATAAATATTTAATATAAATATTTTTATTTTTCCAAAACTGGGTCTGTCACACCCATCATTTGTGGTAAGTGGAGTAACGCAAGACGTTTGTATTTAGTGCTAAATAACTGGCAACTTCATAGGTAAATGTGTTATCTGTATGTACAGTAAGTTACTTTATGAAATGGTAGTACTTGAATTCAGTGTTATTTGATTTCATGTATGCCATAAAGCAGTATTTCCTAAAGTATGACCTTGGATGAAAATTTTGTCTAAAAATCTACCCTCTGAATGGGCTCCGTTCAGTCGCCTGATTTACCGCGTACATGAAACGGTCTTGAGTACAACAATGCATACTAGATATAAGCAGATGAATTCGAATTACTTCAGGGATTCTGTACCTTAGAATGCACTAAATCTCACTTACTTGTTTGTTAAGTTGAACATCTTGTGCAAGTTGTCGTACACGTCTTGATATATTGGTATATGGCTGGTTGCATGTTGGAAGTCGTTGCGAACGCAGGAATCCCGGCATTTGTTTTGTTCTGTTGGAAGTGTTTTGTTAATTAATTTGTCAGTTCAGTATCGGGAGTCAGTCCTTGGGAAATGGGTGTACGAAATGAACAGTTTTCTGTAGCCGAGTCGACTAAATATTCTAGGAATTTCACTGAATCTTTCTTTTTTTTACTAGATATTTTGTCAGTGTGTCAGAATGTCTAGGAAGTTTATTTAATATTTTTGGAATGTGACCAGCTGTTCAGGATTTTGATTAATTGTTTTGGGAATTTGATTAAGTATTTAAGTAATCTGCCAGGCTTTCCCCTTTACACCTTTGTTAACTTATAATAGCAATTTTCCTATCAGCACTGAATGGTCTCATAGGTCCCAGTGCTTGGCCTTCGTCCTGAATTATGTTTTCTGTTCTATACTCTGTTTTTGTTCATCTGTCCAGCAGGCTGTGGTGGTCGCGTATGGTAACACTGCGTCCCCGGGCTTTAAATAGTTACGCTATGTCTAAGTTTTAGGCAAATAAAAGGATATCTGGGTGTACATTTGCAACTGAAAAGTGTTTTAATAATTTACTTTATGCGAATTACATCGTTAATATTCGAAATAGGATATTATTATTATTGTTGAATGTAAGCTGAATGTATCTAAAGCCCGGAACGCAGTGTTACCATACGCAAACACCTCAGGCGGGGGGACGGATGGAAAAAAACCGAGTATAGTCTATTCCAAACAAATGGTCTGCTACGGCAATCATTCAGTTACCATTTTAGAACCCCCCCCCCCCCCCACCCCCCCCTTGAAAAATGAGAACGGAGGTTCGAGTTATTTTACCTGACTCCAAGCAGTCCAGGATTTGGCGTTGGTTTCGAAAGGTAGGAGCTTCAGAAACAACTTCCTCGATGGCGATGCTTTGAGCTGCTGGGGCGTAGAAATTTTGGAGTTCCTCCAAGGAGCAGGGGGGCAACAAGTCTGGAAATGTTACATTATGAATCCTGTTCATATGGAACAATCCCACAGTGGCCACTGACTTGAAGTTCAAGCTTCCAAAGAATATGGTATTCATTAGGAAACAAGAGAAGCTAAAGGAAAAAACAGATAATACTTGCATTGAAATAACATATATATATATATATATATATATATATATATATATATATATATATATATATATTATCTACAGAATGTAAGGAGAATATTGGACATTATGAAGCAGGAATCTTAGGCGGTTGGTTTTTCGCTTGAAAACAAAAAGCGGATGAGATATAGGAAGCTGCTGTTATGGATCTAGAATAACTTTCAAATCTATCAAGAGTAACTTGGCCGAACATGTACCGCCCACTTCACCGGTTTCTCTTCTGGGAATTAAACTTAGATGGAGAGAAAATGTTTGTCGGGAAGACAAAGATACTTTTGCGTCGCCGAGGTAAATCTGTTCTTGTAAGTAAATTTCTTGATTCATCTCCATTTATTTGCTCCTTATTTATTTTCTTAACCTTTCTCTTCTCTTACTAATCTTTAATATTTAAACTCCTACCCCGCAAAAAATTTTATTTTTGCAAGTTTCCTATTTTACCCTATGGAAACTTGCAAAAATAAAAGTTTTTTTGGTGGCTAGGAGTTGTAATATTAAAGATTTTTGCATAGGTTAGCCAATAACATTCCAAAAATTTTTCGTTTCTGTCTATAGACAAAAATATCCACATATTCAGCTCAATTAGACAGACATCACATAAATCAGCAAAATGACCTCAAAACGAAATAGTTCATCTCTCTCTCTCTCTCTCTCTCTCTCTCTCTCACACACACACACACACACACACACACACACACACTAAACACCTTTCTTTCGCAAGACAAAATGCTCTTACCTCCAGGATTGTTATCTAGTGCGTAATGCGAACAGTTAATCTCAGCATGAAGACAGGTGCGGATTGAGTGAAACTGACAGTTAGGCTGTATCCTGTAGAAAAGATCCGGGTCCCCTTTGTAGCTGATGGTGCTTGCGGGCGCGCATTCCTTCTCCCTCCAGTCAAAGATAGTCTTTTTACCTTCAACGTTCACCTGGGAAAGCGTTAAGTCTTAATGTTATTGAATAGTGAAGTGCAGTTACTGCCTTCTTACTCTGATATGCCTGAGTAATTGAATGCTGCAGAGCAGGGGTTCTTAATAAGGGGTATCCATACACTTTGGAGGTATGAGAACCACATGCTGAGGGTATGGGACTTGATCTCTGGATATTTGTATATATTTGATTTTAATGTGTCAGTTTATACAAGGGTACATTTTGTAAAATTAATGAATAACTATATAAAACAATAAATGCTTTTTGTTTTCTGTATGTTTTATTCCTGGATTTTCATACCTAAAGTATGTATTGAACTAAGTATGTTTAGTTATATTGTCAACAAATAAGACTTAAGTGGACTTAAGCAAAAGGGGTTAGGGAAATTTGGGTAATTCATTGGGGGTCTGGAGTCATCAAAAGGTCAAGAACCCCTGCTGTAGATAGTAGAATTATTTTGTTTACTTAATCAAGTATTCACGAATAACCTGATATTCTTGAATACATAAGTACAGCCACTTCCTTAATAGTCTACAAAATATAAAGTCACTGCCTTCTTACACCTAACATTTTTGAATGTCTAGTATAGTACTGACTCCTTGTCGTTGATATTCTTGAATATAGGTCAATTAACTTTCCTCCTACTCTTGATATTTTTGAATGCTCTAACATTCCTAAACAGAAGTATCACCACTGTCCTCTTATTCCAGACATTCTTGAATATGAAAGTACTGTACTGCATTCTTTTCCTAATATTTTCTTAATTTAAAATGAAGTCGCTACCTCCATTCTCGGATATTTTTTACCGCAAAAGTACTGGTACATCCTTTAAAATATTTCATAAATTCTTAGGTACCATCTGGTTCCATTCTTCTCTTAAAACTCTTAGCATGTGATTCTCAGAAAGTGTTGCGGTCGTATGGATATTTGTGGAAAGTTAATAACTACCGTATGACCGCCCAGTGGTGAAGATAAAGTGGATTATTAAGGAAGTGACGTTCGCCAATGATCTAGTTCGAAATCACCGAAAAATGGGATAGGGATAGTATTCTGGATGGTTAGTTTCGTTGCTTTAGGATATATTTGGTTTTGTTTGCTGGCGAGACAAATTTGTTGGTCTAGATTAAGTGGGCTTATGCCTGCAACTGCCCTTTCTTGAATGCGGTCAGTCAAGTGTGATAAAGTGTCCAAGGTTGTAAGAGGTCTGATGCGGATCTCTGAACTAGATAAACCAAATGGGATCTTGGTTGCCAGGATTTATTTATAATTCTATAATGGATGGAAAACAACTTTCTATTTAGTTTTATACATCAGAGTCTAAAGAAAACGATCCCTGTGACGCTGTATAGTGCCTCGTTCACAAGAGGAGGCCAGAAGGGGAGGCAGCTCGATTCCCTCATCTAAATTTACCATGGAATTTGTCGGTCACTTTCAAAATATAACCGACAATGATTCCACACTCTTCAATGAGATTAGTCTTCCTCACCCTTGGGGCATAGTGTGTGTCAAATATCTATGTTTTTTTCAGACAATGTCACAAGAATTAATTCCGTAATTCGTGTACTATGAAAATAAAAAAAATCATGTCTCCTGACACAAACATTCGCCTGAACGCACAAGCTGGTATTTTGCTTACCACGGAAAGTGAGACTTCAGCAGTTGTGTAGACCCCTGGCAGAATCGACACTCCTTGTCCTACGGAAGGCAAGGCTGGGTGTGTCTGGTTGCTGAACACCGAGATTTGCAGACCAGTTTTCAAGAAGTGGGACATGTCCATGATCTCAGGATCCAACACTAATAAAAAAAAAAAACTTACATGTCTGGCACTAATAGTTTTCTATAGAGTACAAGAGTGACTGTTTAAAGAAATCATAATTAAAAAGCCACTCTTCTCGTTAAATCGGAATATAGATAGAGTAACTCTATGCCAATAGTACTTTGCGTTATTCTGAATGTTTGCATTCAAATAAGGCAAGAAAAAACAAAGTGTTGAAAAGTTGTGGTTTTTGAAAATCCTAGATCCCACTTTTTCACGACTGGTTAATAGCAATTGATTTAACAAACTTCAGCAATTCAAAAATTTTATCTAAATGCTATACTGAAATTTACTGAATGCTATTGTTGGCAAAAGACAGAGCGCTTGATGTATTATTATTTTTTTTTTACTGGAAATGGATTTACTGAAAGTATTTGCGGTGAATGAGCATTCTGGCAAACATTTTACTAAACAGATAAGTAATATGGCCACCTTAGTCTGGCGTTCCAAATGACTTGATATCCGTTCACAAATCATCAATATCTGACAAACATGTCGTAGTAGATTTGTCTTTTTTCCCATAAGTCATTAATGAATATCATCGTGTCCACATTGCAATAAAACATAGCTGAATAAAACATGGCTGAATCAGTCAGGCAGGAGTCCTTCAGATTCAAGAATCAGATTCCTGTATTCCCAAGCACCCTTCACTGATAGGACTTAAGGTACAGTGTCATGCATGTCTCCTGCTGAACACCTATGTAATATGTTATTTAAGAAAACATAATTAAGGCAAGATAAGGAATATTTTGAGTGAATGATCAATTAATGAAGCGAAAGGAAATGAGCAGATACTTATGAATCACGCAAGGTTGTATATGGGCACAGTTGTGTTTTTCAAAATACAAAAATTATTAAAAATGGCTCTAGTACTGGGTTAGTGCCGTCAGCGCACCTCATGCGGTGTATTGTTAGCATTACTTGAGGTTCTTTGCAGCGTCCCTTCGACCTCTAGTTGCAACCCCTTTCATTCCTTTTAATGTACCTCTGTTCATATTCTCTTTCTTCCGTCTAACTTTCCACCCACTCTAACAATAGTTTCGTAGTGCAACTGCGAATTTTTCCTCCTGTTACACCTTTCAAACCTTTTCACTGTCAATTTCCGTTTCAGCTCTGAATGACCTTATGGGTCCCAGCACTTGGTCTTTGGTCTAAATCCAGTATTCAGAACTATCATATCTAAACAAAGCAATGGTCATGAACGGTACCATTTCTCATCTTGCAATATCTCGCCCATACGCTATTGCAGAGGATATTCAGTGGGTTATGCGATAACTAACGTAGCAAGTATATCAGAAATGAGTGACAGTTTGAACATAGCCTTGGTGTTTATCCCAATCCCTTACAGAATTGGTCTTCAAACCTTTTAGTATAAAGACCACATTATATATTTTGCAGATCTCAGCGGGCAACAGTAAAAAAAAATAATAATTGCAGATCTCTGCAGAAAAAACTAAAGTAAAACAGATAGGAGATACTAAAAATAAAACTTTACGTTAAACAAGGTAGGCCAAAAATGTATCTGCCTTAATTTCGGTGCAATCACATAAATGTAGTTAAACTGAGATTTAAACGGTTTTCGAATATTTGGTGCAGACTGGATGTGGGCCCCGGACCATAATTTGGAGCCCCTGCTTAACGGTATAGTAAAAAAAAAAAAAAAAAAAAAAAAAAAAGGATATTACAAAGCTAACCATATCAGATATCGCCTCTACGAACGCAAAATTGACTAACTGATATACAGTTTAGTATACAATTTAGACAGAAGGCCAATCGCTGGGACGTATGAGGCCAGGAAGCACTAAAAGGAAAATTGAGAGTAAAAGTATAAAAGGTGTAACAGTAGGGAAAACCTCGCAGTTGCAATTGAAGCAATTGTTAGAAGAGGGTGGAAAGTAAAATGGAAGGAAGAATGGGGGGACAGTAAAAGGAACGAAAGGGGCCGAAGGAACGTTGCAAAGAACCTTAAGTAAAGCCTGCAATACATCGCGCGTGAGAAGGATTGCACTTCATCGCACGATGCCACTATTCTTTTCCAGCACCTGGATAGTCGTCAGGGTCGACCCTGAGGTAGAGAGAGACCCCGAGGTACTCTCCTTCCACCATCTGTCGATGGGTGTCGTCGGTGAAGAAGATGTAACACTTCGCCGAGAAGGTCGGGATGGAATGCATGTGCTTGCAACACAACTCTCGGCTCATCCTGCGCATGGCGACGGAACACATGAGCAGCATGTCTTCACAGCTGAGAATAAATTGCAAATAATGGAAGCATAAGATTATTTTGAATTACTGCTGGTAATCTTTTCAGTTTTTTAAAAATTATTTTTTTAGTCTCCCCAGGATTATTTTGAATGATTGTTGGTTGTCTTTTCAGGTTTATCTTGAATTATTGCTAGAAGTCTTTTGGGGAAAAGAGACCCCATTACGGATCAACTCCGATGAGATATTTTTTTCTAAACTTTGATTTTTTTAATCGTATCTTGGATTGTAAACTATTATGTTCAGTGTTTTTCTTGGTTAGTAGGGCTACTAATACCGTTCAAGTTACTTTAGCACATGTGTGTATATGTGTGTGCAAGCTTGTTTAGTTTCAGTTAAGGTTGTTTCTAGGCCATTTTTTAAAACTACAGGCGCTTTTGCGGACTCTGGCTCACGTGACTCCTCTTCATTGTTTCCCGTAGAGTACCCTAGCTTAGCCTAATATTGGAACAGCTCAAACAATTTAATATGATTGCATGTGAAATGTAATCCCTTCATGGCCAAGAGTGCTCTCTGAAACTCAGTCAGTTCCTGCAACTTCATCTCCCGACAAATGAGCACAGCCAAATCCCTTGTTCCTCGATTGGCGCCTTTCAGAATCCAATAGGAGGGTAATTACGAACAACCCAATACAATGAGGTTATATGATTCTCACACTTAACTCAGCAAACCTCCAGCAGAATTTGTTAAGGCCATATCATACATTTGGAAAGAGGTTACTGACTTCAATTTTGCCAGGTACTTAAAAATGTGGAAACTTCCAGCAGAAGTGGATGAGGTCTTGACTCTGGCAAACCATGTCATGCATTTAGAAACAGCCAAATGAGTTTAAATTCAGCATGTAATTTAAAAAGATGTGAAACGGACACCTACTCATAGGACAGTGCATCCACAAGCTCCCTGAAGGTGAGGTTTTTTTCCTTTAAGATCGCCATCAGCTCCGCGTGAGTCTCCGTCATGTACCGACTGTTCGTCGCATTCTGGAGAAATCCCTGGTTGACTACCGTCACTGTGCCAGTGATCCCATAGAGGTAATTGGTGAGGGGGCTGCTTATGTTGAGGGCTGATGGGTACAAAGAGTGAATGGTGTTTACATTGATTAAACACGGATCTTTCCTAGGTAGTGACTCCCGCCAAAGTTCCGGGTTCGTTATCTAGGACTAATACTTCTTTGGGATCATTATCTTTATGATATTTATAGTCTTTGGTTATGCTTTTACGGTCATCCCCAACAGGCTTGTACTAAACACGTCGCAAAGTTGGGGGTCACTATGTAGGCAAGATCCTTGTTAAAAAAATCAATTTGAATTCACTAACTTTGATAGCTTTTACCTCTTTTTGATGACTGATTTTTATTTAAAAAATTATTTCAAAAATCGCCTAGAAATAAAACGTAAAGTGTACTTTTTTTCAGTCAAAACCTCCGTCATTTTATCACTAATAGCAATGGGTATATTCATCATCGCATCCATATTATTATTATTATTATTAGTTGATAATGAAAAGGGACAATTTGAGTGTTTAAACACTACAGAATCTACTGGTCACATTTTTCCAGGCACATATGCATTTGGGGTAACCACAATGCCTTCTTAACTTTCCGATTTCCTCACACCAAATGGAAAGAACATGAAGTAATTCTGATGTCCGCAGCACGATTCGAACACATCCTGCGTATCAGAACGAGGTCACGTTACCCACCTGACCACGAGAAGGTGTAACAAATCTTGCTTAGGACGTCAGAATGGCTTCATATTCTTTCCATTTGGAGCTTAGGCTTTTTAATGACTAGCATGTTCAAGAAGTGTGAAGAAATCGAAAAGTTAAAAGGACCTTCACGTTATATGCGTATATTTTATTTCTAGGGCACATTTTTCCATGAAATCATTTTTGAAAATTCAGACCATCGGGAAGAATTGCTTTGTGATCAAAGTTTTCCTGTATTTATTGATTTCAATGAAATTGGACCCTAAGATAATAGCATAATCTAAATATTATATATACATATATTTATATATATATATATATATATATCTCTATATATATATGTATATATATATATATATATATATATATTATATATATATATATATATATATATATATATATATAATATGTATACATATATATCTTACCTTTAAGCTTCCTTCTTGAGAAGTAAGCCCTATTGCATAGGGCGATGGATGGAACTTGCAGCCCATTGCGAGACAGTAACGATGTTGTCTGTGGAAATAATTAAGTGATTTATGACTCTCTCTCTCTCTCTCTCTTTCTCTCTCTCTCTCTCTCTCTCTCTCTCCCGTGCCAGCATAAGGCTGGCTTAATCTATCAACAACAAATCTCTCTCTCATAAGGCTACAACTAACATGGTATTCTAACATTTCTTGTTGTAGTGATCATTAGACATATAATTTCAGCATTCGCATGAATAACCAGATAAATAACGTACTTGCGATTTGATCTCTCTGGTCTGAAAATGGAGAATCACCTCGATGACAGAGTTCCCCATGCAAAAGAAGAGAATGACCACCACCACGAACCAGAATAGACCGAGGTAGTTGAATCGGTTGTGCCAGATGTGCGCTATTCCGTGGGCAGTCGACTCCTCGCAAATGAGCTCCACCGTTTCGGCGAAAGTCCGCCTCAGGGTGAAGTCCTGCGGATTAGCGTTTGGTCTTTGTTTACTAGCTTATTTTGATTTTTTCCCCGGGCTACACCTCAATCAAAGCTTCCCGTGTTTGTTTATTCCATAGATAGAGAGGGGACTGATTGCACACACGTGACGGTCGCGTGCAAGTAAGGCGCCATTGCTATGTGTTGATTCCCAGTCTGGCAGCAGCAGCGACTGCACAGACCAGCACAAATAGAGCCTCCTCTGGCACCCAGTGCTGAGCCATCAACAATCTTCCATAAAACAACAGGATCACAGACGAACAGGGGATCACATTTTGCAAGATAGTGACATTTTTTCATTCGTGAAAAGTTTTATAACTGCGTTGAAACAACCCAAGTAAGCAAGTTTTAGATCACAGCCAACTTGGAGTCAACTACATGCCCGCTTTTTGAGCTGATAAGAGAATGAATGTTGTGATAAGCTTTTTATTAAAGCCAATTTAACATTAAATTCATATAGCCCAACAAATTAACATGTAGGGTTACTGTCAGTTCATATAACCATGGTTAAGTATGACAATTTTCTCTGCTTCTAGTGCTACAATGTATATAGTATCACGAGGCCTAGCCTTAAGCCTGGTGCAGTTTTAAGTGTTAATGAAGTGTTATGCTGTTATTTGCTATATTATCAGTAAGCTCTCAAACCTCCTTGTATGCAGAGGACTCCATTGAATTTGATCTGCCAGAACACTTAAAGGTAGTAGGATATTCTTCAATTTTGCAATTATCATTTTCCGCAACAGACTTTGAAGTACAGAATATGTTAAGAGACAACAATGTGGCTACCAAAGCAGATTTAGTCTTAATAAGAAGTAACTAGAAGAGACAAGCAGTCATCAGTACTAGCAACGGCAAGATTTATACAGCCCTACAAACTATAATAATAATTGTATCCATATTAATAGTATCAGATACAGCAAATTCTGAAATCCAATAAAATTATTGTGCAAACTATTGAATATTGGCAGTTAGGTATCAGGCCATTAAATGACAGCGTTGGAGACTTGGAGATGACAATTATTTTAGCATACTGATGTCAAATTTTACTGGCTGTCTTTTTGACCGATGAATAAAGAACGATAATTATTAGTTCTGCTTCTAGAGAGTGAAACTGTTAATTTATGGTGGTAAGAGAGGCACACAACGTCGGCAGATTGGTCAACTTTGCCGCTAAAGTTTAAGTAAACTACATCAGACAGAAAAAATGTTTTTATTTCTACTTTTAGTACACATTGTCCTTGGTAAATGCTGCAAAGATCATTTATCAATCTTTCAAGACTGCTGAGAAACTCATCTGTAAATGCAGTATGATCATAATGAAGCTAACGTCGCCATATCGGCAAACGTTTATGGTTTAACTGGAGAAGAAATAAACCAGCAAAATTAAATATTTTTATTTCTGAGTACAGTATATATTGTATTTAGTAAATGGTGCATAAATCATCTGACAGTCTTGGCGGACAGCTGAGAAAGCTCGTTTTGAAGAGCAAAATTTTTCCTAGTAGATTGTATGATTTGCGTCATTGTGTACATAAACACATAGCGATGGCGCCAGGCTGTGCACGTCACAAAATGGTTTGACTGTCACAGTCTGTCCAATCTCTTCCCTTTATATATATCCAATACTTATATTCGGTATCACTGAATGAGAGGACTTTTATTATCAGCGTTAAACGGCCTTAGGGCAGATTCTTTAGGTTCTCAAGCATCGCTCACAGTCATTTAATGAAATGGACGGCAGTGATTGTAGTACCATAGACGCTGTAAGTCGAATATCCCCCTTCCCACTACCCCCTCCTTCCCCATCCACTCCCCCTTCCCTTCCCCAACCTCCCAAGTTCATGATTTTTGCTGGAACCAAACAATCAGTTTTATTTTCATTTAATTCAAGCAGTTTCATTTCCGTTCTTTGAATATTCATGAACCTCATTTTAATTGCAACCTCTCACGAAATCTAATGCAATTCATTATGGTCTCTGAATTTTAGTGAGGTGTAAATGGCAGAAGACTTGGTCATTATTACTAACTTTTCATAAGAATAACTATTATTATATTAACTTTTATTTGAATGAAATAGTGAAATTACCAGGCAATGGAAACTTATGGAAAGTTTTGTAAAGTATATATATATATAATATATAATCTGCTAACATGTATACAATTAAATACATGCACACACACACACACACACACACATATATAATATATATATATATATAATATATATATATATATATATATATATAATATATATATATATATATATATATATATATATATATGATATATATATATATATATATATATATATATATATAATATATATATATATATATATATATATATATATATATATATATATATATATATTTAATTGAATTGTATACATGTTAGCATATAATGAATGCATCACATTTCAAAGCAGAAAAATAGCAATCGTGTAATATATAAAGTGCCTTTTTACGAAAATATCATAACACTAAAACGTTCGAAGAAAACAAACGGCAAAGAAAATGCATACAAAAGTACCCATCGAGTTGGAAGTTAAAAATTCGCTCTCTCTAGGATCCTTGCGGTTACATTCGTCCATCCTGCTTTTTCTCTGTTTTGCCAGTCAGCTGAAGTGCAGCTACTGTATAAGGTGGTGTATTTTGCGTCAGAGAAGTGTTTGCTTATGACGTCATCAGTGAAGAAATTGTTGATTACAATTTATCAGTGTACACGTTACTATACTCGTTTTTTTTCCTGCTGTCCACGGTCTGTGGTGTTTTATTATGGTAACACTGCGTCCTGGGCTTTAGATAATTACATTCAGCTTACATTCAACAATTATAATAATAATCCTATTTCGAATATTAACGATGTAATTCGCATACAGTAAATTATTAAAAGACTTTTCAGTTGCAAATGTACATCCAGATGCCCTTTTATTTACCTAAAACTTACACATAGCGTAACTATCTAAAGCCCGGGACGCAGTGTTACCATACACAAACACCACAGGTGGGTGGACAGATGGAAAAAAAAAAAAACAGAGTATAGGCCTACCACATGCCTTTCCAGATTTCTCCTGCACGTTTGTTTGAGTCAGTGTGTCTTTCGGAACTAACCTGGTTCTCTACGTTTGAATAATTATGTACTTCTGACCCTCGGGGACATTGAAATGACCTTTTTCCTTTTTAAAGGTAAGGATGCTTCTGCTGGTGATAAGTCTTCGATGTAACTAAACCTCGGAGAAGGAAATCTAAATTTAAGGAAGTTCGATATCTGATTCTAAGAACGCTGTGATATTTCAAAATCTTAATAACACAAATTAGGCCCAGATTAAAATGTTAACGAATGACTTACAGCGAATATTAACAGATAAATGTTAAAATCATCAAAATTTAAAGTGTTTTTTTTTTATTTCGCAAGATATAAAGCAAAAGCTATAAGACAATTTTAAAAACGCAAAGAAGGAATAGGTGTAATAGCCTACACAAACTGACTCATGACATCCGTGGCATTTCGTCTAATAACTAATCATTTTTGCCAAGAACTAAAACCTCTGTTTTTGCGGCAGCCTTTAATTGGTGACTTCTCGTTTTATTTACAGATCCTGTGTACCTGTCGTTGACTACCAAACCTATCGGGGAAGTGACGAATCAGGGACGTGCTTACGAGACACTGTTGCTTACAGTAAGTACACGGTCTATTAATTTCTGGAGATTTCAAAGGTTTGGCAAGGAACGCAGGTAGTATTGTGATAAGAAAATTATACGGATTAGGGTAGTGCTTTTATCTTTCATGTCATGTCCGTTTTTATATGAAAGCATTCATTATCAGGTTTGCTTCGCTGATCAAATGTATGTAACCATAATTTCGTACATAAATTGTCAGTATATGATCACTATTCACAGCACTTTTTTTTTAATGAACATGTTCTTGTGGCGTAACAACTGACGATATGGTCAAGATGGCTGACGTCAAAACCATTTTAGGGAGTGTTGATCGATTAAATTGTTCATCCTCATGTGAAGAGTATATATACGCAGGTAAGTAATATGAAAGGCCTTCGTTGAAAATGAAGGGCAGTATTCTGAAGGAACACTTGAATTAATTGTGTAAGCGGATGAAACATTTTGATATTAATTGAATAGGTAATAGTATTGCCATTTTGTGAAGTGGCCAGGGTTATGGGTCAGAGCTGTGGGCTGTTACAGACAGCCAACTGAGGTAAACAAAACTTTTAGGCTGAGGTTACAGGTGAAAAGTGCCATTATGTTAAAACGAAAATCATTACACTTGTCTTCTCGGTTCTTCCTTCCTTCAAGCAAGGAATGCATGAGCTTCGTCGGTCCTCATCCTGTTTGAAAACGGCGGATATAAATAAATATATTTATTCCAGCTATGTATCTTGTGTCCTGGGAATTCTAGAATGTATCTTCATTGTTCTCAATGTATATCGCTCTAAGTAAGAGGCTGGGTGACTTACCTTGTTCCTTTTGCGACCTTCTCGACTCACAGTGGGCTGGACTTTCTCTCCCAACATCTTCATCTTTGCGTGAAAGAAAGAATGAAAAATGTATAGAGTCTTTTGCGTCAAGTGATAAAACATATATTTTGGTAATTTAAGAAGTCTTAAGCAGTTGGAATGTTATTTCAAAAGTCAGCGATTTTATTCTTATATCTTTTACAGATTGGAATAAATGTATAAGTTTAAAAAATTGTAACACTTGCAAGCTGCATTGTAATGTATATGACCGATTTTGTAAAAATCTTGGAAAAATGAAATTCTACGGAGCACATATATTTGAATTTGTCATTTCTGGTCAGTAATAGGTTCATAATAGGTTCATTACAGCACTGCAGATCAAGATCAGTAACTGCTCATTCACGCGCTCATGCATACGAAAACACATGTAAATAAATCTGCATAATGATGAACGAGATAAGGAAACCACTATCACAAGTAAGTGGAGGAAACGAACAATTTTACAAATGAGGGAAATGAAACAGTCATGTATCTTTAGCGAGAAAGTGATGTGGTATTTAAGCATTATGAAGAGAAGGAGAGCGTTCATTACCTACTGTAGGTCAACACGTATTATCGTCTAAGAAGGAATGACTTATGTGGCCTGAATGTGAGTTATCTAGATGATCTGAGAGGGAATTACAATGACCTGAGAGGGAATTACTTAGATAACCTGAATGTGAGTTACCTAGATGATCAGGGAGGGAATTACAATGATCTGAGAAAGAATTACTTAGCTAGCCAGAATGTAAGTTACCTAGTTGATCTGAAAAGGAATTACAATGACCCGAGAGGGAATTACTTAGATGACCTGAATGGGAGTTACTTAGATGATCGAAGAGAAAATTACTTAGATGATCCGAGAGGGAATTACTTAGATAAACTGAATGGCAGTTATCTAGATGATCTGAGAGGGAATTACTTAGATGACCTGAGAGGAATTACTTAGATGACCTGAATGGGAGTTACCTAGATGATTTGAGAGGGAATTACTTAGATATCCTGAATGGGAGTTACCTAGGTGATCAGGGAGGGAGTTCCTTAGGTAACCTGAATACGATTACTTAAATGACCAGAGAGGGAATTACGTAGATCTGAGAGGGAATTGCTTAGATAACCCGAGACGGAATTTCTTAAGATGACCTGAGACGGAATTTCTTAAGGTCTGAGAGGGACTTACTTAGATGATCTGAGAGGGACTTACTTGAATGACCTGAGACAGACTTAAGGTGGGTCCACACGGTCGAACAATGTCTGACGGACAAACAATGTTACCATATCATAGGCGAAGTAGGATGACGTCATAAGCGTTGAAACGATGGAGGTAGATCTGGCAACAAACACTGGTACCAGATGAGGTTGTAGACCACTGTTTTTACTCCGCTCACAAGGCAAATGACCGACAGACAATTGTTAATTGGTAACAATGTTTGTCCGTCGGACATTGTTCGACCGTGTGGACGCACCTTTACTTAGATGAACAGAGAGGGACTTGCGTAGATGACCTGAATGTGAATTACATAGATGACCTGGGAGGGAATTACTTAGATGACCTGCATGTGAATTACATAGATGACCTAAGAGAGACTTGGGTGATCTGAAAGGGGAATTACTTAGATGACCTGAAAGGAATTACTTACACGAACTGCTTTTGAATTACTTAGATGACCTGAGAGGAAATTACTTATATGAACTGCGTGTGAATTACGTAGTTGACATGAGGGGGACTTGCATGACCTGAATGTGAGTCATTTAGATAAACCCTGAGAGAGACTTACTTAGATAATCAGAGAGGGAATTACTTACATAACCGGCATGTGAATTACTTTGATGACCTTAGAGGGAATTGGATGATGTGAAAGGGGAAATACTTAATGACCTGAATGTGAGTTACTTAGGTGACTTAAATGTGAGTTACTTAGATGATCTGACAGGGAATTACTTACATAACCTGTATGTGAATTGCTTAGATGACCTGAGAGGGAATTACTTACATGACCTGAATGTGAGTTACTTAGATTACCTGGGAGGGAATTACGTAGATGACCTGGGAGGGAATTACTTAGATGACCTGCATGTGAATTACTTAGAAGACCTGAGAGGGACTTACTTAGATGATTGTCAGTTTTTAGCAAGTGGCTGTTGCCGTTATTAGGTCATGTCTAGCGTAAGTGTTTCTGTCTGCGTATTTTGCTTGTGTTTGCGGACAAATATTAATCATCGAAGTGAAAGGGTCAGTGTTCTGTTGATAGTACAAAAAAAAAAAAAAAAAAAATAGAGAATGAGTATATTAGGTATTCCTACTACGCTGTCGTGTGTTTCTTGCGACCTTTTTAAAATTTTCTTTTTTTAATCTTGTTTTTAATGTTTTAAGTTACTTATTTCTTTGCATTTGTTGCAGATTCTTATAGTGTGTATAGTTTTACTTAGTCATCTTGAGTTCACTATTTACTACTTTCGCTGATCGTTAAATATGATTTTTCGAGTAACTGCTTTTCCTTTACCTTCATTATTAATTTGCATGATTTTTTAAAGTAATTTATCTATATTCAAACTCTAATATATATATATATATATATATATATATATATATATATATATATATATATATATATATATATATATATTTTAGGGCTGTTGCCTTGTATAATAAGGCGCCCTATGAGGTAATGTTAGACTAGCGATAATCTTACGCTAAGTCGGTTGGTATTGCACTTCCATATTCAATGGAGTGTCTTGGGGTTTGTAGATCACTTACGAAGTCGGTATTATCTTCTTGGTTATGACGACGATGTGTTAAACTCATGATGATTCGGTGATTAGGTGAGGATCTAGTAGAAACCACGAAGTACAAAAATACTTATATTCTCTGAATTTACATGGTGAAGATCAGGTATGATTGTACAAGTCTTCTAATGACGATAGCTTGATCGCTTCTACCAATGAAAATGGCTAATTCTATTCTCTCTACATGATAAAGCTTAGGTAAAGAGGTACATGTCTTCTAATGACGATAGCTAACTCTCTTCTGCTTCTACTACCATCTCGGTTACCAGTCATAAAGGAACAGACAGTAGCTCGAACATATGAACATACGATCATAATGAGACACGCTACAGATCACGTAGGCCGCTTGAGCTATAGGTCACGGTGTTTGTCTCAAGCAGGAAGCTTGGACTGAAGTTTATAAACAATTGAATGACTACAGGTGACGGCATGTTATCTTAGCCTACTTTGTTGTATACGTCATCTTTAGCGTCTCTAGTCTGATCACATTCCTGCAAGCAATCTGGTTGACCTCTTTAGTTTTAGTCTTTTATATATATGGACTAACATTCCACATTTTTATTATGTAAACACTTACATATATATATAATATAGGTATATATATGTATATATATATATATTATATATATATATATATATATCTATATATAAGATATATATATATATATATATATATATATACATATATATATTATATATCTATATATCTATATATATATATCTATATCTATATATATATATATATAGATATATAGATATATATGATTTTATGTATATATCTATATCTATATATATACTATACAATAAGATATCTATATATATACTATATAGATAAATATCTATATATACTATATATATTATATATATAGATATCTATATAGTTATTATTATATATAGATATCTATATATATATTATATAGTAAGATATCTATATATATATTTTATTAGATATATCTATATATATTATATTATATATAGATATATTATATATAACATATATAGTTATATAGATTATTATATAGATAAGAGAATAAAAAATATATATCATATATATAAAAATATAAAATATAAAATATATATAGATATATATACATATATAATATATATATATATATATATATATATATATATATATATATATAGACATATATATATATTACTATATAGATATATAGAGATATATATAGATATATATAGATAATATCCTATATCTATATATATAATATATATATTAGGAGTATATCTATATATAATATATAGATATATCCTATACTATATATACTATGTATTATATAGATATATGTTCGATATATATATTATATATAGATAATATCTATATATATATTATATATAGGATATATCTATATATATATTATTATTAGCATCTATCTATATATATATATTATATATGGTATATAGAGTATATAGGAGTATAGTTATTACATATAGATATAGATAGAGAGGTATGTAGAAGATATATCGTATAATTAGTAGATAGATATATCTTATTATATAGTAGATAATTATATATATAGATATATCTATATATATATCTATATATAGACATATCTATATATATTATTATATATAGATATATCTATATATATTATTATATATAGATATATCTCATACTATATATATTATATATAGATAAATATTTATATATATACAGATATATTATATAATAGATATTATTATAATAATATCTATATAGTTATTCAGATATTAGATTACATCTTATATATATACATATCTATATTTACCGTCTGGTCTATCTATCTATCTATATCTCTATATACATATCTATATATAATATATATATATATTATTATATATAGATATATATATATATATTATTATTAGATCTATATAGATATATATCATATGTATAGATATATATCTATATCTATATATCTAATATATCATATAGATATATCTATATATCATATATCTAGATTATCTATATATATATAGATATATATTTATCTATAGAGTATCGAATATATATAGTTATATATGGATCTATCTATATTATATTATATATAGAGCTATCTATATATCTATTATATATCGACTAGACTCTCATATATATATTATATATAGCTATATTATATATATACATCTCTATATAGAGATTATATCTCTATATATTAGATATCTCATATATATCTAATATATAAATATATATATATTTACCTGTATGTCTATCTATCTAATCTATTTATATCTAGACTGATATATATTATATAAATATATATATATATATCATATATGTATAGATATATATATATATAGTGTGTGTGTGTGTAAATCAACCTCGTAATGCTTTTGCACTTTCTTGCAATTTTTTTCTGTCTAAATTTCACTCGTTTTCTTCTGTGCGGATCGATCACTGACCTTTCAATTAGTAACCGTCTCATCCTTTTTTGTGTTTTCTTGTTGTTTGTCTTCCACTGGGCGTAAAATAGGCGATTAATCAAATTAATGACTTGCTCCTTTGATGGGCAATGTTTGTGTAACAATTTCACATTACTGTACACATACGCAAAAGTATACTAGGTCATTTTCATAATGAGGGACTTCGAATATCTAATGCGGAATAGAGGCAAGGCTGACTAATGGTAGATGTAGAAAAGAAAGGGGACGACAATATTGTGATGATTATGTTAACATCAAAATAATACAAATGAAACACTTAAGCACTAAGGTTATGTGGGGCTACAACAGTCTTTTCTTTAAACTAATAGTAAACGGAGCAGGGGATAAGTACCACTTTTTCATGAAGAATTGTGGAAAAATATTGACAAACTGTACAAATTTATTATTATTATTATTATTATTATTATTATTATTATTATTATTATTATTATTATTATTATTATTATTGTTATTGTTATTGTTATTGTTATTGTTATTGTTATTGTTATTATTATTGTTGCATCGAAGTTTAAAGACATTGGGTCCATTTCTGGACTCTTATAAGGCTCTTGATTTTGCTATGGATTAAGGGTGAACATTACAGTAATATGAACGAAGTTGGACAGTTGGGTGGAAATTGGTTGAATTAGACAGATGAAAAGTACAAAGTAGAAAGTTGGGAAACTAGACCCTGAGCGTAGGTTTATATGTGAAAAAGGTTCTTGGGTTGACACTGGAGTTAGGAGAGGCGAGAAGTAATTACAAAGGCTGAAGATGGAGTGTGCTATGATACAATGTAAAAATGCCAACAAATGTCTTTAACAGTTAATGCGAAATAGAACTTGATCTAAAGTGCATGGGTTATAAGCTGTAAAAAGGGTTGGGTAATGTGTTGGAAAGGATAAAAAAATTGATTCTATTGATTATTGCATACAAAGATGGTACTGGCCTGCGGAGAGAATGGGAGAGAACGACGTGAAAGCATTAGAGATACTTTCAAAGAGTAGGAGAGAAAGAGAACGAAGGAGTGGAATTGATGGTGTTTTTGGAGAGCTAAGAGACATTGTCAATTTGGAGTTGGAAAGTGAGGGAAAGCATTGAGTTAAGAGGGGTCAGTGGATATGATCCATGAGAAGAGGAAGGTTAGAGTATTCTGTACTGCATAACCAGAGTGACGTTAAAAAGTGCTGGTTATTATTTTAGACGTTTGTTATTAATGAACACAAGGGGTTCATTCACTCCTCCGCAGCTTAAACAAGTGTTGCGACAGTGGGCATTGTCCTTGTTTTTTATTGTGGGTGGAGGGGGCAAGGCGGGGGGGATTTACCCCGTTAGAAGAAACTGCGCATTTTCAATACTCGCACACACCAATATTAAATATATATGAATGTTGTCACTGGAATATAAAATTTTTTCACTGCTGTTTCTGTGGGCTGTATCAAGGGTATACATCAGTGATTCTTAAACTGGGGGGCGTGTCCCCTAGAAGCTTCCAAGGGGGGCGTAAGCAGGGTTGTCAGATGTTGCCTATTATTTTTTTGATTTGTGATGTTAATTGTAAAATTGCTCAAAGATTATATTTTTGTAGTAATTAGTGCTTTTTCTAATATTTTCTATCAGTGTCATTTGCATAATGCTGAAACTGTTTGAATAAGGAGAAAGATAAAATGTGGTTTCATCTTTTGTTTGTTTTGCCCGTTTTCTATGAACAGTGTTTATTCCATTGAAACATAGTAGAGTAACAACAATGAAGTATAATAGTATACAAATAGACAACCTACTGTTTATAGTTGATAGTTAGCAAATATTTCAAGGGTAGGGGTGTGGAGTGGGATCTATACACATTGCAGAGGGGGACGCAAGGCAAAAAAGTTTAAGAACCACTAGTATACAGTATTTAAGTGTCTCTACAAACCAGGCACTACAATGTCTCAAAATTCAGCTGATGTACGATTAATGTTCATAATGGTTTAATCAAGCAGTATTGAATTTTCCTCCTATTTTTGTTCTATATCTGGTATTACATTGACAGTAATTGTCTAATTTATTCGTAGAATATACCGACAGAAAAAAAAAGTCAGCAGCAATGCTGAATATGCGACTTCACGCACATTTGAAACCTAATTACTGGACCTTAACAAGTAACTCAGATAAACTAGCCATTCCTTACTTCAGCGGAAATTCTCTGAAACCGAATTAATCGATCGAATGACGAAACTTCTTAAAGTGGCAACACACACTACCACGTCAAATTTACTTAATAAGTCACCTGATAAAATCTTCTTATCCTTATTGAAGAAAGCCAGTGGTTTCCCTTGCAGTCCGACACGGTCTCAGATCTACGGTGGACTGAGGGTGTTTAGGTAAGGGATTGCCCATTGCACAATCATACACACACACACACACACACACCGTGTAGTAAGGAGATCAATAGGTTACACTTCATTGTGTCATGTTTCTATATAATATTGTGTCTAGGAGCTTGTGTCATTATGTAGAGGAGAATCAACATTTCGAATGGGGAGGAGGAGGAGGAGGAGGAGGAGGAGGAGGAGGCGGCGGCGGCGGCTGTATTAAGAAGAATGAAATAAAGGTGAACAATTGAAAGGATCCAGTTTAGAAGAAGGGTCCTGATTAGCGCACAGATCCTCCAGGAAGAAAACACTAGGATCCAATGATGACACAGAGAGAAGTGGCATACAGTGGCGGGACACAATAGGACATAATGAATATAAATGAGTATGGCGTGGACCTTACGTTGTCCTGACAGCTTGTTTTATATTGTTTAATATTTCATACGACACCCAGCAGGGAGTCACTAGGTGACAGGGAAAATTAGCAGTGATGATAATTATCTTATGGTTCCCTGATGTTGGTGTGCAATTATCCTCAATTAACTGTTCTATAGGTTTGTAATTATACCATAAATATGCCGAGTTTACTGTTACTTATGCGATAAGAGGATAATTGCAAGTAATTGTCATCGGTATTACTTTTTTCATAATATTTATCCGGTATATTTAAGTAGATTTAGTAATTTATTAAGCATTATTTTCTCTTTTCTACCTTTTTCTTTCTTCCTTTTCTCCATGTTACCTGAGGGTCAGTGACGTAACACTTCCTTTTTAAATGTCTAAATTATTTTCCTTGTCATTTTATTAGATGAAGTTATCATCATCGACCAGTTTCAAGCTTTGCAAAGAGCCTCACCAAGTTTTTCATCGTTTGGCTCTCTCTCTCTCTCTCTCTCTCTCTCTCTCTCTCTCTCTCTCTCTGAACTGGATGCTTCTCTTGATGCAGGTCAATTGCCCTTTGTTTTTGTATGGGCACATTATACGTAAGTTGGATATTTTCCCTTCAAGTTAAATAACTCCCATTAATTTGAATAACTTCCGCACCAGATGGGTCCCGTTCTTTTTTATATTTTGCTGAAGTCTCATAATCCCGTAAGGACTAGTGACGTTAGTGGACCGCATGTGGTGCACTGTAGGCATTACTTAAGTTCTTTGCAACGACCCTTCGGCCACTAGCTGCAACCAGCGTCTCAGTGGCGTGGTCGGTATGGTGTTGGCGTGCCACCTCGTTGGCCGCAAGTTCGATTCTCGGGCATTCCATTGAGATGTGAGAGATGTGTATTACTGGTGAATAGATGCGCACCCTCCACGTGGTTCGGAAGTCATATAAAGCCGTTGGTCACGTTGCTGAATAACTAATGCTTCCATGCAACGTGAAAACACCAAACAAGCAAACTAGCTGTAACACATTTCATTCCTTTTAATGTACCTCCGTTCGTATTCTCCCCACAGCGGCGGGGTTTTCTCCCTGTTACACCTTTCAAACTATTCTACTCGCAATATGCGGTGAATGACCTAATAGGTCGCAGCGCTTGGTCTTTGGGCTAAATTCTATTATCCATTCCATGCCAGGTTGTGTATATCAGTGATAACTTTTAGATTTGAGGGCAAAGCAGCGCATTCTGTGCGGATTCGTTCCGTGTATTCCACTAAAGTATCCTCTTTTTTAATATTGCTAGAATATCGTTATTAGCATAAATCCTCTTAGTTGGTGAGTATGAATGAGATTCAGCTACACATTCATTCATCTAAGTATCACCTCCTCCTGGCATAACATTTCTCCTCGTTTTTTCTTTAATTACTTCGGGCCTGGGCTAGCAAATCGACTTTCATGCGTAAAAATATAACCTTTGAAACGTGTGGAATAGAATAGAATGAAAAATTTAGAAGGTCATTCAGGTATGAAACGGAAATTGACAGTAAGGAGGTTTTAAAGGTGTTAGCATAAGGGAAAAACCCCAGTTGCACTATGAATCAATTGTTAGGAGAGGGTGGACAGTACGATGGAAGAAAGAATATGAACGGAGTTACAGTAAAGAGAATGAATGGGGTCGCAGCTAGGGGCAGAAGGTACGCTGCAAAGAGCCTTAAGTAGTGGCTAATGTGCAACGCAGGAGGAGCACTGACGGCACTACCCCTCTACGGGGATGTAAACGTGAAGCGAGCCTCTCCAGTACAAAACTCAATAAATATAATTATGAAGCTTTGAACTTCCTATGCAATGCTAACGAAGAATAATTAGATTAAAAGATGATAACAGATCTTCCCTTTTATAATAATAATATTAATAGATTTTATTGCAGATCAAAGCCATATAGTTGGAATATACAAATTAGACAATAACGTACACTATCTAGATACATAAGGTAACATGATAAAAAAGTGATAAATCAGTTGCTGAAGAAGTGAAAAGATAGTATATTCATAATCTTAGTATAATGGGCGTTATGTCTGTCCGTCCGTCTGTCATTCAATCACTGCTAAACGGCTGGTCCGATAGGTATGAAACTTGCAGGGTTTTAGTGGGGACCCTTCAGATGGTTTATAATGCAGTTTCATCCTACCTCCCACCCCCAACTCTCCCCGCCACCCGCCCATAATGGGCGTTATGTCACCGTCCCTTCCAAGGCGGGTGGAAACAGTAACCGCAATTTCAAGCAAAACACTAGCTTGCACAGCAACCGTTGACTCCTGGCGTTAAAAAGGACAATCTTACTATAATGGGCGCTATGTCTGCTAGTAATGGTAATGAAAGTAATAATATCACGAATAGCAGTAAAAGAAAATAAAAAGGACAGATTGCATACAATAAATTTCCAGCTAGGGACCTAAATACGAAAATTGAAAATGGCAAAACTCAATAAGGATATTAATCACACTAATAATAAAAAAAGAAAATACAATTAATAATAACGGTAAACTGTAGAAAGGTAATAATAATAATAATTAATAATAATAATAATAATAATAATAATAATAATAATAATAATAATAATAATAATATTGTTTGCATCCCTCTTGATATCATAGGTGGGATTCCGTGATAGCATCTCTATAGTATTAATGACAGATTCTGCGAATGTCACTTCCTAATTTGCAGAAATACAGATTGTCCCTTGTCATTTAAGGAACAGTCTCCTCATTATCCCATCTTTCCCACAATTTAGATCTCATCGCCTCGCTGCTTTGGGTGCTTTATACGAGCAGAAAAACGATTACTGACGCTTGCCCTGGAAATTGATTTTACTAGTTTCGCAAATATTGCCACAGCATATTCGAAGAAGAGTTTGTTACTACGCATGATATTCTTTTAAGCAATTATCTTTCGCCCTTTCTGCGAACTGCTTGTTCCTTCTGTGTGCGCGTTTGTACGGGAGCAGTTTGAAGGTGGCTTTAAAATAGAGGCGTTCGGTCGTTTCAATTTAGTTAAGAGTATTGAATTCATTTGACTTATCACCTAAGGCCGCGAATAATTCATTGTTTACATTTGATGCCTCGTCAGTACAGTTTTCTTTGGAAACAGAATGAAATAGAAAGGTAGATAGAGATAATAAAAGATAGAAGGAAGATAGAGAAACAGAAGAGCTAATATTATAGTCAGAGATAAAGCTTTAACTATAGGCAGAGACAGAGATACAGAAATTATTAAACAAATAGTAATGCAGTAATTTGAGAGAGAGAAGAGAGAGAGAGAGAGAGAGAGAGAGAGAGAGAGAGAGAGAGAGAGAGATTAATTCAAATGATATTTCCATGTTTCATTAATAAATGTGCGTGATAACTTTTTCCTCGACTCTGATATATTCATAGCAAAGCGCTTCCAGTCAACTACAACTGTAATTATGCACTATATGCCATTTTATTTATCGATGTATATAGGAGAACACAGACTGCCTATTAGGCTCATAAATCGTAACTCCAGGGATAACTATGTTGACGTTATTTTGACAGAATGATGCGGTAAATATTAGGTTTATAAAAGCATGAACGTCTACTCTCGTATTCACTTTTGTCGATGTAATCGGAAAAGTTATGTCAGCATACCCGCCTTTTTGTATAGGTATAATTGTGTTGGTTCAAGTTGCACGTCAGTTACACCTAAAAGGAAAACTCGCACACTCATGAATGTAATTTTGTGTACAATAAGGAAAATTTATAATTATTTGAACTGTAAAATTTAAATTTCACACATTCGAGTACCGAATTCGGCACCAATGACATCTGCGATTGTGACACGATCTCTGTGTGAAAAATGAATATAGTGATAATACCGATTCCCTCTTGATTGAATGGTTTATAGAATAAATACTCCCTGGCGTTGGGGACCTAAAGCTTTTGTTTAAAGGAGCTAGTACTAAATGAATTTTTCTGATAGGGGTTTTTTTGCCTACAAAAACGTAAAGCTTCTTCATTCATATACGATTACTACGGTCGCAACTTTGCCTGTGTCCAATTTTTTCCTCGTGAACGAAAAAAGGAAAGTGTATTACTAGATATAAACCTTCAAAAGTACCTGATGTCTCAGACAGGTTATGTATCGTTACCTCATGTTCGGAAACAATTGTTTCTACTTTTTTTTTTTAAGGTACGAACGTTGGTGAGAGGGACAATCTAAAGCCCTTTTGTAGTTCAGTACCATTAACCATGAGAAAATGGGAACGAGAGGAACAAGTTGTTTAGTCAAGACGAAATGTTGATCTTTGATGAAGATTTATTTATTGCACTAACGCCATTTGAAAAATGCCTAGGAATAAGAGACCAAAATGCATTTTGTAACTTTAAAATTTTAGTCCCGCAAATATGCAGAAAAAAAAGAATATAGAATTTTTGTCACGCAAATATGCAGAAAAAAAGAAGAATATATAATTTTAGTCACGCAAATATGCAGAAAAAAAAAGAATATAGAATTTTTGTCACGCAAATATGCAGAAAAAAAGAAGAATATATAATTTTAGTCACGCAAATATGCAGAAAAGAAGAAGAATACAGAATCTGTGTTAGGTATAAACCAGCACAAGTAACATCTAGGCACTGCACAGTTGAAACTTACAGTCTGCATTAAAAACATACTAATACATTCCTTAAGATTCAGGAGGCTGCTTTGTAGTATCTCTCAGAAACCTGATCCAAAAGATACTGGTAAATGTCAATCAAAATTAAGCTGACCTCTTGAATCATGAAGATGCATAAAATCAGACACAAAAAGGATTTAAAAACTACACATGTGCGACTTGTTTAGAAACCAGACCCAAAAGGTATTGGTAACCATGAATAAAAAATTAAGCTGACCTTTTGGAACAAGATCCTGTATGAAAAGTTAAACAAAAAGGGTTTGAAAACTATAGAAAAAGGATTTGAAAACTATACACCTGTGTTTTGCGGAGTTAACATTTAACTGCATTGAAAACCACATATATATGTAAATATGTAATCGTCAAGCACAAAACAAGATGCATAGGTTTCACACAACCATTAAAAGGCAAACGCACAGCATCTAGTGGTCACGAATCTAGAATCAAAAGAAACGGCAGCAAACATTAAAAAAAACGAAAAAAATAGTAACTCAATAAGCAACAACAGTTAAAAAAAAGGGGGCATGTTCCATTGTTGTTTTTAGGGTAAGGTGGTTTTACTTGCACGGTCTCTTGTTTCAAAAAGACAGACATACACCAGTTGGAAAAAACTAACTGATCTAGCGAAAGCTGCATCTGAAAAGCACACGCAACCTCAAACGGATATGGATTACCTGCTGACGGTTACCGTCGACAGTGTGACAAGGATGAATATTTTCATTTAAGAAGTTCCTGGACCAGTTCTCCATCAGATCTGTAGACTCCAGGATTCGCAAGATGTTGAAAATATGAATTCGTTGCTTTATTGCTGTTTCCGTCTGCTGGATGTTGCTAGATTCTTTGTTGCCGAAAATGTCTCTTGGTTATATCAAAAGGCGCTCTCTCTATAACCAGGTGTTGTCAATCCGCTTCACAAAGGCCTTTTTGCCGCTGTGTTCTATACTGCTGTTCCGCACAGTGCTGTTTTATCTGGGTTTCTTCTGCTGTAGATTATAGTGTGATGTAGGAACATATGCCTTAAGAGCTGTCGGTTGTTGCCTGGAAAGCTGTCTGTTGTTGCCTGGAAATCTGTCGGTTGTTGCCTGGAAAGCTGTCGGTTGTTGCCTGGAAAGCTGTCGGTTGTTGCCTGGAAAGCTGTCAGCTTTTCCTTGGAAAACTATCAGCTCTTGCCTGGAAAACTGTCGGCTGTTGCTTGGAAACTGTTGGTGCCACTGAATGAAAATATTATGCTTGTAAAAACTGTCATGTTATGTTATGTTATTGCAAAGTTTAAAACGTCGATTTGGTGTCGAATTAGTTATTACTGTTACCACTGCGAGTTAAGGTGATCTTTAGCAGCTACCTTCACTGGAGGTGGCGACGCTCTGCGACGCGTGGTTGTTTATCGTTCGTCTCCAAGTGAGTCGGTTACAAGTTGCCTAAGGACAAAAAACAGTACCACTCTCTCTCTCTCTCTCTCTCTCTCTCTCTCTCTCTCTCTCTCTCTCTCTCTCTCTCTCTCCTCCAATACGCACATTCAGCCGAAAGGTTTTCAAATATCATAATTAATAAAGGGACGATGAAAATGAAATATCGTTTGCTGTATGGCTCTTTCTGAAAATGGAACTCTAATGAATATAAGGCTCATTGCAGTTGATGTCTTTGGATGAGCGGGAGAGAGATCTTGTTGCAAACGATGAACACTGCAGATTTTATGCAGACAACAGTACTATAAATATATATTTATCAATTTGAGTTGCATATGTCCCATTGTGAATGGGTTTGTGAACGAGAAAACATTAAAAGACAGTTATAAAAGTATAAGAAGCAACTTATTTTGGACACTTACAAGGGCCCGCCAGAGGGGGAATCATCCCTGTGGAGGGCTGGACATGAATCCAAACAAGTGAACAAGTAAACATTGTAGTGTATTATAATTTAGAAGACTACAAGAAATTTCCAATGAAGAATTCCTTCTCGGTAAATTCTAAGGGAGAGCTAGATGCTAATGGTATATTGTAAAAGGCATTATAGTAGCGTTTTTTTTTTTTTTTTTTTATGTCACTGTTGTAAATATTGTTGTGAAAGGTATCGTCGTAGCTTGAATACAGTCCAGACTGTATAACCAAAAAAGATACTGTTTGGTGGTCTGCAACTTCCAAAAACACACTGTCGGATGCATTTAACAGTCATTGTTAGACTAAGCTACTTTGTGTAGTGCGGTTGAAAGAGTTTGGAATTAGCCAGATGCTGTGTTGTTATTCTCAGCATGGATCATACGTTAAGTACAAAATTTTCACTTCGTTTTGGGCAAAGCTCAGATTACGAGCGTGTTGTTAAATCTCAGTCGAATTAAAGATAAATAAACCAGTTAACGATCAGAATAATCTAAACTTCAGTTTCTGGTAACTGAGCATCGGCAGAGTGAGTTGTTCCCAGTGAAGCTTCCTGCATGCACTAGGAGGCTCTTCATAGCAATACAGGCAGCTTGTCAGCCCAGTCCTTGTATGCCGGAGTTCCTTGAGTTTCCTGCTCAACTTCTCGGTCCTATTTTGATATCCTAAGTTGCCTAAAGCTTTCTGCTAGTGCTAGGCATGAGAAGGACTCTACCAGTAAACTTCACGATCATCTCCTGGAATCCTGTACAGACCTTTTGCTGCCGCCTGTAACCTTGTTGTGGGAAGTGCTTAATCAGCCACAAAATCCTATCCTGGTAATTTGAATATTCTGTTTCCAGTTTCAGATTTCTGCTTGATAAGGAAGCTCTCAGCGTTAAAGTAAGCTTTGTAGGCCTATCCTTAAGTTGTTTATTTCTGGGATGCGTTAGATGTAACAAAGTTGTGGAATCGTGAAGCTGTATCCATGAATAAATAAATAAATAAATAAATAAAAATCCAGTCTTCACCAAAATCCGTCACGGATAGACATAAGTGAAACCAACAGACGGGCTTGTAGTGGGGATAGTGCTGTCAGTGCACCTCATGAGGTGCATTGTGTGCATTAGTTAATGGTATTTTCAGCGTCCCTTAGGCCCATAGCTGCAACCTCTTTCATTCCTTGTACTGTACATCCGTTCATATTCTCTTTCTTCCATCTGACTTTCCACCCCCTCTAACAATTGTTTCGTTGTGTAGTGCGAGCTTTTCCTCGTGTTACACCTTTCAAATCTTTTCACAACCACCTTCCCTTTCAGCGCTGAATAACTCCATAGGTCCCAGCGACTGGCCTTTGGCCTAAATTCTATATTCTATTCTTCTACTAACTGACGCTGTTGAGTATATAAAAAAAAAACCCTGGTCATAGACACAATGAATAATCTGTGACCTGGTAAGTATTCTTTAAGTAGTGCAAAAGTATTATGAATTATAACGACATAAAGTTTCTCTCATAGGGGCCGCCACTAATTGCTACTCAATAATGCATCCACGACCCCAGTTGCTCATAGTAAATTTGGGGCAAATGACAGCCTTTGATAATGCAAACAAGTTCTTGTGGTGATATAGTGCCGGTATAAATATTCAGGAAATGTTTCTGCGTATATTAACGAACTGTGTAGGTGGTGCTACTTGTGTATGGTGATTAACCTAGGAAGGGAAAACTACAGCAGAACACGAGAGAAAGAGAGAGAGAGAGAGTTCACACACAGAAAAAGTGATACTTGAAGGATCATTTATACAATACCGAGAGAGAGAGATAGAGACTTTTAGATAGCACATATAGAAAAAGTGATTCTCTCTCTCTCTCTCTCTCTCTCTCTCTCTCTCTCTCTCTTTCATATATATACATGAGAGAGAGAGAGAGAGAGAGAGAGTTGGTATTTCCCACCGTGTGAGTAATTGCATCTTCGAGCGCAAATAAATTACTGAACATTGTTTCAGCCAAACTCTTATTATTCTCTGAATGACCTCGTCTCCCATTATTCCTGACCTGCCATTGTGTTGACTGACTTCTAACTTCTTTCCTCGCCTAGTTGCCTGATAGAGGGGACATGCATATCGTGTCGCTGTGTAATTAATAAAATTCGAACCACGGTAACAACTCTTTAAACAACTCAAAATATATTTAACGATTGATGCTCAGCGGTTATAAAAGTAAGATTACTTTTTTGGGTCCCACGGTTATTTTTTGGTTGTTTGCAGTTGTTTGAAGATGATCAATTTCTTGTTAAGGCCAAACACATAACCGACGCATTGTGTCTTTCTTGGTGGTTGGAAAATATCGAATATAATGATGAGTGATAAATATATATATATATATATATATATATATATATATATATATATATATATATAATAAATAATGTGTATATATATATATATATATATATATATATATATATATATATATATATTTCTATATTTCTGTATATACATATATATACTTATAAATATAATATATTATATATATATATATTATATATATATATATATATATAAAAGTGTGTGTGTGTGTGTATAAATAAATATATATATATATATATATATATATCTATATTATATATATATATATATATATATATATATATATATACATACATTATAAGTCAAATCACATTTCCGTGATTCATATACATATATCGAGCTACAATGTCCTTTAATATCTAATTCGCTCTACTCGGAATTAATATTTTTTTCATATATGCTTAACCGAAGGGGAATTTTTTCTCGATAATAGACTTGCCTGGACCAGGGCGCGAACCCATGGATCCTTTTAAATCCAGGAACGTCAGTGAGGCTTTTACCTACTACACCACCGCGAGAGGTGGGTGTAGTAGGTAGAAGCTTCACTGACGTTCCTGGATTTAAAAGGATCCATTGGTTCGCGCCCTGGTCCAGGCAAGTCTATTATCGAGAAAAAATTCCCCTTCGGTTAAGCATATATGAAAATATATTAATTCCGAGGTAGAGCGAATTAGATATTAAAGGACATTGTAGCTTGATATATATATATATATATATATATATATATATATATATATATATATATATAATATATATATACATATTATGTATTTCATATAGACAAATATACTTGTATATTTGTAAATCCTTTGAAATCTCCTTTTCAGCACTGAATGACGTCTAAGGTCCTAGTGGTTGACCTTGGCCTAAATTCCGTAACTTGGCCCAAATTATCGCCATTTTTGGATATACCATCGTAGACTGACCGTTTGCATCCTCTTGAACTGGATATATATTTGCGATTCCCGGATGGTTACACAACAAGCTTCGACACATCGCAGTATTCTGGAAATGTATTTTGCAACTATCTCTGCTGCTTGTAAGATTATATCTATTCTCGTATATTTTCTTTCAAATATATTCGAAATATACTTCAACGTTCCCAGTCTGCCTCTTGTTCACGCTATTTCATTACTGGAAAATGTCTGTTTGTATGAACGCTATACAAATCCACATTTCTAGACCAATTTTGGTAGGATTTTAAGTATAAGTCAATATCAAACCGAGGAAGATCATGGCGAAAACTGAATTAAAATCAAGCCACTGGTTGGGCAAAGGGTGGGGTGTGGGAAAGGTGTGAAATGTAAAAATTAGCAAAGACAACATATAATTAGTGTCTAATCCATAGTTTTTGAGTCGCTGAGAAAAATAGTGACACTCCTGATTGCTCTAGTCCAAGTTCAGTTCTGATTATGGGGTTGGGGGTTGGGTGACAGTAAGAATAACAGAAAACGGCAGAGATATTAGCGTCTAATCCATAGATTTCGAGGTCGCTGAGATGAATAGTGACACACCTGATGTCCTTTTAAGTCCAAATTCAGCCCCAATAGGGAGATGGGGTTGAGAAGGGGTGGGAAGGGGGTGACATGCAAAGATAACCGAACATGACAGGTATTATTGTCTAATCCATAGTTTTTGAGGTAGCTGAGATGAGTAGTGACACTCCCGATGCTCTTCAAGTCTAAATTTATCCCCAGTAGGAAGGGGGTGAGAAGGGGTGGGAAGGGGGTTATATGTGGAGATAACCTAAAACTACAGATATTCGTGTCTAATTTATAGTTTTCAAGGTCAATGAAATGAATAGTGACCCTCCCAGTGTCCTGTAATTCTAAGTTCAGCCCCAGTAGGAAAGGGGGGGGGGGGGGGGGGGGGGGGGGGGAGGAAGGAAGGGGGGTGATGTAAAAATAACTGAAAACTACAGATATTAGTGCCTAATCCATAGTTTCTGAGGTCACTGAAGTGAAAATGACACTCCCAATGCCATTTGAGTCCAAGTTCAGCTCTGACAGGAAAGGGCGTGAAAAGGGGTAAAAAATAAAATGTAAAGAATTATGGATAATAGTGCCTAATCATAGTTTTTGAGGTCGCTGGGATGAACAGACAATTCCGATGCCCATCAGGTCAAGTTCAGCTCCAGTAGGAATGGGGAGTGAGAAGTGGAGAAATATAAATCGTCAAAAATGCTGGACAATGTAACTGAAGCAAATATCTTAACAGGGAAGGGGGAGAGTGAGAAAGAGTGTAAGAGGAAGAAGAAATGAGTGTGAGTAGAGGGGGTCTGGGAGGAGAGAGACGGGGGGTGGGGGGTGGGGGGGGGGAGATAGATTTTTTATCGGTTGTCATTCAAGTTTTCCCAGGCAACGCTGGGTTGGTTGGCTGGTCTTACATAGATTAACATTCGTTCATTTTCAACTTTATAAAGAAAAGGGCACCTTCTTCAATTTTATCTTTGCTAAAGAAAGGCTTTCATATTAGAACCACACTCAAATAGACATTGTAATGATTCACCATTGCTAAGTTATCTGTTAAGAAAATGGAGGTAACTTTAGGTAATTTTTTGCTATTTTTCATTGTAGACTTTTCACCAGACAGTGATTCAAGCACCACTACCCTTGTTATATAGGATTATTTTTTTTTATAGGAAACAGTCGTATTGACTATACTCATATGAAAATGTCCAAATATGCTGTTGCAGAATTTTCATCATGAAGTATTCTTTTGGATTTTTCAACAGCCAAAATTACAACTACTTTTCACAATACTGCATTACTTTGACAATAATATTCATAGAGAAGTTAAATTAGAAGTTTTTTCTCTGCTTTTAAAGTATATTTTTTTCTAATTCAATATATCAGATCATTCTTCGTGACAAAGAACCATTTAACAAAGAGGAAGGCCGCGAGGAAGCGGAAATTTTCTCAGTAGACGTTGTGGTAAGTACTATATGCCAGTTTCTCAAAATTTTACATGTATGTTCAGGTGTGTGTATATATATATATATATATATATATATATATATATATATATATATATATATATATATAGTATATATACATTATATATACATATACATATACATATACATATTTATATATTCATATATTTACATATACATATTTATATATACATATATATACATATATATATATATATGTGTGTGTTTATATATAAATAGATAAATATATAAATAGGTATATGTATATATATATATATATATATATATATATATTATATATATATATATATTATATATATTATATATATATACACGTATATATAATAATATGTATTTATATTATATACATATATTATATTATTATTATATAATATATATATATCTATATATATAATATATATATATATATGATATAGGTATATATATTATATATAATTTATATATATTATATATATACACGTATATATATATATGTATATGTAGATATATAGTAATATATATATATATATATATATATATATATGTTATATATATTATATTATATATAATTATATAATATATATATATATATAATTATATATATATATATATATAATATATATAAATATATATATATATATATATATATGAGATGTTCGAAGAGTATTTCGTATCAAAGAGATGTTATAACTCATTTCGATATTTACCTGCAAACTTTCTCTCTCGAAAAATATCCTTCTGTCTACTCTACATTTTCTACACACCACAGTCATCAACAGAAATAGATAGTAGCAATATTTCGAAATAGACGGGGGTTATTTCCAAAAGAGATGCAACAATTTTAGAATATTCCTCGGGAGTCATGTTCGAGCAAACAAACCAAGGGAAAACGAGGATGTACCCGGACAATTCCGTATTCAAACTAGCTCCTTGTAGGTCACGACCTTTGTTCAGCAGGTGTATGACCCCGTGACCTTTTGTGTACCCTCTGCATGTACATGGGAATCATACACAGAACATACTACACTCCGCAGATAGGGATAGTCCGACTTTGCTTTGCGGGGTCAGTGTTCAGAGTTCTGCCGAAGTTCCTTTGTCGAGAACATTGTTGTTGATATGTTGTTCACAAGTATTATGTTTTGTATCAGCAAAGTCTTGCTGCTCCACACTGATTGCTTTGTTTCTTCTCGGTTTTTTCGATTAACTCTCGGAATTTGGTGTCCCTTTTTTTTAGTTGTTGTTGTTACCTGGATAAATTTAGAACATGTTCATAAAAATAAAGAATTAGAAGGGGTACACATTTATTCTTATTTTGATAATACTTTTAGTAATACTTGAAACTACTAGTATGTTTTGTTTTGCTTGTTAAATTGAAGATTATTCTACTTTAAACAACTTGTTTTTATCCATGGCTATTTTCATTGGACAACTCAGCGAAAGTAGTCTTATTATGACATGTTAACTTAAAAATAGAAAAATCGCGAACTGGGGTGGAAAAACTTATATATTTGTTTTAAAAGTAAAGCGTTGTCATGTATTATCAGAGTGCTTAGAAATGGTCTGCTCTCGTTAGAAGAACTTCAGAATTTCTACGGGTAAAATGAGTTCATCTGTCCTTGCTTGAGATGATGTTCTTTCGTGAGAAAAATTTTAAGTAGAACATTATATTTTTTTTGTTATTTAAAGTCTGTTTTTTTATTTGTTTTGCACACGTTCAGGACACTTTATTCAAACTGAACTGACCATTGATCTAAAAACGTTGCGGTTTAGTGCAGTTGGTTTTGAGTTGAGTTGAATATAGAATTTAGGCCAAAGGCCAAACACTGGGACCTATGAGGTCACTCAGCACTGAAATGGAAGTTGACGGTAAAAGGTCTGAAAGGCGTAACAGGACCTACAACCTCGCAGTTGCACTATGAATCAAGTGTTAGGAGAGGGTGGCAAGTAAGATGAAGAAAGAGAATATGAAAGGAGGTACAGTAAAAGGAACGACAGTGGTTTCAGCTAAGGGCCGAAAGCACGATGCAAAGAACCTTAAGTAATGCCTACAGTGCACCGCATGAGGTCCACTGACGGCACTACCACCCTACGTGGCAGTTGGTTTTGATACGTCTTTGGGTGTTTGAAATCCAACTGGGAAAGTTAGGAATGTGTCTATTAGTTCTCTTGGAAGTTTGAGAATGTTTGGGGGAGATATCTGAAGTCTGTCTTGGGAAAACGAGAGACTGTTTGAGCAACTAGGGCTCGAGGTTGAACGAGTAAAATAAAAAAAGCAATGATTGATGTACAGTCACTCTTATAAGTTCATGGATGTCCGGGTGTTTGAGAGAGATTTCCATTTTATCCCTTCCTGGATGACAACAGGAGTCTGGTGCGAAACTGGCCAAATGTTCAACTACCTAACTCTGCTGTAGAAAGTTTCGGTGTGTGCCCGTCGTACGTCACTATACAGACCCGGAGACATGAGTGACTGTACTTTGAAAACACACTTAAGATTTTGAATATGTCCAGTAAACTGTGACGAATGACGAAATCTGAACTTGATATTTTCTTTCATGTGTGTTGCTTTTTACTTGTTCGTACGTAAACTCTCTTTAAATTTTCCCTCTTACCAACAAATCTCCGTAGCGGGGGGTTAGTGCCGTCAGTGCAACTCATGCGGTGCACTGTAGACATTACTTAAGGTTCTTTTCAGCGTGCCTTGGTCCCCTAGCAGCAACCCCTTTCGTTTCTTTTATTGTACCTCCTTTCATATTCTCTTTTTTTCTATCTTACTTTCCACCCCCTCCTAACAATTGATTCATAGCGCAGCTGCTTTGAGGTTTTCCTGCTGTTACACCTTTCAGATCTTTTACTGTCAGTTATCGTTTCAGCACCGAATGATCTCATAGGTTCCAGTGCTTGGCCTTTGGCCTAAATTCTATATTCAATCAATCATTCTAACCAACAAACCAGGAGATACGATTTTTGAAATTAGGAAAAAAAAGTTTCTGTTATAGGATGATATTTCAAAGAAATATCATCATATTTTGAAGAAATATTTAGATGTGTTTGGTCACCGTTTAGAAAATAGACACTGTTAAAATGTTCATGAGTGCCGACTAAAACACATTTGCCAGAAAAGAACGGAAAAGATCACGTGAGATGAATTTTTTACTCTCTCCTCTCTCTCTCTCTCTCTCTCTCCTCTCTCTCTCTCTCTCTGTTGTATATTATCTTCTAAGCGTAAATACTCTCGCGTACCGAAACTTTATTCTTTTGTTCATTGTTTAAATATGTAGCTCTCTCTCTCTCTCTCTCTCTCTCTCTCTCTCTCTCTCTCTCTCTCTCTCTCTTCTAGCATTAGGTTTAATAGAATTAGTCGATTTTGGAAGGAAAATAAACTGAGGAAAACTGCCTTCTCTCTCTCTCTCTTCCTCGACGACTCTCTCTCTCTCTCTCTCTCTCTCTCTCTCTCTCTCTCTCTCTCTCTCTTCTAACATTAGACCAGATATAATTAGCAGATTTTGGAAGGAAAATAAATGAGGAAAGCTGCCTCCTCACTTCTCTCTTCCTCGACGACTCTCTCTCTCTCTCTCCTCTCTCTCTCTCTCTCTCTTCTCGGCCGCCGCACACAGCCTCCGGGATAAAGCCATCTACTTTATCTGATCAATCTTTCAGAATCCCTCCTTGATGCTGAATTATTCCTCTCCATCGCGATTTCCCCCGACGCTAAACGCCACAGCTTTTGCTGATGAATATTTCAGCCTCTTTTGCCTTATTGATGAAGGAGTTTAAGTTGCCCGTTCCCTTTCCATTCCAGGTGTTTGTGTATGTGTATGTCTGTGTATGTGTATGGTTTTGTATAGGTAAATACCTTCGGCCCCTAGCTGCGTCCCTTTTCATTCCTTCTACTGTAGCTCCGTTCATAATCTCTTCCATCTTACTGTTCCTAAACATTCTCCTGTTGCGCCTTTCAAACCTTTTACACCTTCAATTTCCATTTCAGCGCTGATTGACCTCATTGGCACCAGCGCTTGTACTTGGACCTAAATTCCATGTTGTATTCTATTCTATATACGTAAATAGAAATACATCCATACTCTCTTTACACGACTTATCTGTATTTGATACACTTATATGAGCATATAGGTATATACGTTTACTTATCCGTATTTGATACACGTATTATGAGTATATAGGTACGTTTACTTATCCGTATTTGATACACGTATATGATCATATAGTAACGTTTATTTATCCGCATTTGATACACGTATAGTAACATATAGTTACGTTTACGTATGTGTATGTAAAATATCGGCTATTGTAGGTGAAGAGAGTGACAACAGTCTGAGCAGAGCTTCTATATGAAATTGCCTCTCCGGGGTATAATGTGATAGATAAGCATGGAGGGATGCCACATTTCCTCTTCACGTTTCTTCTCCACATTTCCTCTTTACAAATTTTGTGGTTCGTAGAAGTACCCGATAAAACAGGGGAAGAGGTTTCTTAGATTAAATTCGTGCACTTTCCACAATACACAGGAACACTGGGAGCGTGAGGTCATATATAACTCGTCTGTTTCGGCTCTGTTTGAGTACTTTTTTGGTGGGGTTGAGCATTCACGAACATTTCAGAATCACTTGGTTCAAAATGTTGTTTTGACCCCAGTGATTATGAAATGTACATTATTGTTCAACCCAAAACATTACGGACTAAAATCTCCAACTAATCAAACAGGCCTGAAACAGATCAGAAATATAGCATCACACGCTTTATGTTATGGATTGTACAGGTAATTAATAAAATAAATCTTTACTCCAATTTTCTTTTGTTTTCTTTATTCAATACTGACAAATAATAATCACTTTTGTAAGACACACGTAAAAATGTAATGCAGTTAACTATTAAAGATCTGCTCGTGAATAATCTTGAATGGTATCCATTTTTTATGTAATTACACTATAGTCTCGCGATATGAGTCTTTCAGTATGACTGCCATGACACTTCAAAAATACATTATCCCACAAACAACTGGCCCCTATCGTATCTTTGCAGCAAAATTTTCCGTCATTCTTTTTCAGAGAGGAAGTTTTCCAGTCAGCGCGTCCATCACCTGCCGTAGTTTTCAGAGGATCTTTGTACCATTAACCGCCTTCTTTTCCCCTGATGCTAACAATTCATCTCTCTTGCTTAATTCGTCTGTCTGGCCGGACCTCGCCAGGCGCAAATAGATAAAGACCTGCGTATTCATCCGTTTTCATTCTCAGAGCAGGAGAGAGAGAGAGATGGAAAAAAGAGAAGAAGAGAGGAGAGGATGAGAGAGAGAGAGAGAGAGAGAGAGAGAGAGAGAGATGCGCTCGATATTTGCGTCAGTGGGAAACTTTTTCCCTTGCCAGTTTTTACTGTGTTAGATGTAGGTGTATTTCATTGCAGTTTCTTTTATTTTATTTTGTTGATACTATTCAACATACACTTTTAAGTATGAGAACTATATGACGTTCTTGAACGTTTTAGTGGGGGATTGCATTTGGTGTTCTAACTTGGACGACCGAATTCGTATTGTTACGAAATTCAGTTGGTTTTTAATTCATTTCAACCTTTTATATATATATATATATATATATATATATATATATATATATATATATATATATATATATATATATATATATATATATATATATATATATATATATATACGTGTTTCGCCTTTGCTCTAATGCATTGAAAATGTTGCACTCTGTTGTTCCAGTAGTCTTGGGTGATAGACGTTCAGTATATATATATATATATATATATATATATATATATATATATATATATATATATATATATATATAATATATATATATATTTTACTGACTGATGAGTTTTCATTTCGATAATGACAACGAGATGAATATATACTATTTGGCATGCTCACAGTTACTTGGCGCCCCTCTTCTCTCTCTCTCTCTCTCTCCTCTCTCTCTCTCTCTCTCTCTCTCTCGCTGTGAGTGAGTAACGATGAGGAGTCCCTAACAAACGTAGCCTCAATAAGCTGGGACGGTGTCATTTATAAACCTGACACGCTGATCGGTTTCAGTGACGTAATGGTCCACTAGGGACTGCACCCCATCCCCCAAAAATCCTTCCATCCCCTCCACTCCTCATCCCTCCCCTACATATCCCTATCCTCCCTGTTCCTTCCCCCATTGTTAGGTCGAGTCAGTAGGGTTTAGCTGCGATGTGCAGAGACAGCCCGCTTAAAAAAAAGAGGAGGTGGGGGAGATCCACCATATTGGGACCCGGGCCCCGGTGTGCAGGTATTTGGGTGAATGGGAGGGGGGGGGGGGAGGGGGGGTGGGCCGTTTGTACACGGCCCGCAAATATAGGAAAGATAGAGTTGTGAGAGAAGGAAGATTTATTGCGCGCAGAGAAACGGAGGACAGGATGTTGCACTGAAATGTCGATGCCGTGTTTCGCATCCGTATTGCATAATTATTGCAGAGAGGAAGGGACCGGGGGTTATGTTTTTAATTGTTTTTGCATTATGGGAGGTTCGGAAGACGGTCTTTTATTTCGCCGTTGGGCGAAAGCGGACTATGGCGGTTTATTGCTAGAACTCATCATATAATATTATCTGGTTGTTTTCATGTCGGTGGAAATATCAGATTTGGAATGAGCAATTACCGTCGCTCATTCGCGACTTTTTACTTTGCGTTATTCATGTACATAACAGATTAAATTTACGAAAGCGTAGCATCGTAACCAGTTATACAAAAGGATGGATAAGGCTGTCAGGAAGAAAAGAAGAAAACGAGGAAGAGGAAAGAAGGTAGGAATTGAAAGTATAGGGGAAATGTTTGGAATAAAGCACGACGAATGGACTATATAGAATCTTAGGGAAGGGGACATGAAAGGGAGAGGTCAAAGGAATGGCCTTCATATCAAGGAAGGGCGAACGTCGCTCGCGCACGGAAGGCAGATGTGGATGGCTCAGTGTGTGTAGGGGATTTGATGCAATGCTGATGAGACATCTTTGTAAGTGCACGAAGTGGCTAATGTTTTGGAATTTTTTTGCTCTTCCACAGTGCATCAGTTAATATATATATATGCATCGAGCTACAAATGTCCTTTAATATCTAATTCGCTCTACCTCGGAATTAATATATTTTCATATATGCTTCAATGAAGGGGAATTTTTTAGGCGATAATAGAATTGCCGGCTCCCAGGCGCGAACATATGAAACCATACAAATCCAGGACGTCAGTGCAGCTTTTTACCCACCCCAACGCCCGGGAGCCGGCAATTCTATTATCGCCTAAAAAATTCCCCTTCGGTTAAGCATATATGAAAATATATTAATTCCGAGGTAGAGCGAATTAGATATTAAAGGACATTTGTAGCTCGATGTATGTATATGAATCACGGTAATGCGATATGACGTATATATATATATATTTATATATATATATATATATATATATATATATATATATATATATATATATTATATATTATGCTATATATTATATATATATATATATATATATATATTATGTCTATATATATATATATATATATATATATATATATATATATATATATAAATTAATGTATATATCTAACGAGGGTCAAAATGACCCTCATCTAAATAATAGGAGAGAAATCATAACTGGGAAACTTAACATACCTTCCATAGTCTCTCTTAGAGTGTCATCTCTGAAGCTAGCTGAAAATCAATTATTAAAACTCTAGGCGAATTCAAACTTCCGCTATTACAAAATATATAGTCTTTATTTCCCAAAACAGCTTATACGAAAATGGAATAAAAAGAATTAAGGAAAATCACAAAGCAGCTCATCAAATCACTATTACTCTTCCCCCCTTATCTACCTCTGTCCGACTACTCATTATTCTTTATCAATAACTGTCAACACAAGTCTAGAGAATCCATTTTTAAATGGTGACTTCGAATCCATCTGAAAATGAGAATATAATTATCAAAGAATGAAACGTTAAAGTTCGTCAACAAAAGTGTGTCGCACTACCCTTCCCTTTATCCAGAAACTGAACTCAATGTCACTACACAAAAGGTATAACTTTTCAAAGTCTTTTCACTTTACCTTTTCCAATGGATCTTAGCGCCTCCTCGGATCGCCAAAGTTTTTGTGACCACTACGGCAGTTTGTCATCTAATTGCCCAATTAATTCCCATACCAGAGATTATACTCATTCAGTAGTTCTAATAGACGTATTGACACGCACGCTACTGAACACACAAATGCACGCACGCTAGTCTATTCTGTGCGTTTCCATTTTCCCATGAACACGTTTTATCTAGCGCACGTATTCAGTGAACAAAAGTAACCTGAAGTAACCTTTCCTTGCGGTTTACCTCATATCTCTGGAATGCGCTCCCATCTCGTTCCCACAAACGGTGTGTTTTCTACTTGTCTTATATCAGCATCTTGGGGAATTCACTATTTTGCACCTGTCTCTAAACACCAAGTGCTAAGGTTATCAACCTCATTTATTTTAATACATATCCAGTCATACATCTAACCAGAGCCTTAATATATCTATATCTATATCTATATCTATAGCTATATGATATATATATATGTCTAATAAAAGGAGCCCATAAAAACACCAAATATAGAGAAAAAAGTACTATATTTCAGAGACTGCTGTCTCCCTCTTCAGGTAGATGAATGAGAAAAGTTACAGAAAAGTGGTATTTATACCTAAGAGGTCCATCCACAAAACAAGCCATTTTAAGTCACCCCCGCTGATAATCTTCCTTTAATCTTCTTAAGGGTTGGTTGAATGAAGACTTTGTCGATCGTGTCCGAAATCCATGCTCCTTTTGAGATGTTCATTACCTTGCCTCTCTTTTATTAAGGCCGATTCCATCATTTGACTCTTGTACCGGCAGTTGCTGCTATAAATTATGTATATATATATATATATATATATATATATATATATATATATATATATATATATGTATATCCACGAAGGAAGATAAATTTTGGCGTTCTGCAAGGCCTTTCAACTTCTTGTCCTGAGTAAAGGACAAGAAGTCGAAAGGCCTTGCAGTATTCCGTCGTTTCTCTCTCCTTTGTCGATTTTTCTTTATTTATGTATTTCATTATTTTGTTCGTATTTATAGTGATCTAGATTATGTTAATATAATTATATTATATATATATATATTTATTTATAATATATATATAGCATATATATAACATTACATATATTATTTATATATTATATATACCATATTATATTATATATAATATACATATATTATTTATATACAAATATAATATATAATATATAATATATATATATATATATATAATAATTATATATATATAATATATACATGTATAAGATAAATAATAAATAAATTAATATATATATATATATATATAGTATATATATTAATATATATAGAATATATATAGATATTAAATATATATATATATTCTGCATATTATATCATATATAAGACATAAATATAATATTATATTAATATCTATATATATATCTATATCCATGATACATATATAAATATATATATATATATATATATATCATATCTAATAATTTAATATATATATATATCTAAGTCTCTTCGCTTTTGCGAAAGACTTTTTGTGGTTTTTTTGGGGGGGTCCTTACGACTGTCATTCGTAAGTATTGCTGGTTCCTTTCATCTCCTATGTGATATCTTAGTAGAGTGGTTCTTCTTAAACTAAAGGAGAGGATTCAAACAGATAAGTTGAAAAGATATAACAAACTTTATTCTGTAACTCCATACTAAGAGATGCAGTTCGGTCGGGAGACCGATATGTTTGAATGCTGGCACGGAACTGCCATTCTTTAAAGCATCACGTCGATAGCGGAACATTAGCTATCTCAGCGATTCATATAAAAACATACGTAGTCCGCCGGCTCGGAAGTTACAAGTTTCCGGCGTAGGTTAACAGGTCAACCGCTTCCCATGGAAGTTGTTGTGCAAAGTTATCATTAATGCAAAATGATGACAATGTACAGATTTAAACCAGGCTACTGCAGACAGCGCATAGCGTAATCTAGATCTGCATGGTCACGTAGGACCCTCCTAATGCCATGACCTCAGGTCATGGGTTTTTATTTTACAGATACTGTAATATTACAGTATTTATTACATTAGGCTCGGTCTGCTACCATTCAAGCCTTGAATAACAAAAGTTACTTTAAACATTGTTTCTTAGGAGCGTGCTCGTAACATATGTTTAGGTATAAACATAATAAGTGATTAAATGCATAAAAAGGTTCTGTTACATACCCTTTTGACATATTCATAAACAAAGATAAATGCATGGAAAATCTAGATCCATGTTTAATAATAATAATGATTAGGTACCCAAAAATAATAAAAAGGTAAAAATCAAAAGATTAACATGTATACATGATTAATATGATAATAGGTAACCTGATTAAGAATAGTGGTTACTGCATATATTATGGCATGATCATGGATAATTGTTAAAGAGTACTTGTCACTCTTTGTAATAGATAAATATAATTGTGTAATTGTGCACAAATGCAATATATAGGGCTGATATATTTTATTAGGTGCCCGAAAAATACCTTTAGGAGTATATTAATGTATAATATTGGGCTATAATATTTTTATTAGTGCCCGGGAGATACTTTAACTGTTCAAATGCAAAGGCGTGAGTCTTTCTTGTCCTACATTTTTGCCAGCATACAGACCGCTTTTCACACACAACACAATCCAGACAATTTCCCTAGGCACAAAAATGAAGTGGCCAGTTTCAGGCGGCCCTAAACTCAAACGACTTGAGTTTTAACGGGTACGTCATCTAGACGGGACAATACGTTTCCTTGGAGATCCTTCTGTTTTCGCCTCAGCCTACGCCAAGCAAAGATGTTGACGGCGATAACCAATATGGCCGTCACGCTGAACACGGCCAGCAGAATGTAGTAACGAAGATTTTCTCCACCTGCATAAGTCGGTGGACGCGGTGGTTCATCTCAGCCAGTTGCGTCAAACGATGAGCCACCGCGCGTTGTATGGGAGAGGTAGTATGGGATAATTGTAGACGCCCAAGTATAGTTCGCAAAATACGCCTTCTCAACGTATTATCGTGTTGACCCCCCTGACGGTGTAGTTTGTAGATGTCCCGTACAAACCATCAGCTGCTACAAAGATTGGGGAATGGGCGGTGGTCCCATCGGGACATACGACGTGGAATCCGGCTTTGTCGTAACGGATCCATGAACCATTATTCATCCTGTAATTGAATTTATTACTGTAAAGGGATAAATTTCCCCAGACAAACCTTTCGCTTGTATGAGAGAGAGAGCCGTTTAGCACTATGCCTAACTCACATGAATCCGTTGATATAGGATAGAATTCAAAAGAGTCAGCTGTACAAATTTTATTATTCATGGCTTCTGAACAGTGAGTGAGTTTATCTAAGTCTTTAATGACTGTAAATGATTTCCTATCACAAGAAATCAGTACATGCCCGTCAAATTGGATATACTGGACTTGAGTTATTAGTCATGAAGGTAGGGATGAAACGGTGTTTTTCTATTTTGTATGATTGCCACGCATCGGAAGAATCAAAGGTATGGTGATCATATTCTATAATTTTCAACGCTGACTGATTAGGCTATAATAGAAACTCTGACTTTATGGGCGTCTAATAAAGGAATATACCTAGTTTCTCCCGTCCGTTTTCCAAAGTTAACGTCAGATCTTTAATAGGCATGAGGTGTGGAGATAACACACCCTTTGTCGCTAACGTAATAGCTTCTACATAATCTTTTGATTTCTCAATAAAATGTGATATTTTCACACGGATATGATCTATTTTCGAACTATAGTAAGCTTATGTAGCCAGCAAATGTTGAACTTCCATGACCTGATCGATATTATTTGATGTTCGTTTACGATCTCATTATTTGATTGATTGAAGAAAAAATAAACTGACTGCGAAGTTCGGACAAAGCTAATTCGGTTTTGTGTTGCAAAAACTCAATTCTTTATTTTGATTATTTATCTTAAGGCGATTTGAAATTCCTAAGCCTAGATTCGCAACAGATCCTAAGATGTTCAGTCCAGCCAGAATAAGCGGGTTGCGGCGTTCGAGAGTATTGTGCCGCACAGACCACATCAGCAGGTCACGAGCAAGTTCCTCTGCCTCGGCAGTTTTATTTTGTATGTCATAAGACAACATTTTCCGCGAACGCTTAGGGTTTGAGCTAGCGAAATCTCTGAGTTAGCATGAAAATTACGGTTCGTGCATTTCCTTAAGCGAAATAGCAAACCTCATCGGTCATTCTTTAAGTTAAGGACGTCATCTTCAGGCAAAAATATGGCGTGCATATTCACTTCTATGACTATATTACTTGACACGATGAATACATCGTCTGTTCTCTCGATAATCGAGCCATGATTAAATTCTATTTCTTTCCTCCTAGCGCTCTTTCCATACAACAAAGATGTCTGAATACACTATCACTCCTAACAATAACAGATTCATTTTTGAAACCTGCAATGAGTAAAATATATGTAATAACTCGTGTAAAAGAATAGGTTTACATACAAATATGATTAATAGATATATATATATATAAATTATTATACAAGTTTCATAAATACAACCATTTTTTTCCCTCACTCCATCTACCTTTCTTTAGATTCTGATATGTGCCAATGGAACTATTCTCACATCAGTGGGTTTGGATACATTTTGAACCCTAAATCTATTGGCCGTTAAATTTTCTAAAATGTTAAACTTAGGTGTCAGTTTATAATTTAAACCTTTACGTACGTATACTTGTATGTATACCTGATCGCCCACGGCATATGTTTTCTAGTTGGCTTAGCTATTTTTATCATGATTTTTTTCTTTTTATTATTTTGTGCTTCTTCTAGATTCTTACGAAGTATTATATCGACTTATGCTTGCAATCCATAAACATCCTTTAGAGGATTTGATAAATTAGTTGTAGGCGTTAGTATGTGGAAAGGTGTTCTAGCTGGGATACCGTACAGTGCCTCGTGCGGTGTCATTTTAATAGACACATGATACGAGTGATTAAGTGTGCTTAGTACCGCAGGTATGGCAATGTCCCAGTGGGGGTCTGCCCCCCTTAAGGTGACCCTTAAAATGTTTAAAACCTTTCGATTTGCCCTTTCCACTAGCCATTAGACCTCTGGGTGATAGATCATGGTATTGATTTTCTTTATTCAAAGGAATTCGCACAAGGAGTTAAGGAAATGATTATTGAACTCCCCGCGCCCGAGTCTGATATAATGATGGTGTGGAATCATGTTTACAATGTAGCACTCGTAAAACTTTCTAGCGCACTCGACTGCGGTTTTTTGTTTTTTTTTAAAGCGCTATAAGTTCTGTATATCCGACGTCAAAGCATCTATGATTACTAGGAGGTGCTTATTTCCTCTGTCTGACTCGTAAAATCCTGTTAATAAATCTAAATGTACCCTTTCAAAGGGTTGATTTGGCACGGGGTAAGCCCCTAGGCTGACAGGTGTCTTCGTGTGCCCTTTGTATTCTTGACAAGTGCGACAATTTGCTATGTGCTTTTTTATATCTGTAAGCATCGTATGCCAATAAAATAAGGATTTGGCTTTCTGTGACATTAAGGAATAACCCGGGTGTCCATGCAGTGGATTTTCATGCAACCATTTTAAGACAGTGGGTATGAGTGAGATAGGTACCACCACCCCCTGGTTGTTATTCAACTGCGGTGTGTTGCGGGTTTTCCTCGTCACGGATCTACACAGGAAAATATTATCTTTGATGATATAATTCTGCTGCTTATACTTTTATGGTATTCCTTTTCCTTCGGGATTTCCGTTTAAACGCAATGATGCATTTGTTTTTCTATTTGCGGATCTTTTCTTTGTTTCTGTCTGTTAATAGTTTCAAGCACTCCAGGCCCGATCTTCCTGTTCAGATATCAAGTTTTTAACAATGGGCGTGGAGGTTGAGATATCTATTAATTCAGCTAATGGCTCGGTACGAGATGAAGAGGGTTGCGTGATAATGCGTCAGCAATGATATTTGCTTTCCTAGGTAAATACCCGATCCTCGCGCCAAAGTCCTGGATGATCATGTGCCACCGAGTTCGCTTAGGGCTGTGACTAAAGCCTTTAAAGAAGTCGGTTAGGGGCTTATGATCAGTGAGAACCTTGACGGGATAACCGTATATTTATGAATTTAAAAGCACGAGTGAATTAAACAATAGCGAGCCCTTCCTTGTCTATTACTGCATATTTTACTTTCGGAAGGTCTCAGTTTACGTGAATAAAAAGCTCTATAGGAAAAACTGTTTATCATATTGTTGAAGCAATACCCACCTACTCCTAGGTCTGAGGCGTCTGTTGCTATGAAGAATTCCTTACCGAAGTCAGGAAATTTCAAGATAGGAGAACTACACAGTTCATCTTTCAATTTATCGAACGCCTGTTGATGAATTTCAGACCATATGAAATCTACGCCCTTTTTTTATAAGATCGGTTAGGGGAGCGGCTATGATGGAGTAGTTTCTAATAAATCTCTTGTAGTATCCGCTACATCCTAAAAATTGCTGTATTCCCTTGACGTTAGTAGGTATCGGAAAGTTACGGATAGCCGATACCTTATCATGACTACTTTAAGACCTTCACTAGAAACCGTGAAACCTAAATAGACTAGTTCTGTTTTTAAAAATTCACACTTACTTATCTTACCCTTAAATTATGCTGCCCTAGTCTTTGTAGCACTAGCTCTATTACGTAAATGTTCTTCTAATGTATTGGAAAAGATTACTAGGTCGTCCATGTAGGCATGTAGGATATCTCCTAACAAGTCTCCAAACACAATGTTTATCATAACGAGTAAAGTTATGGGAGACAACGTAAACCAAAAGGCATACGCAAAATTCATAATGTCCCCTGGCTGTGCTGAAGGCAGTGTATGGGATACTCTCTTGTTCCAACGGAATCTGATGAAATCCCTTTAGTAGGTCCAAGCTGGTGAAATATTTGTTCTGACCTAGTAGAGATAGGATATCATCAGTACATGGTACTGGGAATCGGTCAGGGATTGTTTCTTCATTTAAACGACGAAAATCGACGCATATCCGCCAAGTTCGATCTTTTTTTCGGTACTACTATTAACGGAAAATTATAAGGGCTGTTTGATTTCCTAATGACTCCTTCTTTTAGCATTTTACCTACTTCCTCTGTTATCTCATTCTGAAATTTCATAGGATGTCGGTACGAAGGTACATAGATTACTTTCTGTTTGTCCTTGAGCCTTATTTGATGCTCGATGACATCCGTTTTTCCTAAGGTTCCATCCGTAGTGGAAAAAACATCATGATATTTAGTTAAAAGATTCAAAATTCTGCTGAATTTCTTCTTCTTGAATGTCCTTATTGATTTTGTTCTTTATAGATTGCAAAAGGGATTCATCCGCAACTGACTGAGCGTGATTTATCTCAGCTACGGTAAGAATGCGATGGTTTATAAACTTCCGCATCCAAGATATGTTGATTTTTTGTGGATTACTAAAGTGGTATTCAAATGATTACAGACTTCGATCTGACATTGTTGTTGTGAGCCGACTGTATAAATGGCTTGTGTGACGGATAATCCGTGTGTTTTCAGAGTTTCGGAAAGGATTAACGTTTCAGATCCTTGCAAGGTTCTCTTTACACGCACTAATATGTTCGAAGTTACGTTCGGCTCGAGAGTTTGCGTGCAAGCTGATATTACGGGCGAGCGAGAGTTCTGTTGGGTTGCATGTATTATTTCTTGGTTCATGAGACAGGTGATTGGTTCTTCTTCAATGTAAGTGACTACTCGTCTGTCTCTTTATTATCTAAAACTGATTTTAGGGTATTAGAAGACTTATAGAATTTCCCTTTGATATACACGCCGTGTTTTGCAGGTGCTAAGATAATATTTTGAGTGCCCATAGACGGGTATCCGATAATTACTGCGGGATACATATTAATGTTTTGTACAACGATAAAGGTATCGGAAAACGTGCGCTTACCGACCTTGTACTGTACATGAGTTACTCCTACCACATTTAATTCATTATTTCCTATGCCTGAGAGTCTTATTCCGGACTTCTCTATAGGGAAATTTGAAAAGAGTAAATGATGAGTCCTTAAATCCATGATATTACGTGGACTACCAGAATCAAAGAACAAAGTGAATGACTTATGGTCCAAATTTACTGCATGTAAGGTTGGTCGCAACTCGTCTTGACTAATAATTGCATGAATTTGTTGCAAATCTACGGGAACCTGCACAGATTTTTTGGATTCGGCCGTGTGTTTCATAGGAAAATCAATTGCCTCACAATGATCTGATAAATGATTAGACTGATTATTTGATACAAAAGATGTTGATATTGATGACCCAACATCGCCCTCTCGACTGTCATTCGTAAGTATTGCTGGTTCCTTTCATCTCCTATGTGATATCTTAGTAGAGTGGTTCTTCTTAAACTAAAGGAGAGGATTCAAACAGATAAGTTGAAAAGATATAACAACTTTATTCTGTAACTCCATACTAAGAGATGCAGTTCGGTCGGGAGACCGATATGTTTGAATGCTGGCACGGAACTACCATTCTAAAGCATCACGTCGATAGCGGAACATTAGCTATCTCAGCGATTCATATAAAAACATACGTAGTCCGCCGGCTCGGAAGTTACAAGTTTCCGGCGTAGGTTAACAGGTCAACCGCTTCCCATGGAAGTTGTTGTGCAAAGTTATCATTAATGCAAAATGATGACAATGTACAGATTTAAACCAGGCTACTGCAGACAGCGCATAGCATAATCTAGATCTGCATTGGTCACGTAGGACCCTCCTAATGCCATGACCTCAGGTCATGGGTTTTTATTTACAGATACTGTAATATTAACATGTATTTATTACATATATATATATATGTAACAAGCCTTCTTACGCGAATCGTTGGGTGGATGCACGATGAGAAGGCTAACCATCAGTCAAATCATCAATCGTCTTCATTCTCGGATTACTCATCTTGCGTTTTTCACATCTCCAATAAACGTTGCTGCCACCCATTTTATCAACGAATCGTGCAAATCCTTCGTAAGGGTGTTTTCCTGCACCTCTCTGTCTTGATGAACGCCATTTTTCTGAGGGGGTATGGTTTTGAATGTAAAACTTTTAATTTGTAAGTTTTTTTAAACTGAAGCATGCTAAACTACGAAAATGTTTGTTATAGCCATTTCATAGTAACGTATGAATTCAGTTAACGAGCCAGTTGAAAAAAATATGGGCCCTTTCGACTAATTGTCCTTTCCATCAAATGGTCATTCGACCTGTTTGTATTTCGACTTGGTGTCAGTGGGCCAAACACATTTCGACCAATTACCTATCAAGCAAGATAGAAGTTGATACTGACTCTTGTATATATTCCGGTCTAGTTCAGGTTCTAAGTACGTTATTCCCACTTACGGTAAATTCATAAACCGAACATTGCATTGACCTTTGCCCAGCTCCCTTGACGTCATAGGTGCGGAGTCCATTGACATGAAGTGTTGCGATATGGATATATTGCCTTTATCACAGTTAATCGAGTTATTACGATGAATGATCGCTCTGTTCCTCTGACGTTGCAGCGGCCAAGTTAATTGGTGTCACGAACATGACCTGGCGAGTCGGTGAGGGATGAGAGGACGGGATCACTCTTTTTTTTTTTTTTTTTTTTTTTTTTTTATTGATTGATTTGGTGTGACAGACTGGCGTTACAGAACGGCCGAGAATTAACTGATAAGTTAATTACTTGAAATAAAGATTAATGGCTGATATTCCGTGGCCCTCTTGCATGCTTTTTCTAAATATGTTCACCTGTGTTGTGTTTCTAATGAAATAATAATAATAATAATAATAATAATAATAATAATAATAATAATAATAATAAGTAATAATAATAATAATAATAATAATAATATATATTATTATTATTATTATATTATTATATTATTATATTATTATTATTATTATTATTATTATTATTATTATTATTATTATTATTATTATTATTATTAAAAACTTACAAAGATTTATATGGAACTTGAAGGCCAACGGCCTACCCATGGGCGACAAAGAGTGAAAAGCAAAATCAACATATATACAAAAATTAGGATGAATTGAAATGCGTTTAAATAAATACATACTTATGTCATCATTCACAAGTAGCGTTTGCTTTCATGGTTAGAAAAGGCAAATGGAAAATAATTTGAAGAATATCTTACTCAATTCTGTACCATTTCGACTATACTTCGTATAGTAATTTTCTATGATACTTTCCATCATTGTCACTATCACTAATTATTACTAGTTACAACAAGAGCGACACCAACAGCAATAACGATGATAATGAAGAAGTTTTTTTTCTTATAGGACGGTAGCAGTAACCATTTTTGTTTTACGCCTTAGGGAACTGATGATGGAAATATAGGTATGTTAGTGGTACAGTACACGATATTCCCAGGCAATGCACGATATCGCCACTAGTTAGTCGAAAGGCCATTGGGTATTTTTGTTATGGTAATGAATCACTCGAAACACGTGGAAAAACAACTGTAGTTTTCAACATCCTGTCAAAAATTCTTATATGGGTTTTTATCAATGTGAAATCGCGGTCTCCATGTTGGGGTGAAGTGCGAGATGATGTCAATGGAAGGTGAAGTCTAGGATGAAGTCCTCTTGTGGGAAAGTTGAGGATTATGCCCTGGCATGGGCAGTCTAGGATGAGGTTTGTGTAGAGGAATTCTGGGACGAGCTCCCTTGTTGGGGAAATCTCGATCAAGTTCCTCTTGAGTGGGAAGCCTGGGACGAGAATCCCTCAGGAGAGAGTCCGGGATGACATCCCTCAAGGAAAAAGGGTGGAGTGAGGTCCCACCTGGGCTAAGTAAATAACGACGCCCTGCAGGGTCAAGTTCAGGACAGTATCTTTGAGGACGGGAAGTTAAGGAAAGTCAAGGATGACGTCACCACATGGGACAATTTGGGCGTAGGTCCCTGTATGGGGTGTGTTAGTTGATAACGAGGTATTCGAGTGGGCGTGTTTTGAATGTTGGCACACCATGTACGCGTGTGATAATATACAGGATGAATGTATACATACGGCATTTGTGAACATTTCTTTCATTGTTATGTATAATGTGTTTTTTTATTTTTGTTCTTGTATTTCTTTTATATCGCAAATCAAAACCCGCTCGGTTAGGAGAACCTTTTGGGAAACGTCTGTTCCTGTCTAAATCGTCTTGCACAAATTCTATCGTGTCTCTTCGTGTCAACACGACGGAAGACCTCGCCCTGAAAAAGTTGAAAACAACGTCTCACCACTCCCTTCCCACCCCCTCAAAAAAAAGGGGAAAAAATCCAAAGTTGTTTTCCGTCGTATTGTTTAGCAATAACTATCTGCGCCCTACGCATTCTTGTCGAATCGATGGCGGAAGTTTAGCTTTCAAGATGACCTCGGGGGTGAGCCTAGGACCTGGAATGCTGGTAAGCAAGGCGTTTGTATGTAGGGGATGGACTTGACGCCATTTCTCTTCTCTCTCTCTCTCTCTCTCTCTCTCTCTCTCTCTCTCTCTCTATATATATAATATAGTATATATATATATATATATATATAGTTATTATATATACTATATAGATATATATATTTTATATATAATTATATATATATATATATCTATATATATATATATATATATATATATATATATATATACCTATAATATATATATATATATATATAGATATATATATATATATATATTATATATATAATATATATATATAATATATACATATATATATATATATATATATATATATATATATATATATATATATATGTGTGTGTATAAGATATATATATATATATATATATATATATTATATATATATAGTATAATATATATTATATCTATATATAATATATATATATACTATATAATATGGTATATAATATATATATATATATATATATATATATGTATATAATATATATATATATATAATATGATATATATATATATATATATATATATATATACATATATATATCATATATATATATATATATATATATATATATATGTAATGTATGTATGTATGTATGTATATAAAGTATATAGAGGACTTTGACTCCCCCTAAACTTTTATAATTTTAATGACTTGGTAGTCATCTATGTAGAAGGTAAAATGGCGAATTTATATTATATTCGTTACTTAGTTAATCTCTCTCTCTTCATGTTATTCATGAAAACTTTCATAAGTAAGAAGCCACTTAAATACCAATGCTCTGCTGCACATACGAAGGCTTTGCCAGTCACTACTTACTGCTTGAATGATTTATGTTTCATGTTGACCGTTGCTATTTCATGGGAACTCAGGGTCCGTGTTCATTCATTTATTGAAAACAGTTGGTCGAATAGAGTTAAAATTGCAATGTTATTTTTACTTTAATTTTTAAACGTATTTTTCTTCATTATATTCATTATGCCACTTTGCCGTGGCTACAATATTGAAGTTTTCTCTCGTGGTTGTGTCAATAAGTAAAACTAGTTCTAAAACTCCTAGTGGATTCACTCCATATATTTATAAGGAATAAGTGTTCTTAGATCTCATCGTGAGATCATAACGAAACTGAACAGTCTTTAGTCAGAGTTCTGCAAGGAATTTGATAGTTTGTGGAGGTTACAAATTGAATCTTAAATTTTAATTTTTGTTTATTTAATTCGTAAGTCACTGTCAAATTGGGTCGTCTTCCGGGGAAAAAATAACGAGGCCTTTGGGACTTAGGGATTTGAAGGATTCTTTCATAAATTCCCCGCCGAAGATGACCTTGAGGTTTTTTCCTTGTTATCACCCATGGAATTTCAAGACTTCTGTATTTTTCTCTCACAGACACAAGGATATATACACGCCCGTATGGGTGACATCTCATTACTTGCCTTTAAGTTGAAGGCGTATTTTCATTGACAGTTAATCTCTTCCTTATTTTATTCAGTGGCATAAATCCTGTTCGACATGCTTCAAGCTAAGGCTCATTGCCTTCTTTCCTTCCTTTTAAGATACTTGCCTCATCTCTCTGAATTGGTCTAGACTAGTTCCTCGTTGGACGAGTGGTTTACGTGCTCGCCTACCGATCCGGTAGTCCTGAGTTCGATTCTCTGCTCTGCCAATGTGGAATCAGAGGAATTTGTTTCTGGTGATTAGAAATTTATTTCTCGATATATGGTTCGGATCCCACTATAAGCTGTAGGTCCCGTTGCTAGGTCACCAATTGGTTCCCAGCCACACAAAAATATCTAATCCTTCGGGCCAGCCCTAAGAGAGCTGTTAATCAGCTGAGTCGTTTAGTTAAACTAAGATATACTTAACTTTTGAACTGGACTGTCTAAATTTCTGGCTGTTACCGTTGGTGAATTCTTCTTCCATTTTCAGTCTGTGTTCCTTGTTAGTCAGTGCGTGAACTACCATTATTACCCAAAAAGTCCTCGCCAGTTGATAGAATTATGGCCTCCACTGACATGAACGAAAAATACGGTTTTCCTGTGCATATTGTGTAAGTTTTTTAATGTTTTATTCTCTTCTACAATAATTTGTCAGGTTGACCATTATATAAATTGTCACATGATCCATGGTATGTTATATACACATCATTTAAGGTTGTCTAGAGAGCTTACTTATAAATGCCTTTGTAGTGTATCATTATTTTTTAAAATGATATATCAATTCCGAGATCTTAAGGAAGTATTAGGTCTTTTGTTGTAAGTTTATATTTTTATCTTCATTATATTTTTATTTCTTGCCTGTGTCCAGTAAATCCAATGTAACATGATCATGACAAAGCAGATTTACTTAAAATTAATTTCACTTTTAGTAGAATCCCATTTTGGTACCAGAGGAAAGGGTGAAAGACAAATGGGGAATACCAGTCCTATGTTTAGAAGCTGCCTTATGAATTTCCCATGCAAGCACGACCGGGATAATTTAGCACCGAGAGAGAGAGAGAGAGAGAGAGAGAGAGAGAGAGAGAGAGAGAGAGAGAGAGAACGCCGGCATCTAGAAACAGTATGTGGCATTTATAGCTCGGAAGATGTGTGAAGAATTCAACAGGTAGCGGGGTCTCATGTTTATGTTTGTGTCGAAATGGACTTTGTGTACTGAAGGCCTTAGTTTTGTTTGTTTTCTACTTGCTAGATTTCAATTTTTGTAGTGTTTCCTTTTGAAACTTTCTCTTCTTCCTTGCTAAGTTCTGGCGTATATCTCCTTGTTTACGTGAATGCAGAAAATGATTGCAGTTGTCAAGTTTTGTGGTGTTTCTCCAGAGACTCTAATTGTTCCTTTTCATGCCCTGTCGTTTCTTGCATTTTCCGTGTCATTTCTAATCTTAATTTCTTCCTTTCGAATTTTCATACTCCTTCATTCTCCCTGATTAGCAAACGCTCCACACTCACGCCTCTTGCTAATATTTCATTCATCATTTTTACTCTGTTTCTTTCTTTCGTATTCCCCAACCACCTCTCCACTACCCTCTGCTCCCTTCCCCACCTCCGGCACTCCTCTTCAATCTCCCATTAATCAGCTCGGGGAGAGATCATTGCTCTTTCTCTGTTGTAATTGTCGATACAAATTGTTTTCTCGAATAAATGTCTTCGAGATGACGTTTCCATTTGGTGTGATGAAGTGTTTTGCGAGACGTGAGGTCGCTGGCTACCCAGGGAGAGAGAGAGAGAGAGAGAGAGAGAGAGAGAGAGAGAGAGAGAGAGAGAGAGAGAGAGAGAGAGCGAGCTCTCAGCTGCAAAGAATTTGTGAAGAGAATTTTATGACGAGAGAATTTTGGGTGGTGTGAGTTGGTGTTAGTTTGGTTTGGCAATGGACCTGTTGCGAGGTTGGCCCGAGTTTCGGTGCTTTTAGGGGTTACTTGTGAGGGTATCTTGGTGTCTGGAGGTGTTCAGGGCGTAGTTTTGAGGTCTAGTTGGGTTGTAGTGCTTTTAGTGGTAAGTTTCGAAGTTATGTCAGGCTATTTGAAAGGATGGTTTGGAGTCTGTTGATTTTTAGATGCAATTTGTGAAGTTTGATTGTGGTGGGAGGTTTTGCTTCTATCTGATCATTTGGCTTTGTGATTTCACCAAGAGCAAATTTCAAAGATGCAGTGATATATGGTATTTTTAGAAGACTATCTTCTGTATGCAGTTTGGTGCTTTTAAGCGATTTGTGAAGTTATAAAGCTGCTGGAGCAGTGGCTTTCAACCTTTTTCCATTCCGCGACCACTTATGAGCAACTCGGTATGACCGATGACTCCCTTAAAATTTTTGATTCAATAATAATTATGTAGGGTTAACGTATTTATATCAACCAAAGACAATACAAAATGAATCTCTGTTCACTATGACTGGTCCCAAACCTATCTACAGGTTTTTCTTTATTCCTCTGTCCAAATCTGTTAGACATTTTTTCCTCTGAAGGGTCACGAGTTTATCGAACAAAATTTGACAATGTCTGGGCTTACTACCAGATACGGATTTCTGACGAATGCCGAATCGTCTCTCGTTAAGTCGGGAAAATACTCGCTATACTCCCTGGGCAGAGATTGAAGGTTGTTGTTAATCTGCGATTTGACATAAGCACCAAAGCAACACAGTTTCGTCTTCAAGCTACTTATTGAGAACAGGAAACACTCCAGTCGTACATATTGCCATTTTCCTTTCCAGAGTTCTAATTTCGCCTGAAATGCTTGATAATACATTGTCTTTCCCTTGCAAAGAGAGGTTTAATTCGTTAAGCCTCCCAAAAATCAAGTTAGTTGAAAAAAAGCTAAAACATCTCGCTCAAGAACGATCTCGCGACCCTCAGACCCTTTTGGGGGTCGCGACCCAGAGGTTAAAAACCACTGTTTTTGATAGGCTACTTGTGTGCGCGTATGAGAGAGAGAGAGAGAGAGAGAGAGAGAGAGAGAGAGAGAGAGAGAGAGCTTTTAAAGAAATGATATTCTTCTCATAGGGGTTGTAAGTAGTCGTTCTTTTTTATATAATTTTTATTTTCTATTCCGTACTTCGCAATGGTCTCTGGTTTTCTGTGTATCCGAATGATATTTTGTCTTCGATATTCTCCCCCAATATCCTGTCTTTTCTTGAATAGTTATCTTTTCAGCTTCCCTAATCGTTTTTCTCCTAACCTTACATCTCAAATTTAATGTGTGTTATTTTTTACCGTTGTTACTTTCAGTTTTCTGCTTTCGTGACTTATTTCATATCCCTAATCCTTTTCTCTTGATTCATTTATTTCAAATTCTTCTTCATATTCCTTTTATTTTCTGTCCCTTCTTTTTCGTGTCATATTTTATAAAAACTTAATGGAATGCTAATGTCATAGTCCGTCTTTTAAATGTTCCCATCTCCTCACTTTTGTTTCCATTTCTTTGTTTTTCTTCGTTTTTACACTGCTCCTTCTCCCCATCTTCCCCTTTCTTTATTTCTGTTGTCGAATGGTGTTCATCGGCTTGAAAAACGTAAATAAAAGATTACAAAAACGAAAAAAAAGACTAAATGATGCCAGTCGTTCAATTAAAAAAAAGAAAGAAAAAACTTGAGGGGTAGTTTTTAATTTTCGAAAACTGCTTTGGAATGAGAAGTGAAGACGTCATGACTCTCATTTGTGTTGTTATGGTTTTGGGGAGAGAGAGAGAGAGAGAGAGAGAGAGAGAGAGAGAGAGAGAGAGAGATACTTCGAATATTTTTTAGCAGATACCTCGTCAAATATTCCGATTTTCAGTTTTAGATTTATTCTCTCTCTCTCTCTCTCTCTCTCTCTCTCTCTCTCTCTCTGTGTGTGTTTCGGTCTTTTTCTAGGTGTTCCTTTGACACAAACACACACACTCATTCTTTCGTATATACTTATTTAATTATAAAGTTTTCAATACGTGCTATTAGAATCCCCCTTCTCTCTCTCTCTCTCTCTCTCTCTCTCTCTCTCTCTCTCTCTCTCTTTTATATATTTTAATTATAACTTTTTCTACGCAAGCGATTTAAAAGCTCCCCCCTCCCTATCTCTCTCTCTCTCCACCCACCCAACTAACCGTCATTTAGCATTTTGGGTTACGTTTGGCTTTGCTTCGGGTTGAATGGGATCCCAGGACTTATTTCTTATTCCCTGTACTCGTAGGAAATATCAGCAGACATAAAAACCAGGAACGACTGATGTTTTCGAATTTTTGGATTTTGATTCGTGTTATAGCTTTCTGTAAAAGAAAACTATTAAGATGGTTTTGTCTGTCCGTCCGCACTTTTTCTCTCCGCCATCAGGTCTTATAACATACTGATGCTAGAGGGCTGCAAATTGGGATGTTGATCACCTACCTTCCAATCATCAAACATATCAAATTGCAGCCCTCTAGCCTCAGTAGTTTTGATTTAATTTAAGGTTAAACTTAGTCTTAATCGTGTGTCTGGCACCGCTATAGGGACCAGAAACACAGGCCACCACGGGGGCGTGGCTGAATGCTTCATGTGGCATTATACGCTGTACAGAAAACTCGATTGCACTTAAGAAATTTGTCATATTTCAGTGACAAATTGTTGTAAAATAGTGTTGATTTATAAATCTAGAAAACAGTTTACTCTCTTCAAGTAATCATTAATTTACGTGTATTTACATATATTAGAGTTTACATATATTAAAAAGTTTTCTGCTCTCTCTCTGCTCTCTCTCTCTCTCTCTCTCTCTCTCTCTCTCCACTTGAATTGCAGCATCCCTTCGACCCCTAGCTGCAACTTCTTTCACTCCTTTTATGTACCTCCGTTCATAGTCTTTCTTCTGTCTGACCTTCCCCCTTCTCTAACATTTGTTTCACAGTGCAGCTGCGAGGTTTTCCTCCTGCTACACCTTTCAAACTTTCTTACTGCCAATTTTCCTGTAAGCCAATTACCCTTGTAGCGCTGATTGAGCTCGTAGGTCCCAGCGCTTGACGATGCCTAAATTCTATATTCTATTCGATAAGGAATTTTACAGTGCCATGAATTATAGTTTACTCTTTTATACGTAATGTGAAAGATCGTTAGTTGCCATTGTTTCCTAACTCTCCCCGAATGAAGAATAAAGCAGTTAATTTCCTCTGCAAAAACCGAGAACAGTAAAATGCACCGTTTTCCATCATCCGGGCGAGATAAGTCTTCTTGCAACTCGCCTAGAGGCCGTTGCATCAAGGAAGTTAAACGCTTCTTGACGCCAGATGCATGCAACTAAGCCATTCATAGGCATTGTTACCCAGAGTATCTTTGAATAATGAAGTCTTTGTTCAGTTCAGACGAAGATGGAAAGGACATTAACTCGAAAGAAGTTGCGTTCTTTTGAAGGTGACACAACTCTCCTCCTCAAGTTTATGACGAGACAGTAAGAGAGACGTTACCGTCTCATCATTCATGTCTAGAATGCAATTCGAATCAGTCGAACAATGGGTTTTTTAGGGAGGGGTTCAAAGGAGTGACATGTCATAGGAGTGACATAACAAAGAAGTAAAACCTCAGATAATTTTCAAAGGAGTGACAGCCATCCAACCAATATTTGAAATGTTAACAATTCAGTGGTTCTAGTATTTTAAATAAAATCTTAATTTAATAGAAATTTTTTTTTCTTACTTTGTCACTCCTCTAATATGACATTTATGTCACTTCTTTGCCATGTCAATCCTTCGATACAGACCCAGTCTTAAGGTGAAAGAAAGGGGTTCAAGACTTTAGAAACGAAAACGTTTGTTCCATTGAGTGCACTTACCTCGTAGGCAACGAGAAGTTTCAAATTTTAATTTGTTTTTTAATATGATACTTCAGGCAAAAACAAACTGGCATTGCTACCAATTGAAAATTCTCACTTGACGCAAAAGCTGCCACCTGCACCAAAAACTAGTCACTGGCACATCAAATATTGACTTAAATTGTAGCTATCACACAAAACACTGTGCCTCTAGCAATGGGATATATACGTGACTGTCATTTACTACTTAGATTTAGATACTTTAGTACCTAATATCACGCAAAACATTTGTCTGTCTCGTTCATATTGTCTTGAGTGTATTAAATCTCCAACATTGATTTCATTAGCTGTAAACCAGGTAATGAAATCATTATTAATGGCTCTTTATTTTTGCAATGTCTTCCTGAAGGTTCCTTTGTTGACTTGATGAGCCACTTCTTACTTTTTTCGAATTTGATCATTATTGTCGTCTAAACGTTGTTTACCAGAGAGAATTGTGGATCTCGGAATTCGGATTTCAGTTCGAGTTTGTGTAAGAAAAAAAAACCTTATTGCCTAGAAAGCGACAGAAGTAAGACTGGCAATGGCGTCCTTTTATGAAAAAAAAAAAAAAAAAAAACACTTCAGGTATAGGCCAGTGGTATAAGCCTTCAAACTGCTTCAGAGTAAAATAGGTATTAAATGTAGAAGCACTATGTATGTGTTCATTATAGCCTTGCCTTTTTGTATAGATTACGTTCAGATTTGGGATGTTGCTTTTTACTTCCTGCCCTCTTGGTGTTAGGCGAGGAGTAGTACATATCTTAAACAGGAGGAACAACTGCATTATGATTTTATTTGCTTTACACATTTTAAAGCCCATTACTTAGGCATCCTCATTTATGTTAATGAATAATAAGGTCGATTATTGCCTTTCCAGGAGCTTAGAACCTTAAAAATGCTCCAGTTTCCATCAGCCTGGTGGTAAATTTCCCATAATTCTCCTTGGTCATTGTGCGAGCGAGTTAAACGCCCCTTTACGTCAACTTCTGGTAATTAAGTCATCTTTAACTGTTTCCCCCAACAGACCTTTGAATAATGAAGAAGACTGTTTAATTCAGACGGTAATGAAAGATGGTAATAACACGAATAAAGAAAACGGCCGTTTATGTTAGAAACTCGTCGTAAAGAGTTGCTCTTTCAGATTGCTTTTAGCAGAGTGAAATAAGACTATTATTCTTTTCAATCGTAATGCCTGGACTGAAATCACACGAGAGGTGACATGGCAGTTGTCACCGAATTCTTGAATCGCGCGTTAAGGGCGTGAAATACATTTCATGAAGCTTGGAAAATTGAATGAAGTCTCTTCGTAGTCTTGGAAAAGTGAAAGAGAAATAATGCCATCTCTCTCGTAGGTTTAGACTGTTTCACTGCTGAAGGATCTTTGGTTTAATGGGTTCGTTACTTGAGCTGCTTTCGTTTTTATAGTTTTGTTGCTGGAACATTTTCGTTTTAGGTTTGATATTAAAGTATCTCTAGTTTTGTGGTCTAATGGTAATCATTAATGATCTAGTAAATTTTGCTAGTTAAGCATTTTTCTCAAGTTTATGATTAAAACATTTCAGTTTGCACAGATTTATGCTGCAAAAACGACCTGTTGGTTTTAAAGAATTTACTTACTGAAAATATCTTCGTTGTTTCTTTAAGTAAAAAAAATGTGGGGTAAGTTTTTCCGTATTTTTTTCTGATACCTTTAAAACCATTATTGTTTTTTATTTCATTGTATTTCAAGGATTCTCACGGTTAGTTGAAAATACCTTCCAAGTTTTTATTAAGACGAGGATTTATTGATCGACCTCTATAGACAGGCGTCATGACAAAAATGGTTGTTGACGCTCCTTTGAGTCCATACGGACAGGATATCCCTCAGATATCCTCGCTACTTGTTTGCAAATGAAAATATTCCTTTCAGCACCAAACATCTTTTAAGGTAAAATTCTGTTTTAGTGGTAGAATTTGATTCCATCTGCAAGACACTTTTAAGGACAATTCTGATATTCACAGCATTTAGTTCCAGTGTAAATATATTTTAAGGTAAAATTTGATGTTTTATAGAATATCGTTCCGTTTTAATGACATTTTTTAAAAGACAAATTTGATTTTATTTGTAGGATTTAATTCAATTTTGATGTCAAATTTTCTATGGTAAATTTTGATGTAATAAGTAGAATTTCTTTCCATCTTATTGACATTTATTAAGGCAAAATCTGGTGTATTTTATAGTATTTATTTCCTAGTTAATGACAGTTTTAAGGCGAAATTTGATGTAATTTAAAACATTTAGTTCCATTATTAGGGTAAAATTTGATGTAATTTGTAGAATTTATATCTTTGTTAATGACAGTTTTAGGGTTACATCGGAAGCAATTTGTAGCATTTATTCCCTTGTTGATGACATTAAAGCAAAATCTGATGTAATTTGTTGAATTTATTAAAGTGTTAATTATATAGAGGCAAAATCTGATGTAATTCGTTGAATTTATTACCATGTTAATTACATTAAGACAAAATCTGATGTAATTTGTACAATTTATTACCATGTTAATGAGATCATGAACCACTGACAAAGCACTTTTTCTTTTAAGTGTGACCATTCCCAAAATCCAGTCACCACCCCACACCCCCACCCCACAATAACCCCAACCCCCATTTAAATTTACGGAACGGCGAAAATTGCCTTAAAACGATTCGCTTCGTAAACATGATAATCACCTCGAAGGATGAATTCCTCTCTTAACTCCATAACTGTCCTGGAAAGGTTCATCTCGTTCCCATTTCTATAGTGATGCTGTGAATAACGACCAACATAAGACGCCGAGATGAATATTAATGGGTCATTAAGATATCCAACTCAATTTAAGCTTTTTCTTTTTCCTCGAGCATTTGCCGGGAGGGAGGTGAGGGTGGGGGAGGATATGCGGGGTGGAGGGGGAATGACTGACGTCGTAGCTACTCTGGTAGCGTGCGAGGTTAAGAGGCCTCTCTCTCTCTCTCTCTCTCTCTCTCTCTCTCCAGTTCCAGAGCCATTTAATTTTCTCGGCCTAATAAGTCCTTGCATTTCTTTTAACTAGATTCATTCATCTCGCTAACTCATCTTCTGTAGAGAACGGCTCCTTTGGTGGGATTACGTTTTGCAACAGAAGTGAGTTGCCATGTCGCGTTTATTTTTTCCCATAATTTGTACAATGCAGAGCTGCCGGTTAGTGAGAGGGCTATTTTAGTGCCTTATTTTGCACTATACAGAGTTGCCAATTTTTGAAAGGGCTATTTCAATACCCTATTTCGTACTATATAGAGTTTCCACTGATGGCAAAGGCTACATGAAACTAGAAATTCCTAGATTCCTTATCAGATACAAATGACATCTTTATCCAATGAAGAATCACTGTCCAAGGATACAGACTTCAATTAATTGCTTTTAAAATTGTAAAACTATGATGAGTGTAGTGTATTGTTTTGTTTTAATTTGGCTTTCATAAACTCTACGACTAACCTGTAGGGATTATTTTGTTTTTTAATTAGCTAATGGGAAAGTATCTTGTTTGTGAAGAGCAATTTCATACTTTAATACTTAGTGTCCATAAGATTTACTCCCTTTAATTACACGTTTGTGATCTTGTAACTTGGATATTCCTTTTGATAAAACGCCATAAGTATACTGAAAAACTATTGAAAAGAAAGGGCAGATTAATTTAGGCATAGTACTTGTCTTTTTGTTCATAATTATAACTTTTAATCATTCTTTGCATATCAGTGTATATATATATATATATATATATATATATATATATATATATATATATATATATATATATATATATATATACTGAAAATAAAAAAAAATCGTGTTCGTAGGCTGAATTTTTAAAATACACTGACAGTATTAACTTTAACCACAAATGAATTCGCACTGAATAGAAATGAAAATGACCATTTTCTTCAAACGGACATTGTAGGGGAAACTAAGGTAAAAATACCTTACACCGAATTTTAACGCTCCAGCCTGAGCGATAAATCCTATACGCCGTCATTCACAAATATATTTCGTATAAAACGAATTTGGTTGCATTCTAACGAAAAGAATTTAAATTGATGTGGTAAATCATCTTGTTCCAAAAGGGGTAGCCATTACTTTGACCGATATTCATCACTGTTGTTGTTCACGTTTCATAGAGAGGTTTATATTTAGAAAAGTTTAGAAGGAAAGTTTCTCTCTCTCTCTCTCTCTCTCTCTCTCTCTCTCTCTCTCTCTCACACTCACACACACAAATTTTTTTTTATCTTGAGTGACAATATTTCTTTAATTTATTCAATAAAACTCATTTTTTTTAAAAAACGACTCCCTCTCTCTCTCTCTCTCTCTTTTAAATGATCACCTTTTCTTTCAAATTTATTTATCTTAAATGACAATATTTCTTTAATTTACTAAACCACCCTATTTATCATGCTTAAAAAATTTTCTCTCTCTCCTTATTACTACCAGTATTAAATGAAGGAGAAAACACGCAAACCATCATAGTGATGAATGCGCAGGGTTTAGTTACGAGTAACTCAAAAAGAAAAATAGAGTACTTAGAAGAACTAACCCAAAATGAAAAGAAAATAGATATAATGAATATAAGTGAAACCTGGTATTCCCAAGAGACTGGGAATGATGATCAAATAAAAGGGTTCCAAACTTATAGATCAGATAGAAAAAATAGGAATCAAGGGGGAACCGCAATATATGGGAAAGACAAAAAACAAGGAAAAATATATGAGAAATATAGTAACTCAGAATGTGAACTAATAGCGGTAGAATTTGAATCTGAAAAATTGATGAACATAGTAATATATAGACCTCCTAATACTAAAGAGTTTGACTTAATAATTGAAAAATTGGATGATATATGTAGAAATCACAAGGACTGGACTATTCTCCTATCTGGTGACTTCAACTTTCCTTTCGTAGAATGGAAAGAACGAATAGGAGATTGTGGTTGTACTTATACATATAAAAAAGAGAGTAATAGTAGTGCAGAAGATAAGAGGCAATTTGAAAAGCTATTAGATATGCTACTAGAATACAACATTCAACAAATAAATCACCTGCCAACAAGAAAGGAAAATACTTTAGACCTAGTATTTGTGAACGAGATGAATTATGTTAAAGAAATAATAGTTTATAATGCGAATATTTCAGACCATAATGTCATAGAATTAACAGTTCATTCCAAAAGCAAGTTGAAAATAGAGATAAGCAAGAAATGAAAAAGTGGGAAGGATATGGAAAATACAACTTCTACAGTAAAAAATATTAAAATGGTCAGAAATTAATGAAGAATTAAACAAAGATTGGGATAACATTTTCGTAAGTGATGACATAAGGGTAAATACGGAGATATTATATAAAATATTGGAGAAAATAGTGGAAAAAATATATACCGAAGAAGAAAAGTAAACATCATTCATGCATACCAAGAGACAGAAGGATCTTGTTCCAGAAAATCAGAAAGTGGAAAAAAGGTCTTGCAAAAGAAAAAAATGCATGGAAAGTTATAGAACTAAAAAGTAAGATAGAAAATGCAGAACAAAAGATATACAATCAAAAGAAAATGAAAAACGGGACTTGGAAGAAAAAACCCTATTAAATATCAAGCAAAACCCCAAGCTATTATACTCATATGCGAAGAAGATGAATAAAAGAAGAATAGAAATAGGCCCTCTGAGAATTGAAGGGGAGATTAACGAATAAAAAAAAGGAAAAAAAGGAAATTTGCAACATACTGGCAGAACGATATAAGAGAGAATTCACCCCTAGAATAGATAATGAAGATAATGATATAGAAGTAAGGATGAAAATAGTGAATATTTAGCTGACATTAGATATTAATGAAGCTGATATTGTGCAGGCTATTAATGAAATTAAAAATGGAGCTGCAGCAGGGCCTGATGGAATTCCTGCTATTTTGTTAAAGAAAGTAGTTCATTCTATCGCAAAGCCACTTGCAATATTATTAAGACAAAGTTGTAGATACAGAGGCAAGATTTATGATGAGCACAAATTAGCATATATTACCCCTACTTTCAAAAGTGGATCAAGACTAGAGGCAAGTAATTTATAGGCCTGTTGAGTCTAACATCATCATATTATGAAAGTGTATGAAAGGGTAATGAAAGAAAAATATTATGAAACATTTAATAAAAAAATAATTTGTTTAATATAGGACAACATGGTTTCGTACCCGGAAAAAGTACACAAACCCAACTGTTAGTCCACCGTGAGAACATATTCAAAAATATGAAAAGCGGAAATGAAACAGATGTGGTTTATTTTAGACTTTGCAAAAGCTTTTGATAAAGTAGACCATAATATATTAGCGAAGAAAATTAGAAAAACACATATCGTGGATAAAGTAGGAAGATGGTTAAAAGAATTTTTACACAACAGAAAACAGATAGTTATTGCAAACGACGAGAAATCGGATGAAGTCAAGGTAATATCCGGTGTGCCGCAAGGTACGGTGTTAGCTGCAATACTGTTTGTTTATTATTGATTGAAGGAACATAGACAATAATGTGAGGATTCGGTAGTGAGTAGTTTCGCAGATGACACAAGAATAAGTAGAGAAATTACTTGTGATGAAGATAGGAACGCTCTACAAAGAGACCTTAACAAAGTATATGATTGGGCAGAGGTAAATAAGAGGATGGTATTTTACTCTGATAAATTTGAATCAATAAATTATGGAGACAGAGAAAGAAAGCTATATGCATATAAGGGACCTAATAATGAGACCATCACAAATAAGGAAGCAGTTAAAGACCTTGGTGTGATGATGAATAGGAACATGTTATGCAATGATCAAATAGCAACTCTGTTGGCAAAATGTAAAGCAAAAAATGGGAATGTTGTTACGGCACTTCAAAAAACAAGAAAAGCTGAACACATGATTATGCTTTATAAAACATATGTTCGTAGTCCACTTGAATATTGCAATATGATATGGTACCCACACTATCAAAAGGATATTGCACAAATAGAGAGTGTACAAAGGTCCTTTACAGCTAGAATAGAAGAAGTTAAGGACCTAGACTACTGGGAAAGACTACAATTCTTAAAATTATATAGTCTAGAAAGGAGAAGAGAACGCTACATGATAATTCAGGCATGGAAACAGATAGAAGGAATAGCAGAAAATATCATGGAACTAAAAATATCAGAAAGAGCAAGCAGAGGTAGATTAATAGTGCCCAAAACTATACCAGGAAAATAAGGAAAGCACACAGGACATTAATCCACTACGCACCAGCATCGATAATGCAGCGTCTATTCAATGCGTTGCCAGCTCATCTGAGGAATATATCAGGAGTGAGCGTAGATGTGTTTAAGAATAAGCTCGACAAATATCTAAACTGCATCCCAGACCATCCAAGATTGGAAGATGCAAAATATACCGGAAGATGTACTAGCAACTCTCTGGTAGACATTAGAGGTGCCTCACACTGAGGGACCTGGGGCAAACCCGAACAAGATGTACGGTCTGTAGTTAAGGTCAGGTCCTCTCTCTCTCCACTTACAATGACCACCTTTTCACATCACTTTATTTATCTAAAGGATATATTTCTTTGATTTAATAAACCACCCTATTTATCATCTAAAAAAAAATATTCTCTCTCTCTCTCGCCTCTCTCTCACGTCTCTACGCTCTCTCTCTCTGCCTTCCTTTCGATAGCCATTCATCTCACCCGCACTTTCTCTGTTTTTCTCGAGCAAGCTTTGGTGTGGCGTGCAATATGATTTACGCCGATAATTCTATAGGCTCGTCTATAAATCACTTAATTGTTCATAGATTCCCTCCCTACTCCCCCTCTGCCACCCTCCTCCATCTCCCCCCGCCCCCTCTCCCATGCAGGTGAAGCGATTAAGCAGCAATAAATTATGTCTTGTGGAATCGATTGATGGCAACTAGAAGGGGGAATGTTCTGGGATTGTGATTTTTCCATTACATAATTTCATATTTTTTCAGTTCTTTCAACTTTGATTCGTCCATCTATTATAATTATCTGACATTATTATATGTCCTGCCCACATAACCAACAGCCAAGTTCGTTTGCATGTATTCAGTGTGTGGACAATAAAATCATATGTGTGCCTGTGTGTTTGTGTGTGTGTATGTGGATAGATATGTAAACATTCTTGATTTTATTGTCCACACACGGAATACATGTAAACAGTCTCGGCTGGTGGTTATGTGCATATTAGTATGACTACAATTATCCAGTATCCTGGGAACTTAGATAGGACAGCGTACGCTAATGCTTTCTTTTTATGTTATATTTGGAACTGCTAACTTTTCTAAATCAGTTAATTTTGTGTTATTATCCTTGTTCCTAAAAGCCACCAATTTTCTTCACTTACCCATCCATCATCTGCTTCCATTAGGTGTAAGGTGGTCATTGGTGTTATTTAGAAAATTATAGTTATGACGGACCTAGTTTATACGGTCTTGCGTTGGGGCTCGCATTAACTAGTTTTTTTTTTTTTTTTTTTTTCTTTTTTTTTTTTTTTTTTTTTTTTTATCATTATTATCATCTTTTTTGAGAGGGTATGGACCATCTGAACCCATTTCTGAGAAACGACTCTTCCGTGTGCCAATTTCTCTCTGACTTTATTTCGCAGTCGTCTGCAGTTCCTTTGCGCTGGGTAGCCTGATTGAAGGTCTCGGTTGTTCTCATTTCGCCGTGTTCCTGTCTCTCTTTGAGTTTGTTATTTCTGTATTTAAAAACTGATATATTAGTGAAAGTTGTTTTTTTCGCTCTATCTTGGCTTAGAGCGAGATCAGCGGATCATAGAGAAAACTGCAAACTAGATTGGCTGCAGTGTAGCGTCTCGGCGCCCCAACCCAGTCGCTGGCGCCACCATCTTGGTTCTCCCACATAGCCTCCCCCATCCCATCTCATATTTTACGAGATAATCAACCCACAAATTCACCTTTTCTTGGCGCCATGTGTACCAGATCATCCGTATTCCCACCTTTATTTCCCCTCAACCCCGTCCCTAACTCCACACCTCCTAGTTCCCCAAAATCTCACCAATTCCCATTCGAGATTTTCATTAGATTCCCAGTAGGGGATTGTTTCTCTTTTTTTGGTGTGTGTGTGTTTTTTTTGTGGGGGGGATGGGCGAAGTAACCTCATCTATTCTCCCTTTCTCCCCGGAAGATAATGTCCCTCAGAAGTGCTCTTTATTCAGTAGACGGTCTAATTCTTTATCCGTAGATGAACAGTGTCAACTTGCTTTTGTTATTGCTTCGAGTGAGAGGAAAAACTCATTTGGAATGAGGGTCGTCTTCTTCTTCTTCGTTGTAATCAACTGGAAAGAAGAATGGGAGGGTTTGCGTGTCCTGTCTGTTTTTTATTTTTGTATCATCCCGTTCGGTGATGATGTTGAGGGAACGGACAGGGAACATCAGTTGCTTTATTTTTTAAAAGAGCGAGTTTTATAATTAGCCTCAGAGTAAGAAATTGAAAGTACAGCAATATCTTATTGATGAATGATTTTTTCAATCAAACAAAGGTATAATTGATACAGTGAAGAGTAAAGGCTCGATTTCTATTCATATATTTCGACATAAACCAGACTGCGTAACATGAAATAGTATATATATATATATATATATATATATATGTGTATGATATATATATGTATAATATAATATATATATATGATTTTATATATATATATATTTTATACTCTATATATATATATATATATACTAAATATATACACACACATATATATAGCGATTAGAGAGAGACATTTATACTATGGCCAATGGTTTGAGGAGAACGTTTAAAATCAGTATTGCGTGTTTTCATAATATATCGTTCTAGCATCTTAATATACTCAGAAGAAAATCCTGTGTAAACTATATTTGGCATTGTATTTACATTATATATGCAATAAGGTCTTTCATAAACTTAGGCGTAAATTTTGGATTTGGGTATATCTTCAACAGTGTTTTCATTAAAGGTGCATTTCGGCATAGATTAAATCATTCTTTCACGCAGTATTTATTTTTATACCTGTCTGCTCATCTCTCTCTCATCCCTTTCTGTCACTTACTTATTCCTCGCCATCCTGCCCATATATGAAAATTCGAAGAACATGGCGCCCGTCTGCATTCGGCATTTCTGCGTATATTAAACTCGATCAAATACATTGGCTGTAGTTAATTCGATCTTTTACCGCGATCTACTGACATGCGTCGTCTTGAATGGTGACGTCATAATTTGTTATGGATGGGTTGGGTGGGGGATGGCGGGGGGAGGGGCCTTGGTTGCGGAGCTGCCGGTTGTTTTAGTGTTCATAGTTCTGAAAGGGGTAGGAAAGAGATTGTCACATTATGGTAAAATGGTTGGGGGCGTGGGGCGGGGGAGGAAAAAGGATAAGGACTGGACTTCGTTTAGTTTTATGTTATGGCAAGTTAGAAGAGTTAGGTTAAGTTTCTTTCTATTACCTTATCGCTTCCTAACATCTCTTCTGAAAGCTATTCAAGAAATTATAGTCATTCGTACTTAGTGAGGTATATTTGCTGAATTTAAAAGTTGCTACGAAATTAATAATTACTTTTTTGCTTAAATATAACTTTCTTCTCCTCCGTGCATTTAGGTTTTAAATTTAGGTTTTGAGAGAGAGAGACAGACAGAGAGAAAGAGAGAGCGGGAGGGTGGTGTACTTACCATAAAATCTCGAAGTAATGTGGCGCTGTTGCCATAAATAGCAGAAACAGTAGTATTAATAGTATTTACTCTCGAATTCGATCGGCCATGTTATACCTGGATAGTTGCTTTTTCGCTGTGGAAATGATTCAGTACTATTAAATATTGCGTGATGAATGTTTGACTTTGAAATGCGAAGAGATGGGAGGGGTACACTTCTCGGACTCATAGCAAAATCCTGGGATGAAGATGCTAGCCTTATGCCCTTCTACATCCTCAGCGGCGACGCGTGACGAGTTACCAGGTACATAATTCAATGATGAGTTCAAGCCGGGCATAACTATTAGTTTTAACCGGAAGTGACCATATTGCTTCGTCCTAGTCCAGGACTCGAACCTGGCCTCCACCCAGGCGAGGGTGCCACCGATCGCATAACGTTGCCCATATGTAAGTATGTACTATGTATGTGGATCCACACATACGCAGTAATGTTGATGTACATTTCATGTACATCCAAACACATGAAAATTATTTTTAAACTTACGTTCCTTCTTTGTCATTGAAATTCCAGTTAGGTTAATTGGACAAAGAGAGAGAGAGAGAGAGAGAGAGAGAGAGAGAGAGAGAGAGAGAGAGAGAGAGAGAGAGAATGGTCAAAACACAGAGAGTTACAAGGAGCTACAAGGATTAGGATGTCTCAAAGACTTATTAGTCCATCCTAGGAGACATCATGTGCTCACTTATCTCTGAGAGCAGGTTTTACAATTCAATTCACAGTGTCCTAATGATTTTGTCTAGTTTTCTTTTAAATTTTTCCACACTGGTACTGTTTACAACTTCTGGTGGCAGTTTATTCCATTTGCCACATATCTTGTATATGAAGAAGTTCCCACAATGAGATGCGTTGTATCTTTTCAGTTCTAGTTTCTATCCATTATTTCTTTTCTGGTTTTCGTTTAGTGTGAAGAGGTTACTGTCTACTTTTGTTATGCCTTTTAGTATTTTGAATGTATTTATTAGTTGTCCTCGCAATCATTATGTTTCTAAGTCATACATGTTCAGGTCGTCTTTGGTAACCTATTTGCCTGATGGATGGAATTAACTTTGTGACTCTTGCTTGTACCACTTCTAATCTATTTATGTCCTTTCTAAGTATTGGTGACCAACTGTGCTGCATATCGATTTGTAGAGCTGTAGCACCGTTTCCTCGTTTCTGTATTTGAAGTGCCTTTTTATGTATCCCGCTAGTTTTTGTGCCTTCTTTTCAGCTTTTATGCACTGTTTTGTGGATTTTAAGTTCTTGGTAAAAATGACTCTAAGGTCCTCTTCTTGTTATATACTATTTGTCATTTCCCAAGCAGAATGTACTTTGCATGAGGGTTGTTGTATCTTATTTGTAACTCGACATTTATCCAGGTTAAAAGGCATTTGACCACTCTCCTATTTTCCTTAGATCATCCCTTAAACTTTCCTCTGCATTGGTGCCATCTGCAAATTTGGATATCCTGCTAGTTAAGCCTACATCAATGTCATTGTCATTGGTGCAAATCAAAAATAAGAGTGGGTCAAAGGCAGAACCCTGAGGAACTCCGCTTGTCACATCTGCCATTCAGATTCTTCGCAATTTGATACGACTCTCGGTTTTCTATGAGAGAGAGAGAGAGAGAGAGAGAGAGAGAGAGAGAGAGAGAGAGAGTGTTACAAGGAGCTACAAGGATTAGGATGTCTCAAAGACTTATTAGTCCATCTGAGGAGAAATCGTGTGCTCACTTATCTCTAGGGGCAAGTTTTACTGTTCATTCACAGTGTCTAATGATTTTATCTAGCTTTCTTTTAAACTCTTCCACACTGTTGCTGTTTACAACTTCTGGAGGCAGTTTATTCGATGTGTCACATATATTGTATGTGGAAAAGTTCCCACAGTGTGTTGTATCTCTTCAGTTTTAGTTTCCATCCATTATTTCTTGTCTGGCTTTCGTTTAACGTAAATATGTTACTGTCTACTTTCGTTATGCCTTTCAGTATTTTGAATGTTTCTATTTATTAGTTGCCCTCGTAATCATCGTGTTTCTAGTCGTCTTTGGTAACCTATTTGCTTGATCGATGGAATTAACTTTGTGGCTATGGTTTGTACTCCTTCTAATCTATTAAAGTCCTTTCTTAGTGTTAGTGACCGAAACTTTACTGCATATTCAAGATGAGGGTCTAACTATTGATGTGTAGAGCTGCAGCACCGTTTCCTTGTTTCTGTATCCTACTAGTTCATGTACCCTCTTTTCAGCTTTTATGCACTGTTTTGTGGATTTTAAGTCCTTGGTAATAATGACTCCAAGGTCCTCTTCTTTTTCTATACTATTTATGTCATTCCCAAGCAGCAGGTAGTTGGCATGAGGGTTGTTTGTTCTTATTTGTAACACTTCACACTTATCCAAATTGAAAGGCATTTGCCATCTTTTTGACAACTCTATTTTCTTTAGATAATTTCTTAAACTTTCTACTGTCTCTGGGTCAACTGTATTTACACCTGTTTGGTGTCGTCTGCAAATTTGGCTATCCTGCTAGTTAAGCCTACATCAATATCATTATTATAAATAAAAAACAAGAGTGGGCGAAGGTCAGAACCCTGAGGAACTCCGCTTGTCACATCTGCCCATTCTGATTCTTCACCGTTTATTAGGACTGTTTTTTATTAGTTAGCTAGTGTTCGATCCAGTCTACTGTTTTCTACTGCAATTCTCAAACCTCTAACTTTTGTCATTAGTTTCTTGTGTGGAACTTTGTCAAAGGCCTTTTGATAATCTAAGTAGAGTATATCTATTGCTCTACTACTTTCGCAAATACCAAGCATGTTATGGATTTTTTTGTATGAAGCCGTGTTGACTGTTTAACAACAGGTTGTTTCTATCAATGTGATCCACAATTTGATCTGCAATTATGGTTTCAAAAATCTTACAAGGGACCGACGAGAGAGAGAGAGAGAGAGAGAGAGAGAGAGAGAGAGAGAGAGAGAGAGATTGGCCAAAACAGAGAATGGTCAAAACGGAAAAAGAGAATAATCCAAACACACACACACACACACACACAGAGAGAGAGAGAGAGAGAGAGAGAGAGAGAGAGAGAGAGAGAGATCTGGCCCTCTTTTAGACCTAGTTGGCGCAATGCCAGACACTCTGGGGGGATTTAAAGGCTTTTGAGAATGGATGAGACGGGGAATTTTTAAGCATAAAAATCCCATAAAATAAGTTGCCAGTGAATTGCTCCTCTCTCTCTCTCTCTCTCTCTCTCTCTCTCTCTCTCTCTCTCTATTAATGCCGGCATTAGCGTCTACTTTTATCGCCTGTTTATTTCACAGCGTTCTTTATCTCCTTTATGCGTTTATTAAACATTCATGGTATGGACCCATCGTGAATGGTAAACGGTGTTATTATTCCAATTGTTCCTAATGCGCATACATTCTCACGGAGGGGGCAAACGACTATTGCGTGATTTCCAAGCTTCGATAAAATGAAATGCTGAAATGTGAACGGAACAAAAGCAAAACGTAAAAAAGGAATTGAATTTAATACGAATGAAATTCATAAATTGACAAATAAAAGACAAAAGTAGGAGAAAACTAGTAAATAAAACTTACAAAAGCTAAATGTAGGAGAAGAACTGAATTCAATACGGATGAAATTCATAAATTGACAAAGAATTAAAGTAAGAGAAAAACTGGTACACAAAACTTGAGCGTATTTTAGGTTTATCCTCAAAAGGGGAGGTTTGACTAAAGACTAAAAAAAAACCTTCAGAAGAATTCAGTGAAAATTGAGGGTGGAGACTGTTTTCTCAAGCAAACTTTTCAAGGACTGTCTCCTTGTGTCACATGCAAGCTATCCCTAATTTGGGCTACTTGTTCCTTTCAATAAGACCGAACGAGAGTTATTGTATCTCCTTCCCGCCAACGCCTAACACACAGAGGCATTTTGCTCTCTTGCGAATGCAAGATCTATGGAGTCGTTATGTTTTCATTGATAAGTTCATATGACTTACCTTGTTAGCCTTTTACAAGGTGTTTTGTCTATTATATCTTCAATGTGCAATAGCAGGTTGCATTCGATTTTAAATTGTTTGTATAAATGCAATAGGATTTAGATGTATACTACTTTCAAGTTGTCAGATTTATGAGGTGATATTTTTCAGAACATTTTCGGCAAGTTTGTTCAAAGTGAATAGCTTATGTACCATACAAATATACATACGTAGACGTACATGCATAGATATATATATATAATTTTTAAATATAATAATATATAATATATATATATAATATATATATACATAAACAATATATATATATATTATATATAATATATATATATATATATTAGATATATATTATATATTTATATATATATTATATTATACATATCTATATATATATATATATATATATATATATTTATATATATAATATTATATATATAATATATATATATTATAGTTAGTATATGTATATATATGAAGGGAAGTTCTGACAAGACATAATAACATGTTCAGTGATAGACAGTGGGCAGGCCGCGCTAATACCAGTGAAACTCAGACTAGCTAACCATTTGTTTTAATATTCCATATATTTTGAATGATAGAGGAGCGGGAAATTAACAGGGATGGAAGTTATTGGTAGTCTAGTGCCTGTGGGATGAGGTTGAAAATTCATCGTATGTCTATGAAATACTTAAGGGACTGAAATACTGAATGCTGTTGTGGATCGATGGTGGTAATACAGTGATATATGTAAGATATGCATATGTGTATATATATATATATATATATATATATATATATATATACATTTATATATATAATTAATATATATATACGTATATATATACATATATATGTATAGCTTACATACATTCGTATATATATATTATATAATCATATATGTATATATATATATATATCATATATATATATATATATATATATATATATATATATATATATATATATATAAAATATATATCTTTTACGTTGGAAAGAGAATTCTCTACGGTCGCTACCCACCACAGTCTACTACCTTATAATTCACCGTTGAAGTCGACTGGGAACGCGTTGAAATAAATCCTTTTGCAGTGAACCGAATTCTGCCCTTCCTGAATTTGAGGCAGATGTCTTGCTTGTGTTTGCTTTTAAATTGATCTTTAGTACATTCTTTGTCCCAGTAGCTGTAAACTTTCGTGCGCAGACAAAATTATTTACGTATTTTGGAACGCGTATTCTATATCTGTACTAATGAAGCTTGGAATCTGTTGGTATCTGTTATGTGACCATATGAACTAGGTTTTTGATTACTCGATATTAATAACTCTGATACAATTTGATCCCTGTGGAGTGCGTTTTCGACAGTTTCTGTATCAGACGGTTTAAACATGACAACAGCAAAGCGAAAATGATTAAATTCGATAGCGGATAGTGAAGGATAAGTTTTTAAAATTCGAATTCATTTTTCTGCCTCTTTTTTGTGATTTCTTTATTTTTTGACATTTTATTTATCCAGATATATTGGCTTTACCTCCCCACATAACTTGACATTGGACATCAGACGAGAATACTACTCATTGAAGAAACTTTCAATAATCTTTTATATGTGTAACTTACCTAAATGGTCCATTAGTAAATAACGTTTTACGGAATTTAGTTTCTACTTTGACAGGAAAAGTTCGGTCATCCTTCTTCTTTTTCTTTCACCTCTTAAAGAGAGCTGTATAAATTACTCGCGTTTTTTGTTGTCAAACTTTTATTTTATTTTTAGACAACATGTCTTCTTTGTAATTTAAGAAGTCTAGATCATCGTTTTCGTTCGTCACGAGAGATTAGCTCCTCTTCTTCATCTCCGCATCTTTTATCAGATATCTGTTGCCTACTTCATCATTCGCTGAGACCCACAGTTTTTAGGCCAACTTCGAAGACACTGCGAGCCAGAACCCGGCCGACCGTATCTAGTCGTCTCCTTCTCTACATAATTTCATTTCCTTCTCCTTTCAACAACAGATGCAAGTAGGAAACTCATGGCGGGTGGTCTTCTATGGATTTTTCTCAAGCCCCTTTTCTTCTTGAAGCTGTTGTATAAAATGCCCATTTAATTTTGTAACAAGGTGCATCCAGGCACTTGGGATTTGATCGCCCCTGCCAAACTTCGATGTCTTTTGGGAGGGCGGTCTATTTTTGTCTAGGGGTTCTCGTAGTGTTTCGAGAGAGTCGGTCTCTTCTTGGCTATTCAGCGGCTGAAGCCAAGCGAGTCGACTTCCCGCAGTTTATGATCCGAGAATTTCCCCGTTTTCTATGACGGGTTGCCAAGAATCGTTCGCTCTGACCAAAACTCCTAGTGTCTTTGCGACACACACACACACAAACACACACACACACACACACACACAGAGAGAGAGAGAGAGGATAGAGAGAGAGAGAGAGAGAGAGAGAGAGAGTCTTTGTCTAATGATTGAATTTTTCTGTTGAGTATAGGGATTTGTGGCTAATATATGCATATAGTATATGTTTTTATGTATGTGTGTATATATATAAGTGTGTGTATATATATATATATATATATATATATATATATATATATATATATATATATATATCTTCATATGGTGCACTGTAGGGGTTACTTAAGGTTCTTTGCAGCGTTCATTGGGACCTTAACTGCAACACCCTTTCATTTCTTCTGCTGTACCTCCATTCATATTTTTCTCTCTCCCATCTTGTGACCTACCCTCTGCTAACAATCAATTCATAGTGCAACTGCTTTGAAGTCTTCCTCCTGTTACAATTTTCCAATTTTCAAGCCTCTCTACTCTCAATTCCCGTTTCAGCTCTGAATGACCTCATAGAGCCCAGTTCTTTGCGTTTGGCCTAAATTCTGTTCCAAACCATTCCATTCCAACAATATCAAGAGTAGAAATAAGTGTCGCATTAACGGAGTTAGGTAGGTGAACCTAACGTACCTGCTCCCAATACCTGTACTTTTCAATCCTTCCGCAGATTCATGCTAAAAGTTACTTATTTATTTACACGATTACTCGCTGCCTACTCATTATTATTTTTAAAATCAGGAGAACCGGACAGATTACGCCTAGTCACCATTCTAAAGACCCAGATCAAGAGCGCAGTGTTAAATTTTTTTTTCTTTTACTTTTTCTCTCTGCGAATTTATTCTGTAATCTTAGCAGCTAAGCTTGCATAAATAACATTCTCTCTCTCTCTCTTTCTATATATATATATATATATATATATATATATATATATATATATATATATATATATATATATATATATATATATATATATATATATATATATAGGAGATGAGGGAAGCCGCTAAAGAACTACGTAGCAACCCAGACATCATCATACGGAAAGGTGACAAATCATCAGTGTACGTAGTGATGAAGAAAAGTGATTATTTTGAAAAAGATGGATAGGATCCTCCTGGACACTTCCAAATTCCAACGCTTGACAAAAGACCCCACCGAGGACCTCAGAAAGAAAGTGTCGAGGCTTGTGACTAGGGCCAACAATCAGCAAGACGTCGTAAAATTCCCTAAGGTAAAAGGAGACTATGGGCCCGGTTACTGCTACGGAACAGTGAAAACACACAAGGCAGGCAACCCCCTAAGGCCCATCATCTCTCAGATGACATCCCCAACCTATAGGATAGCGAAAGTCCTGAATGAACTTATTTGCTGGTACCTTACATACCCGGTGCATATTCACTGAATCAGCGGTGGAGTTTATTGATCTCCTACAGGAAAAAGGACCAGAAGACGACATTGCCTCACTCGACGTGGAGAGTTTGTTTACGAACGTTCCCGTCGAAGAAACGATCGACATCATTCTTTGATCGTTGTATACAGGTCCGAGAAGAACCCGCTGCCCATTTCCGAAGATGTCCTCCGAGAGATGCTGAAAGCTAGCACTACAGAAGCCCCTTTCCCCTCCTCTCATCAGGGGGATTATTTCGACAAGTAGACGGAGTCGCCATGGGATCCCCACTAGGGGTCCTCTTTGCAAATATGTACATGGCCACCGTCGAAGAAAGGACCTTTAGAGAACATCTAAAACCTAGGATTTATGGGCGGTACATCGACGATATATTCGTCACAATAAAAGAGCCTGAAGATACCAAAAAACTAGCAGATGCTCTGAAAAGAAACTCAGTGCTCAACTTCACCACAGAGCACAGCCAGCAGAAGACTTTGCCATTTCTTGATGTCCTGGTATAAAACAACAAGAAGGACAGTTTAAGACGACCGTTTATACGAAAGCAACGAACGCTGGGCGTTGCTTGAACGCACGCGGGGAGTGCCCGGACGCATATAAAAAGTCTGTCGTGAGTGCGTATGTCAACAGAACCTTCACACACAGCTCATCATGGAAAGATATACATAACGAACTCGACCGAATTCGCCAACTGCTGACAAACAACGGGTATGCAGATCAAATTATCGAAGCAGCAATAAAAAGAAAATGGACGAATTTTACCAACCAACACCATGGCGAAAAACGAGGAAAACTTGATTATTTACCATCGTGTACATTATGGGTCTGCATACAAGGGAGGATCTTGCTGCACACTACGCGGGATAATAAACAGAGGCGTAACCCCAAAAGCCCCTTACCATAAAATAAGCCTCAGGATATATAGTAAGCCCAACCTTGTAGCAGCCTTAATAATGAAGAACAGCACCGCTCCGGGGGGACCGAAGGAGATGTGCACGAATGTAGTTTACCGAAATTTACTTGTCCAGAGGAGGTGTGTAAACCTCACAGCCAAAACTATATCGGGCACACTACAACGACCCTTCGGAGACGTCTGCTGGCTCATAGAAATCAATGGGGCCATCCATCAACATTACATAGATGTTCACGACAGGAAGCCATCTCTACAAGAGCTCATAGAAGGCACCCAGGTCGTACACAGAGAAGACAACTACGGTCGCCTCTTAATAACGGAAGCAGTGAGCATCGCTATTCAGAAGCCGACCTTGAACGTCCAACAAGAATCGGACCATATACTCCCCTCCAGCAGGAGAAGGAATACCCAAGCCAACAGGGACCAGACAGCGCGCCCCAATCCACCCCGAGAACATCGCGCCCCTTGGAAGGCATGAGAAGACCCAGCGTCAGCGAAAGTCAAGTAACATCCTTACTCAGGTCGCTGAGACCCCGCCCAACACGAATCAGCAACCGTTAACCAACGTAGACCATTTTGGACATACACACACACACACACACACACACACACTCAAATTTAAATCATACACATTTATGTATAAACAGAAATTATCTCTTGTACCTTTATGCATGCTATAAAAAATATATACATATATTTGTACTCCCGTATTTAGATTTCTATATTCATTTTCATTCCTGTATGTAATTTTGTAATTTTTATCTAAAACCAACATGTAACATATTAAATTTTAAACATACATTTAAGGAACTCTAGCACATGGCATTGTATTTTGAATATTTATTTAACCACTGTTTAAACTTTCACTCTTATTGTCGCAGTACATATGTCCTTATATTCTTTGTAACTAAAAAAAAAAAAAATATATATATATATATATATATATATATATTTATATATATTATGTATTTGTATATGTATATCAATAGAATTTTTATATCTGTGTATAATAATAAATATATATAAAATGATAGATATATATATAGTCTAAAATTATATATATATATATATATATATATATATATAATAAATATATATATATATATATATATATATATACACATATATAATTTGTGTGTACGTGTATGTAATATAATAAACATATTGATTTCTGCAGATACGTTTTGACGCCTAGCCCTGTCTCCTTTTAAATAAAAGAACACAGATCATCTTAGCCACCCACCGTTCAGTGGTTAATCTGATAACCAGAATTTTTCAAGGTAAACTCAAGGACCCGGAGCTTTTATGTTCTGCTAATATCTAAAGTTGGAAAAATTCCATTTACCATTCTTTTTCCAAATAATGACATCCATTAGTTAAGAAAACGTGGAACTGTCTTCACATGTTCCCTTATACGACATTGCATTTTTACTATTGTCGTAAAAGGTGATACAAAAATTCCAGAAATTCTCTTAATGTTCCCACGGTACTGAACTTCAGTTTCTTTAAGGTAACACGTACCGGACTGACATGATCTTATATTCATATCCAATCTTTAATGCTATTCATGTAAAGCGATCATCTTGGCTACTAAAGCCTGTCCAGACAAACACATGCACATAATTATTGTATATGAAACACACTACGCGAGTACCTACATATGTAGGCGAGATTCATATGTGCCTGTCATTTTATGCATGCATGAATTCATAGACGTAAGGCACGAGAGAGAGAGAGAGAGAGAGAGAGAGAGAGAGAGAGAGAGAGAGAGAGAGAGAGGGGCGAAAACATCACACTAATCGAAAGAATGAAGTATATATTGGGCGTTGAACGCAAAGCTTTAGGGAGCCAAAGCCACGGCCTCCGATACACTGAGAAAGAATGACTTTATTCCACGGAATAAAATCCACCACGTCGGTAACATAAGCCGGAGTTAATGAAAGCCCTGCCCACCCAAATGGAAGTTATTAGTTTCAGTTAATAGAAATATGACCACCGGCCTGTTCTGGGATCAAGACGAAATCTGTTAGTTTTTTCTCCCTTTCATTTTTAATGTGACTTGAATGTATACCAGAGTAAAAGAACTGTTTACTTGAGTACAAGTGTTTGTTTGTTGTTTTCTTACATCGGGGTTGAATTTTGTAAAAAACGGAGTGTTTTCTACTTTTACACCTGCGTGAAATTTTTATAGGAATGACATCACTACCATTATAGTGATGTCAGAGCAAGTCAAGTGGCGCACTGTCGACATTACTTAGTGTTTTTTTTTTTTTTTTTTTTGCAGCGTCCCTTCGACTCTAGCTGCAACATCTCATTCCTTTTACTGTGCATCCGTTCATATTCTTTTCCTTCCATCTGACTTTTCCACCTTCTCTGACAATAATTGTTTCACAGTGCAACTGCGAGCTTTTGCTCTTGCTATAT
>NC_061091.1:25277375-25314875 GCF_015104395.2 Macrobrachium nipponense
TATAATGGAATCTATCTTTTAGGCCTCCTAAGTAATGACACTTCTAGGAAATGGAGTTCAATTTATTGCCTAGCAAATGGAAAAACTTTCCTTTCTACCCAATTTACGTTAATAGTAGACAGTTTGGGGACAAAAAGTAGTCACCATTCCGCTAAGAACAGAGGAGGAATGTTTTAGTATTTTTCAGCATCCTTAAGTTCGTGTGTGGCCGGGTTTATGGATCAGCGTAGCGGCCAACTTAATGCCCTCATCGTAACGTAGGCTGACGGGAAAACAGGGAATAAAGAAAATTTAAAAGACGAGGTGGATAACAAAGATTTAGATGTACCCAATTCCTCGGAAGAAGGACGTTTGTAAGAATCAGTAGAAACTTGGATTAGGAGGATCATTTATCAGTTTAGGATGAAGAGTGCCTATCTCGCCTGCCAGTTACTTCATTCCCTATTTAGGATCCTTGAGAAGGGTAGTACGTACATGTATGTGTATTCCTGGTACTTCGATCTCGGGAATATTGGATGTAACCAGTTTGGGACACGATCACTGAAGTTATTATTCTTGGGAAATTAAGAAATCATGCTTTTGTATGAGTGGTTTGGTTCAAGCCAGTGCGCCGTAAGGCATTAATACTACGAAATAATTTTCTTATTAATTTCATATCGTTATTGAGCTTCTGATTTGAAAGAATTTATTGGATCTAGTCGAAGAACTGGCAGACCAAATTGATGGATAAACTGAATTAATTTGGTGAAATGCTACTCTAACAGATTTTATTTTTCCATCTTGTTATAAGTCGCTCCTAGTTATTTTTAAAACTAAAATATGAAGTCGGAAAGCTTGACTGCGAAACAAAGCAAATCTAGTTTTGTTTATTTTCACCATGGAAACGCCTGCTATCTGACATTTCTCTCGCCTCTATACATTTTATTTTCCATTTTTACGGCAGTGTTCGTTTTATTGATAATGAACCGCACAGAACGAACCCCCATTTGCTCTTTGTGCATCGTAAAATACGGACGCCACTGACAGAGCAATTTAGAATAACGACCGTGAATTTATCGCTTATGTGGTGAATTATACCCCGTTTTATGCGTTCAGATTCCGAGCTATTTATCTAAGAATGGATGCGCATTCAATGGCATACGACCGAGGAAATGCCTGGGCGTTATACAACAACAGATGGACTCATGGCCGTTTCAGATTTTAAACAGAATCTCATTGTGATGCTTAATCCGCCGCTGAAGAGCTAATGTCTTCGAAATGAAGGCATTAACGGTGCGATAAGGGCGCGGGATACTCTTTAATGTTGTTTTGAATGAGAAGTGAATGCGATTATCAGCTGTTTTGAAATTATATATATTCATGATCAAAGTACATTGTAAACTTTATGTAAAGCTGAATATATCCAGTGATTTGAAGGGGTACCAGATATTCTTGCTGAAGGTATATTATGTCTTAATTAACTGCAATATGACATGGAAACGAATGATTTCACTCATGAAAAATGAACAATAAAGTAGGGAACTTAAAGTTGAGACTACATGGTAATACAGAGACTTAAAGTTTAATTTGCGTCTATTCTACAGGTACCGTTTCAGCTCCCCACCTCCTCCTCTCATGAGGCCTCGTAGAACCTTTCAAGTCACCCCTACCCCCATTTCCCCTGCAATTGCACAGTCCAGATGCCATTTCCATTTACTGTCAAGAACCGGGAGAGACTTCCTTCTTCCGATATCCACTGTATATGACGGAAAACTTACCCTAATGAGTCATATTCAGGCCTTTCTGATTGATAGCTTTATTAAAAGATTTGATCGTACTCGTGACTCTAGGAAGCTCGGCCCAATACTCTGTGCTGCAAGTGTGAGTTAGTTTTTTTTTTTTTTTTGAAGGTACTCTATGACAGCAGCACTTTCTATTAATCCATCGCCACTGTTTTGAAAAATCTGTAAAATTCTATGTAATTACTCATCCTCTATACAAATGCAGCTTTCAGCGTATGTAGGTAAGAGCATTTCCACATGCTCACACAACCTGAGACTGGTATATCCGGCGACCTGGTTCTTGGTTCTGACCTCAGTCTGGTTCTAATGAATCAGTTCTAATAAATCCTTGTGAAGTACCAGTAAGAATTAATAAATCAAAAATCAAAAACCACCTACCTTACCCCTATGCCACTGAAGAAGAAAAAGACGAAGTGATAAGGCGAAAAGCTTTTAATGCATATTTTTTACTCTATTCTTTTTATGTCGTTTCGTAATTGCCTTTCGTTTCATGTATTATCAGCTTCTCTCATTCTCAGTCAATTCGAGGACGAAGGGAATTAGGAAAAAAGTAAGAGAAAAATGACCGGACTGTTTACCATAAGTCTCCAACGTTTTCCTTCATTCTCTTCTTATTTACCCACGATTCCTCCTTTCCGAGTGTTCACTGTTCTGTCACCAGCCCTTTCCAGCCTCGGAATCCCCTCTGCCGCCACTGCTACTGCTGTGGCTGCGGCGGAGGGAGGATTTATCGTCGTCATCTCTTATTTCCTCGCCGGTGGGAGGTGAGGAAATGAGACAATAAAAAATGGGGGGTCGACAAGGCATGATCCGTTGCCATACTTCTGCCTTGCGCCTCCGGACATCGCCAGGAAATTGAGTCCAGGGTGAGTGCCAAAGGGGAGGGGGTGAGTGGGAGGGAGGTATGAGTCCAGGCTGGGGTGCCATGAAGGGGGGTAAGGAGGCCGAGTCTGGGGTGGAGTGCTACGGTGGCGACAATGGGGAGGGGAAGAGTCCAGGGGTCCAGGGTGGATTGCTATGAGGGATGGGAGGAGACAGGCAGTGTTCAGGGTGGAGGGCCACGGGGATTGGGTAGGTTGGGTCTAGGGTTGAGCGCCACGGGAGAGTGGAAGTCCTGGGTGGTGTGCCACGGTGGGAGGTGATTCCAGGGTGGAGTGCCACGGGGTAGGGGGTTAAAGTTAAGTCCGAGGTGGAGTGCCACGGGAAAGGGGGTGGGTCCAGAGTGGAGTGTCACGTGGGATGAGGGAGGCGTAGGGATTCTGCAGAAGGTGCGTAGGGGAGCGCCGAGGTTGGGAGGTAGGAGGAGGGAGGAGGAGGAAGATGGATGAGGTCTAAGCGGGTTGTGGGTGGTGGAAAGGCTTTGGTGTCTCCCGGGGGGCGGGGGGAAGGCGGGTTGTAAAAGGCACCTTCGAAGAGTAGAAAAGAGGGGATCCGATGTAAGTGGATATATGACAAGAGCAACAAGGCCAAGTAAAGGAATTGCTCAAAGTTTGGGTCAGGGAATACCATTGCTTCTGCAGTTTGAGCAAGGGGTGGATGGTGGACACACACACACCCACACACACACACACATTATATGTATAATTGCAGAATGGCGACTACTGGACTGAATGTACAAAACGCTAATGACACAAATTAATCTTATTAAGAGTGGCAACTGCTCACACTGGTATGATGTGATGAGAATTACATTAAAGAAAACAAAGCTGATAAAGTGGCAAATTCTGCGTAACAGATTGTCTATGAGCAAGAGTCCATCAACCTCAAGTAATATCGAATATGTTGTCTGACAGTGTAGAGCCTTTTTTTGTTTTTCATCCGGAAGATTTGACTTAAACCTTGGGAAGTTTAGGTCGCAAATGATTTGCTTTGGATACACGTACCATACTGTCGAAAAGTTGAGGGAGACTTTGGGTAGACTCCCGTCAGTCAATTTAGCAACTTTTCCCCCTGAACTTAGTCTACATAATGTGGCTATCCGCTTGAAGACAGCCTACTGTTGTAGTTTGTGATTCGTGGGTAAATAATTAAACTATTAATAGCTGGAGAAGTATTTTGAGTATCGTTAATCTCCTTATTTAGAAAGACTTACCATCGCAATGAAACTTAATAAGGTCGACGTGTATGTTGGAAGCTGTATGCTTTGTTGAGACTACGTTTCATTTATTAGCATAGATGCTTTTTTAACCTCATTTCTGTTTCGTAACCTAAGTACGTAAAAATACAGAGTTTTATTTCTGATAACCTTTCTTCGAATGTTTACTAAGTGTAATATGAAATGTAAGCACGTTAGTGAATCATATTGAATTGGTATCGAAAATTTTTTTTTTTTATTCATGATTCCTGAGTATTATGCTGAGACAGATATGAATACTGAGAGAGCAAAAATGAAAAATGATAGAATATTTTTTTTTTAATTTTATCGCAAAATTGTCTCGGAAGTGTTGCACAAGCAGAATCATTGGAATAGTTTCTCAAGCTAATCCAAATTTCCTTGTAGATTGTGCGTAGTTATTTGATACTTGATATCTGTCTCAGCATAATTCTCAGGAATCATGAATTTAAAATATATCAGCCACTCTGATCAAACTGTAAACATTCTTCTTGTGTACAAGGACGCATAATCATGGCTCTTGTGCAAAATCAGCAATTTTCCACATCATGTATCAAATAACTGCGCACAATCTACATGGAAATTTGAATTAGCTGGAGAAACTATTCCAGTGATTCCTTTTATGCAACACTTCCGAGCCAATTTTACGACAAAGATAAAAAAAAATATTCTATCATTTTTCATTTTTGCTCTGTGAGAATTCATATCTCTGTCTCAGCATAATTCTCAGGAATAGTGAATTTTAAAATAATTTTTCCTTTTTTTCTTCGATTCCAATTCAATACCAACCACATGTAGTGATAATAATCATTACATGGGGTTGGTATTGTGTCATAGGTCCCAGTTCTTGGCCCTTGGCCTAAATTTTATATTCCAAATTATTTTCCAGTTGGTATTGTGATGTGTCATTGTCTGAGAAAATATTTGGCTTTAGCGTGGAAATACCGGCAATTATCATCATCCATTTGAGAGAGAGAGAGAGAGAGAGAGAGAGAGAGAGAGAGATACACAACTGGAAAAGCCTCGCTCGTTCTTGCTAATTGCCGTAAACTTCTCTTAAGTCTCGGAAGAACGAGTGAAAAAGTAAATCTTCGGCTTCGGCGTGTAATTGGGCTCTTGCAGTGATTATGAACTTTGGAGACTTCGAAATATCAAACTTGCTCGTTCGGTATTTGTGCTCATTTAAGGTAATTACGGAGTATTTGATTGTCTTGTTTCTGCGGATTCTTGTCAAAAGTATGATTCTCGAAGTAAGACGGTAGAAAGTTGCCTCAGTCAGCTCGCCTGAGGTTTTCCTGTTGCAGGGTTTTTGAATTTGTTTAAATGAGGATTCAACGCCATTTTCAATTGCCATGCCCTCGTCCGTCTGTCTTTCTAAATACTCTTCATGTATGTATATATTTGTCTGTTGTTTTTCTTATATTTATTTGCATTTCCTTTTTAATATGGTCTCCTGCACTTGGCTGATTTTCTCTCAAAGCATAGGGAAGTGGAGGTTTGCTTAGCAGGATAATGACCTTTTTGTACGAATGGTAATTATAGTCAGGAAAGAGACTCTTTGTAAAGATGTTTCATAAAGAAATTGTGGTTATATCAGCAGAGTTTAATTTCTAATACATTGAAGAACTTCACCATAAAATCTGCACATGAAGCCATAATTTTTAATGAACATTAATTAGAAAGTTTCGCTTACATTGATATCCAATTTCAGAGTGCATTTCACTGTTTAAGCCATTCAGTCACTGCCTATACTGGTGACTAACGTAAATGCTGCTCTTCAGTAGCTTGTAAATTATTTACCGAGAGTATGACCTTTTGTTCTATTCATCTGAAGTTTTTGCATTTGCACTATGGACAGTTAATTATTTTTTTCTCGGGAGTGAACTTAATATTGCGTTGATGCGAGATTTGTAAAGTACAGTGTTTCTAAATCTGTCGATTTATTTCTCGAGTGAGATAATGATTGAAAATTCTTGTCTGCCCAGTTCCTTTGTTGTCAATGAGAGGATTCCAGGTCGTTTTGAAATCAGTCTAGTTACGTAACAGAAAGTATTTTCTCTTTTTCATCTATGCCATCATGATATTCTAGCAAAATATCGAAAACTCTTCATAATACGGTTAATAAACATTGAAAGCAGTATTGTTATCGGACACAATGCTTCAGTGATTTCCTAACCATTGAAAAGACTCAATCTTACACTTAAATATGCTCTCATTTCCGCGTTTTATAACAGAATTACGGCTGCCATGCTCAAGTGTCAGAATCGAAAATAACCTTTAGCGCTGCGGCAGTCGTTAATTAAGAATAGTTCCCCCCTTATGATCAGCTTTCTTCTCCATTCACGTTGTGCAGCCACTTGCAAAGCCGAATCTGGGAAAGCAATTTTGTGAAAACCTGTTTCCCCGTCTCCGTTCTATTCCGTTTTATCATCAGAGTCCGTTGTTGCTAAACTATATAACATAGGTGTCACTCTTGCAAGCGTGTATTTCAGAAAGCTCGACCTAGCTCCCTACCTGCCTTCTGAAATGATTTGACCCTCCGGTACCACATGGAAACGAGGAAATTCTTCCCTATTCTTACGGGCACAGATCCATCTCTGTTAGGCAACATTGCCCGTGTGGCCGCGTTCGATAACGACGAATGCCTTGATGTTTAGTTAAGTTGTGTGCCCGCCTCCGATAACGGCGAAATTGCTACGATGCTACCAAGAGATCTACAGCCTCCTACTGGAAGGGTCGGTGCGTAAAGGGTAAAGAGAATACGCGGAGAGGAACTGGTGCAGAAAGTTCGTTTTCCTGTATATAAAACGTGACGAAGAAGACAAAACGGAACGCATTCTGAATTTTCCTTTGCCCTTTATTTACTTTGAAATCTTAAGGCGTTTCATTTAAGATTTGATTTTATTGAAGTTCTACAATAGTTATTTCAGAAGAACAAGATGGGGCTTTACTTTTCGATAATCTATTTTAAAGGATGATGGCCAGCCTTGGTTCAGCATGGTACTTTAAAAATGAATATCCATTATTAAAAGCTCAGGATAGCTACAGAATTGGATGAATAATAATTGTTATTAATATAATTATCATTACCATTAGTTCAGTAGATGAAACAAGCATACAGGGGCCATTGACGTGAAATTCAAGCTTCCAAAGAATGTTGGTTTCAACCTCACACCGCAGACCCCACACTGCAGCGGTAACTGATTATGATACAGAGTCAGTGATTTTCACCGCCCTGTGGGAGACACGAACCTGCGACATCAGAGTGGCATGCCACGCACGGCACTAACCACTATACCATCAAACCACCGTTAGTTTGGCATCACTAATGTTCGGACTTGACCAGAACTCGGCAAATGCTGCATACCATAATTTCCTAGTAAGGAGAATTCGAACCTAACATAACGTATTTAAGTTAATTCAAATAAATGGACACGAAATTAATTTCGACCCTTTGATATTTATGCCACTCGGCATGTCCCAGTAATTAATGATTAATGAGAAACTGGTACACTATATTGGCGGGGTTTGTGCTCAGTGGCATCATCTTAATTCACCTGCAGGAGGATGACTTATAATCGAAATTTTTCTCTCCGATGTCACGAGTTTGTAAAAAAAAAATAAATAAAAAAATAAAAAATAAACAATGCCGCAGCTGTAGTAGGAAGAAAATGCTAATTTAAAGACTTAGAGAGAGAGAGAGAGAGAGAGAGAGAGAGAGAGAGAGAGAGAGAGAGAGAGAGAGAGAGAGAGAGAGTCCAGGGAATAACTGAAAAGAAAGTCAAATGAGTGAAGAGAAAAATAACAAATGGTTTTATTTTTATCGCCTTAGGCCCAGTATGTCATGGTACAGGTTAGGTAATACTAATACATTTTTACCTGAATATTGTTTGTCTCTCGTGACATCTTGTAGATAAACTAACGAATAGTATTGATTGATATTTAATGAAAGTCTTGACCTTTGGTTTTGTCACACCAGATTAATATAAACCAGTCAATCAGCCAGTAATTGCCTCGAAGTCAGTACGTGAAGGTAATTACTGATAATATATGTGTGAATTTAATTCAAATTAAAATTCATATGAACTTATTTAAATGAATACAACTAGTATACATAAGCAAACGATATAGAAATATGAATTATGGTAAAATAACTCACCCCTTAGACTTTACGGTCTGATTAAAACAGCTAACACAAAAATAATAATAATAAAAAAAAAGTTCTTTTGGTGTACAAAATTTCAGATACACGAGCTGAAATTTTCCGTACAGTCAATAAGTTCGATGAAAGTTGTTATCGCAGAATCATTTTCGTATAGGACTCCTCCCCTCCCCTCCCCCCTCCCATCCCCCCCCCAAACAAATAAAAAGGAGATTTCAAAAGGCCATTGCTATCAGCAAATGTTTTACATATCTTTACATATCACACGTTGGAATGTCCAAAGTGAACATCAGGATTGCAATATACACTTAAAGTATAAAATTTCAAAGAGCTCCATGAGAATTCTTTCCACGTCTAACTCAAAAACAAAAAGAGAGAGGAAGATGAAAGAGAGAGAGAGAGAGCGAGAGAGAAGAAGAGAGATGAGGAGAGAGGAGAGAGGAGGAGAGAGACGAGAGAGAGAGAGAGAGAGAGAGAGAGAGAGAGAGAGACGCTTTCAGATAAATCTGTTTCATTTCATTGCATTTTTGCTCGGGCACTGTGAGGGGAAAAGGCATTTTCATAATGAATTCCTAAAAATTCGAGCTATTTCGAAGCTTGTTTCAAAGGGCAGTAAAAAGATAGAGGAAAAAAGGTGCCTTATTAAGAGAGCTTCAGTGATTAATGCATACACACACCCACTCTCTAAATGACAGTTGCTTTTATGCATGTATATCTAAGATCTTCATATGGGTTAATGTACATAGTTCATTGACCTCGACTGTAGCGACGCCAGATCATACTCAAATAAGTTTTTCGGTCATATTTGTGAGTACACTTCCAATAGACAGTGGACAACAATGCATCTCTGTTATGAGGGTACGTACTTCATCATTTCAATTGTGAACTCTCACATCAGATTTCTGTAGGTTTTATTTTGGATTAGGACTTGGTATGGTGGTCTTCCTATGCCCAGTTTGGAACTTCGACGTACTCTGTCGAGTTCGTCAGGTCGACGTACTTTCTTTAGTTTGCACATTCGACGTTTTGTCGAAGTTGTGAAACTGAGTCCATCTCCATTTCGCAAAGCGAACAGAATCTATTCGTAAAGTCGACATCCTCTCGATTTTGCAAGTCGAGATAGGAGGTCGAATTTATAAATTCGACAGAATCTGGAGTTTTGCAATGTCGACCTTGTCACTCGACTAGATAAATCCGACATACTCTCCACTGTGCAAGTCTGACAAGCTCTTAACTATGCAAGCCCGACGTTCTCTCAATTTTGCATAGTCATCATTCTCTTCCTTTTACAGTTTCGACATAATCGACTTTGCAAAGTAGACGTAATGTTGATTTTCAAAAGTGAATGGTCTTACGACTTTTGCTCTAAATTTAGGAAGGCCTTCTGATAAGTCCATTATGTTCTTCAGCCACAGAATTTCGAGCTATGATTTTATTTTTTATTTTTTTATGTTTAATTTCAACAACCAAGTAAAACTAGTTGTCCTTATCTATCTATCTATCTGTATACTTTATCAATCCATCTATACACACACACACACACACACACACACACACACACGCACGCACACACACACACACACTATATTTCATAGCTAAAATGTCATCTTAAACTCCCGAATCCTTCTCGTGTTTCGGATAAGCTTGTCATCACAAAACCTAAGATCCAAACGGACAAATATGAAGAAATTCTCAGGTCCGTAGCAAGATGCCAACCTGCATTTGGAATATCAGAACGAGGTCACTTTACCTAAATGACCACAAGAGGCTTTGTAGTTTGCCCTTGCTTGGTGATATAAACGCCATTTTTTCAGTTGATGACAGAAAAGTCAGATTTTTCATTTTTCATTTGCTTCATGTTAACGCAAGACAGTAATTTTTATGTAAATAGGTTCCCAGCTTTGACTAAACAACAAAACTTTGGCTCTTAAAACTTGACAAACTGTTTCCACTGCGGGGAAATGATTTAAGCAAGAAATTAACTTGGAAGCCAAGAAAATGAATAAATCTTGTTCATGACTGTCATAATCATCATCCAGGTTTAATATTTGAGAACCAGTTGTCGCGTCAGTTACAGCATTACGATTTCCTTGAATCATTAGCTCGTCTTTCATAACGTTTCTGAATTGTGTGCCTTCAGGAGACGGAGAGAATGGGTGGGAAGGGGATACGGGAGGGGAAGGTGTGCGGGGAGGGGGATGGGTAGGTGGGTTGGGAGGGGGGAGGGGGTCAAAAGGGGGGGAGAGAGAAATTCGTGCTAGACTCCAAATTACATAAACCTTCAGGTACATTTGACTGATAAAAATAAAACACAATAAAACTGTATTATCTTGAACATTTAAGCAGCTATTAGGTTTTAAGTTAATTGCCCAACCATTTATATACCGTATGTATTTTCACCACTTGTTTGTTTTTATATATATTACTATCGTCTATTTATCCATTTACTTATGTTCTTATTTGTATTATAATTGACCAGGTTTTCTTACTGTCTTAATTCCGTTCTAACGTGATCGGGATTATAAAATGCAACGCCTTACATCCTTTATTGCACCTTTTCATGTTATGTGGGTATTTCAGAGCTCCATTTTCATTGGCCTTAGATAATTCGGTTGTCAAAAAGGAGAGAAATTTGGAGAATGAAAAACGTTAGGGGAATTTTGACATTATTGCATACAGTGAGGCTCAGTGTACACTGTAGACAATATTTCCTTTTAGGTTACAGGAAAGTTGCGTAGAACTGTAAGGCTTTGACTTTGATGAAATACAACGTCCGCCGATTACGGTCGATTACCTAATCAAAATTACGCTCAATTGCTCAATCCAGATTGTACCCCGATTGCCTGTTCGGCTCATCTCTCGATTGCCTAACCCACATAGTTTTGCAATTGCCCGATCCAGGTGGTTCATCGATTAGCCAATCCAAATCTAACTGGTTTAAAACCTGCAGATTTCCTTTTCTAAAACTTGTCATCGAGATGTCGAGAATGTTGCATTGTTCTTTTTTTTTTTTCTAGGGTTCCAGAGCAGATAAATTTTCGTTGTGTTTTGGTGTCTTTCTGTGGCTTTTTCTTTAATGCATAAAGTTTTTTTTTTTTTTTTTTTTTTTTTTAAAGCCATGAACTCTGTTTTTAATCTTTCTCTTCCTCATCCTCACTGGTATCTCCCGAAGATAAAGGGTCCGTTTCCTTGATGTTTCATCCTCAGGTATTTGTAAGGAAGGCGTTTTTTCTCGAATTCCTCGTTCACTCTACCTGTCTGATCATTTGTCTCCCCTCTTTTACTTTGTCATGCTGTCTGTTCCTTTGCCTCTCCGCTTGCACTTTATCATGCTGTGTAATCCTTTTTCTGCCCTCTTTTGCTTTATCATGCTGTCTAATCCTCTTGTCTCCCCTTCTTTAGCTTTATTGTTCTGTCTAATCCTTTGTCTTCCTCTTTCACTTTATCATGCTGTCTCAACTTTGCCTCCCCTCTTTTGCTTAAACATACTGTCTAATCCTTTGTGTCCTCTCTTTTGCTTTATCACGCTGTATATTACTCTGTCTCTCCGCTTTCGCTTTATCATGCTGTTTAAACTTTGTCTCTCCTCTTTTGCTCTAACATACTGTCTAATCCTTTGTATCCTTCTTTAACTTCATTGTGCTGTGTAATCCTTTGTCTCAACATTTTTATTTTGTCATGCTGTCTAATCCTTTGTATCTCCTTTTACGCTTTATTGTGGTGTCTAATTCTTTGTCTCCCCTTTTTAGATTTACTATACTGTCTAATCCTTTGTCTCCACTCTTCCACTTTGTGATGATGTCTAATCCTTTGTGTCTCCTTTTCTGCTTTTATCATTCTGTCTAATCCTTTGTTTCCCCTCTTTCACTTTATCATGCTGTCTTAATTCCTCATTTCCATTCTTTGGCTTTATCATGGTGTCTAATCCTTTGTCTCCCCTCCTTCATTTTATCATGCTGTCTTATCGTTTGTCTCCCTTCTTTTGCTTTATCTCTGTCTAATCCTTTGTCTCCCCCTCTTTCACTTTATCATGCTGTCTAATCCTTTGTCTCCTCTCTTCTGTTTTATCATGCTGTCTAAATCCTTTGTTTCCCCTCTTTAGATTTCTCATGCTGTCTAAACCTATGTTTCCCCTCTTTTGCTTTATCATGCGGTATAATTATTTGTCTCTCCTCTTTTGCTTTATCATTCTGTCTAATCCTTCGTCTCCCTCTTTTGCTTTATAATGCTGTATAATCCTGTGTCTCTCGCCTTTCACTTTCTCATGCCATCTAATCCTTTGTCTCGCCTAGTTTGCTTTATCATTCTGCCTAATCCTTTGTCTCCCCTCTTTTGCTTTATCAGACTGTCTATTCCTTTGTGTCCCCTCTTAAATCATCGTGCTGCTGACTAATCCTTCGTATCCCCTCTTTTGCTTTATCATGCTGCGGTCTAATCCTTGTCTCCCCTCTCTTGCTTTATCATGCTGTCTAATCATTTGTCTCCCCTTCTTTAACTTTATTCTGGCTAATTCTTTGTCTCCCCTCTTTCACTTTTATCATGCTATCTAGACATTGTCTCCCCTCGTTGCTTTATCATCCTGTGTAATCCTTTTCTCTCAGCTTTTGCTTTGTCATGCTGTCTAAGCCTTTGTAACCCCTTCTTAAGTTCATTGTTTTGTGAAATCCTTTCTCTTCCCCTTTTCACTTTATCATGCTGTCTAATCCTTTGTCTCTCCCTTTTTCACTTTATCATGCTGTTTAATCCGTTGCCTCCCCCTCTTTCGATTTATCGTGCTGTCTAATCCTTTGTCTCCCCCTCTTTCACTTTTATCATGCTGTCTAATCCTTTGTCTCCCGGCTTTTGTTTTATCATGCTGTCTAATCCTTTGTGTCCCCTTCTTTAACTTCATTGTGATGTCTAAATCTTTGTCTCCCCCTTTCACTATTATCATGGTGTCTAATTCTTTGTTTCCCCGCTTTCGCTGTATCATGCTGTCTAATCCTTTATCTCCCCTGTTTCGCTTTATCATGCTGTCTAATCCTTTGTCTCCTTCGCAACCTACTGCCTCTAAATGGTTCCACCATATCCCCCTTCACTCATCCTTACCACATGCAAATGCCATATCGGCCTCAACTCACTTATCACATCAGTGATTCCCACTTGGAATCTTCACTACTGTTCGCTCTAGCTTATGTTCCTCTTATCCTCTTAATGGCCGTGTTTCTTAACCATACATCGTCCCAGGTCTGTTTACGGCGCAATGATATTTCTTTTTAGTTTCTTTGGCATTCTTTTGTCACACGCTAACCCAAGTACTTCCATTTACTGCTTCCAAGCTGCTTTCAACCTCAGCTTCACACCCTCCCCTCCTTCCGGCTTAAAAGTAAATCCAAAGTATTTGTCTCTAACTGTTTTACATACATCTAGGCCGCTTTTATCTTGTATAAATAACTCACCACCCCGCTTACTGGGAAACCATAACTTCAGTGTAGCCAGAACCAATACAAACAGAAATGGGTGAGAGAAGATCGTTATTCATCATTGCAGCTAATCTAACCTCCGTATCCAGTCAGATGTCTTTTCTAGATCTGTAAAAAGACAAGGGAGTCTCCGATTACCTTCCAACCTCTTCGCTTATAACTCATCATCATCAAGACAGCATCAACTCTCCATCACTTTCTCATGAGAATGTACTGCTTTTCACCTGTCTTCAAAATCACTCGCAATCTCTCATTAAGTACTATAGTTCAACAGATGTTCTGTTAAGTTTGATTCCTCTGTAATTACCATATTCCATAATACTGTATTTCCTTTTTGTGTAAACACATTCACCATCAGACTTTCTTCTTCCAACATCATTTGGTGTTGCTTCGTCTTACTGTTTGCCCCGATAACAGTTCCAGTATCTGTTCAGGCAGCCCAAAGCTGAACGACTCCATTGAAAATATTGGTAGTCTGTGTAGTGGAACTTTCATGCAATTTTAAAAATCAGCTTGATATCTCGTTGAATTGCCCCTCGAGTATAAAGCTATCACGTACCAACATCAGGCATACCCTTCATTTTCTTTTCCATATCTTAGATTTTAATCATTTTTAAACAAGGGAATTTCATTGCTCTACTGTTTTTTTTCAACTACATTAATCTGTCCCTTTTCATATAACTATAATTTTCATTTCCAATCGTTGTATAAGGTCGATTGTAATTCTCTACTCTGTTTTTTTTTGCTGTTGTTTTATCTATTACTTCCCCAACTTTGGAAATTTCGAAGAGATCTTGAAAATTTACAGCTCACCAAAGCCAAGAATGATAAGGGAATGACAGTTTCAAAGAGCCACGTATGTCACTGGAGCAGGAAGAGAGGCCACTTTCCTTTCAAAATGCAAACCTTCCCCACTCACTAGAAAAAAAGGAGTGATCCGACCTCCAGCTTACTTTGGGGGTGGGGGCGTTGCGTGTTAAAATCTACAGTCATATAGAGCGTTGTTTCACCAACGAGAATCCAATAAGCAACATTCTATTAGAAATGATGGTTCTCTGCTGTTTAACAGCACAATATTTTTTTTTTTTTAAATTTTCGTTCTAATAAATAAATCGTAAATATCACGTCCTAAAATTCAGGTATTTTAACTCAACGCGAAACGCCTTTTTCAGACCTTTTTAGGCTTTTCCAAAGGGCTTTCCTACCAACCACCAACAAGAACAACAACAGCGAAAACAACAACAACAAAGTAATTTGTATTGCTTAACCCCCGAGTAAGTGAAACAAATAAGCTGGTCAGGAAAAGAATCTGCTAAAGGAATATTTCAAGTGCAGTTATAAATTGTCCTCCAAGTATGTTCGTTATACAGTACATTTAATTTGCATTTTTAGTGTAATTGCTTTTATTATATATTCAAGTACTAATATTTTAATCTGCAAAAATATGTTTGACAAGTTTCGTTTTTTTTTTTTGCTTTGTTTACTTTTGCTCATTTATTTGTGAAAAGTCACTTATAAATCTGCTGACTGAGTACTACAGTTGAAGTCCCTTTATCTATTACTTTGTGTACAGTAGAATCACACTCCACTTCATGAGAGTAACCTAGTATATCTTCAGGAGCAGTAAATAAAAAGCCTCGTTACAAAAATATCATAGTTTATTTCTAACATGTATATACAGTCAATTCGCACACTTCAGTAGCAATATCGAAAATGATGCAAGGACACCATAGTAATGCAGGCACAACAAAATGAGATATGTCTTACAAATCACAATAACACACCTCCATGATTTTTTTATTTCTTATTTATCAAGAGTTTATGCATATGTAGTCGTTCCATGCTTTGCAGAATTCTCTCAAGTCTCGTGTTTATATGATTTTTTTTGTCACCCATTTATCTTCGAGCTTAACTGCAAATTGTTTTTGTGTATATATTCTTGAGCTATTAGAGAAATTATAGTCTTAAACTTTTGGTCTTCAAGATCGTTCATGTCAACACGGACTAAAGAAAGCAGCATCGCATTTTCCACTACATATTTATATTTGTATAAAAAAATTCACTTCCACTTAATGATACATGTCACCATAAATAAGAGAGCAATTTAAGAAAGCTTTAATGAGCCGTCACAGAGAGAGATCAAATCTTATTGACAGATCACATCTACACTGGGATGAATTCGAAGTTATTCGTGACCGAAAAATGATCCCTTCAGTGACACAAACGTTTTAGTATTGTCTCTCGACTATAAAACTTCACACAACCTAATGCACGTAAACTGAGTATTGCAAATCATTAGCCGTTTTGTCCATAAAACCTCTCTCTCTCTCTCTGTTACCTGGCTTGAAGTTGCTGCCTTCAATCATATAATGAAAAATTTCTCTCTAGGATTTATTAGCACTGGGATAGAAATGTCATAAAATGTCTGCTAGTAAGAGATAGGATGCCAGCTTTTTTTTGAAGGGGGCAAAAAGCTTAAAGTCTGTCCATTGTTTTTTCGAAGCTTTGCAATATACAAAATATCATCTTCAGCAAATTTTCTCTTGAAAAAGTCTTTGACTATACAATGAAGATATCAAAAAACTTATCCTCTGGAGTCTGGTTTCAAAAATCCATAAAAAATAAATTTCTTGAAAGGCACAACACAGATGTTCGTCATATAATACATACAGTATTGACCATATGTAGCTGGAAGGGTGAATAACTCGTTTTCAAAGAGAAATTGACTTTCATTATATGAATGAAACAAAACTCTTGTTATTGAGTCCACAAATGACATCATCAGGTGTCCAACATGTTGCACACACTGACTTACCGACATTACTTTAGGAAAAAAAGTTGACCAATATTGCAAATATATATATCATTCGAAGGCTGCAAGATTATTCATATATATTTATAGTGTTGTAGTAAGTGTTTCATTAATTATTGCAACACAACGCATTGCTTTGTGAAGGAGTATATTTGAAAGGTTTATCATTAGAAATCAATAAATTAAATAAGTTTGAGAGTGAAACAAAACAACCATTTCTTGTCCAGAAGTAGAAAAAAAATTCTTGACAGTGGAAATACATTCGCACCTGGGTACATTTTCCTGGCTGGGAGCCAAAGTATTTTTTCTCTGGGAGATGAAACTTTCCCGTCGAGCAGAAAAAAACACTTTCCCTCCTAGCTGGGCAAGGTATTATTATTACAACTAGCACTGAAACCATTGTTTTTTCTTTGAGATGTAGTGACGTTTCCCCACTAAGCGGCGAAAAAACAAGTCTTTGGAAATATGAAAATGTTCCTAGAGATGGGGAAGTGTTCCATTCCCATTTCAACATTAATTTCCTTGAAATTGAAAAAAAAAATTCGAATCAACGGAGACGGGGAAAAATATTAAGCCTTTTATTATATTCTGTTGCTAAAAATATTTTTCTCCTCTTAGTGAGGAATACGTTTGTTAAATGACAGTCATTTTTGTCACACTTAAACAGTGCATGATTCTATCTCTTAGTAGTGAAACAGGCTCCCTTGACGATTGTCTCGGAGAAATATGATCTAGTAACGATTGTATTCTGAGGCTTCCCTTAGTAACACATGGTTTTCTTCATTTCCATGATGACAGTACTGTATACATACATACAGTACATGAATTAACAGGTTAAAGACGTGTAATCAGAAAAGTTTTTAGGGTCTCCATCAATAATTGTTTGAATTTTTATTTCTTTCAGGTGCAGTCCATAAAATAGTCCGTAATTCAAGAAACAGAAGGCAGTTTAAACTTGAAAACAAATCACAGAAAGGATCAGGTGACCGAATAAAATACTAGGTTATGAAAGGAACAGTTTCATCTAGTTATTCATGAGCTTCTCCTTCTATTATAGTTGTAGATTATAGTTGTAAATTTAAGTGGGGAAAAGGGATGGGGGAGAATTTATAACATTAACAGTGTTATTTCATATTTATGAAGGAGAAGGTACCCCTGTTAATATATGTTCTTTGTCAGCCATTTATGCACACAATTTATCATCATACACAAAACCAAAATATGTGCCAGTGTAAATTCTGCGTCAAGGGAATTATCATATCGAAGTCCTCTGGATTACTTAGGAGAAAGGCATAGACATTTTATAATAAGACTGAATAAATAACAGCTAATTTTTATACTACAATGGTGATCTGAATTTTACAGGAATGGTGGAACCGTCGTACTATATACTTTTTGCCCTGCATCAAATGACACAATACTGTTTAAACCCTGATGATGGCAAGTGTTCTTGAAGTAATGTGACGGCGATTACATCCAATCAACTCCCGCGGTTTTGGGAGTTGAAAAAACCTCTCGTCACTGAATTGGGAGGAGTGGAGAACTTCCCTCGTTCAATCTGGTCCAGTCTGGTACCCACACCATCTTCTGGTCCAACCTAATCCAATGGACTTCGATATGCCCAGTGGTAGTGAGCGTATAACCTCAGTCGCAGTTATCATTCAGTAAGTTTAGTTTTATCACAGGAAACATTAAGTTATAGCATTCGTATTTTATCATGTTTACATCTAAGTCTAATATTAATAATTAATAGCATGTCACGGGTGTCCACTCTATCAACAAATGAGTTTTTATTCTTTGTTATTAAGATATGAAACATCTATTTATATATACAGGCCTAACAATGCCTATTGCCCTTATACACTGTGTTAATGAAGGAAGGTGCAAAGTAATATGAGTATCTGGCATCTGCCGTTCTCAGAGGGAGTGTTCTTCATGCTAAAAGGTTCTAAAAGTAGGTTTATATAAGACATTTTTTCCCACAATCCTCGTTTTCATCAAGGCCAAGATGTCCGATTTGAGTGTGACTTTTATTTATTATTTAAGTCTTCAAGCCATGAATGAGCTGGGGCACTTAAAATCATTTTTTGTTTGTTAATTCAGATGCAAATTTGGGTCACGAGCGAATAGTTATTCCTGAAGTGCTTTCAGCAGAAGGAGTCAGTCCCTTGAGGAAGGTTGAAACGCCACATTAAAGCATAAAGGTGAGAGGTGCGTTAAACCTCTTTTTAACACAAGTTTTCATTGAGTTCATTTGTTCAGGGGTAATCTGGCCCTCTAGCAATGGTAGTGGTAGGAGAAGTAATGGTAGAAGTGGTGGTAGTAGTCGTAGTAATAGTAGTGGTAGTTACAGATGTAATAGTATTATTAGTACTGTACTGTCTGAGGCATTTACGGTGTCTAGTAACGACACAATGACACTTGCTCAAAAGTGCATGAGCTCAGTGCTCTTTATTCATAGTAAATGTATGCTGTCCAGTTTATATACAGCACACTGGGATATCGTTTGCCTTCTTATATAAAATCTGTGACCAAATTAATTTCTCGAATAACAAAAAATATACGTTTTATATACAATAGCTTCCGATATAATAAAATATTCAGTGAAAGAAACAGAAAAACGAATCAAACAGAACGTCATCAAATGCAGTATATAGTATATCCTATTATGCGTCTATGAGCCTTATTATTCTAGGACACAAATGAAACATGAACTTTCTATGAACCGTCGGGAATTCTCCTTCGTCGAATGAGTAAAAAGTCCATCTAACGACAGAGCTCCCTTTCCTTGGTTTATTATTATACCCAACACGTAATAATAAGTAATAGGCAGTTATGAGTGTGGTCGTCATGACTAGCGCAGTTAAAAGATTGAAAATGCAACTGTAAAACTGTCTGATATGTACAGTAATAAAATTTATACAAACATACATACAAGTATATATACACAAGGTCTGAAGCATTATGGTTGTTGTTTGTAAAGAAGCATAAAAGTTTTACCAACTTCGAGCACGACTAAAAAAACTCGTTTAGTCAGCAGAATATAACATATGTACAAGACCATGTATTCCTTTGTTTTACATAAATTGTTCCTCTCACCGTTTACTTTTTTAACGCAACTTTGTGAAACAGTACTAAACTTTCATAAAACATAGTGAACCACCTACTGTATAATCACTGTACTTTTCTTTCGATAACTGTTATCTGTAGCGACTAGATTATTCAATTAAAAAATTCTTCAATGTCTATCATACTACTATCCCTCACCCCTTGAACACTTTTACTTGACTTCCTGTATAAAATGTACACAGTAGTACACTATTTTCTAAATAATGTACACGGTCAATAATAGAATTGCAGTACATTCATTGGATTCTTGGAACACAACATATTACTGACATGCAAGAAGGTATAGAATTCCTTATATCATATCCATTGTTGTCTACCTCCGAGGGAGATTCCCTAAAAAGGCGATATAGAAGGCTGGGGAAGAAGTCATCCATTGTGAAATCTACTGACTCGACAATCAAAAAAATTCTGTATCGTTACTGTCTGAGTTGTCTACCTTCTTGGGAAGAGAACAGGAGTTTTTTGTTGTAGAAGCAGACGTCACCTTCGAAGCTGTTGCAGGCGCCCCTCAGTGCTGGCAGCCCACCGTTTATTTCTTCCTCTTCCAGATTCTGAATGTCACCTTCGGAGAGAGTGTGCGTCCCCCTCAACTGCGGAACAGTCCGCCTTCGTTGCAGGCACATATCCAAACCAAAGTTGGTGTAGGAGGACCTCCTGGAGATTGGCGCACACGCCCTCTGGAGGTTCTCCAGCAGACCTCAGGTAACCGGAGAGTAGCCTAAATTCTTGCGCTGCAGGAACATGTGGATCTCCCGGAAGGTGGGCCGATCAGCATCAGAGCGTTTCCAACATTCTCGCATCAGGTCGTAAATTTCCTTTGGGCAGTTGGCTGGTTGGGGGAGCAACACCTGAAAAGGATAACTTGATTACAACAAGCATAAGGTATGGATGGTTACGTGTTCTTTAAGTTCTTATTTGGGATTCAGATATCCAGATGAACCAACATGTTCTTCAGAACTACTGGTTTCAGTAAAAACGCAAGGATCATTAACATCAATATTGGTGGATGTACTTTAATAGTAAAAGGGGATTGCGCTATAAAATTATGTATGAAGTAACCTTTTGGGTTAGCTTATAAATACCTTAAATTGGAGGACTAGCATACAAATGGAACAACTGTTAGCTGTTTGGTGTGTTACATGCTAAAATGCAAGATAAGCTATAAATGCACTGATTAATCAATGAGAGCTTAGCAGGTATTTTTGTAGCTAGAAACTCCTTTAACCATAGTACTAGAATTCTGAAGTATGGTGCTCAGTAATTTCAACTCGTAAAATATGATTTAAAGATATTTTAGTAAATATTTAAATGGCTGTAATGTCATGTGATGTATGAAACTTGAACATTTTGTTACGGCCTATTTACCTTCAAAATGACATTTTTGTCATGTATGTACAAATGATACAGGGTAGTGTCCCATGATATCGGTTTTGGGATAAAATTATGAGCATTTCACATTTGTTTTTCCATAGGATTGTACATCACTCCTGTTTTTCCACAGGATTGTACATCACTCCCTGTCTACACAAAACTGAAGATATAGTCACAATAATGACATGGATACAATACAAGCACTGATATGATTAGGAATATGATCTCCCATAATTTAGCTTGAGGTAAGTTCTGGCATTTAGTCATCATTTCATGCACTTTAAGCATCGAGTAAATTTTAAAAAACTTCAATGAATTTACCTTTGTTCATCGAGTAAATTTTAAATAACTGCAATGAATTCACTGAATTTAAACTTGTTCTTTATTTACAATAATGAGAAAGTGATGCATACTAAAGAAAAATTAACAAAATCGGAAATTAAAGAGGAACAATTAACTCTCATTTTGTCTAAAATTGTTTTTGCTCCCCTTGTAATACACATGCCACACAAAATTACGTCCCGTACCAGGATGAACGGAAAACTAACGATTTTTTGTTTTCCTTTTCTAGACCCATGGGTAGTGATTGAAGGTGCTTATTGACACCCCTGGGAAAAACCTGGACATTTATGCATTTCCACTGTTCAGACTTCACTGGTGGTGGAATAAAGTGTCACCTTGGATCTTCTTTATATGAATCTGGTGGCTCCTCCCTTCCTACTTGAGCGCTCACAATGTTAGGAGTGTGGATCTGTCCCTCACACTTTTTGGAAGAACTTTTCAACTTTCAGGGAATAAGGGCACCTTTACTTCATTCTGTCTGATGGATGTTGCCCTCAAGTTCCTCGACACCTTGGGACCTGTTGTGGCTGCCCAACAAGTTGCATAAACACCTGAACTGCATTTTGGATGAGCAGCATCTTACTACCTAAAGCCTAGTGTGAGTCTAAAGTAGATGTGGAATAACTTGGTTTATCCTTGAGAAAATACCAGAGCCTCTGGAGCCAGACATGATACACAGTGTGTATGCTTTGGGTATCCTTTCATCGTTCTTGTAACTGGGAGATGTCACCTTTGTCCTTTCTTATAGCAAGGGGAAGGGGAACATGTCGAGTTCAGTTCTGAACTCACTACTTGGTAACAGCCAGAATCAAACTGCCTTCTGACAAAGTTTCTTAAGGGAGATGTCATGGTTCTCCAAAAATTTTACTTGCACAATAATGCAGGGTACTCTGGTCAGGAGCATAGCAAGTATGTGGTGGATCTTTACTCCAGTCAGCTGTGGGGACTGACCCCCCTCCTATGGAGTAGGTCTCAAATATTCGATGCTGGTTTGTATTTCTGCAGGAACAAAATGAACATACCAGAGCAGTTTTAAATACCTTAATCCCCCTTCAATCATCCTGTTTAGTCCCTGCAGTCAAAGGAAACGCGAGTTTGACAATTGTTGGGTGAGGTGAGGGATACTCTCCACTTATTAACTACCTTGTTACCAAGTTTTAAATGACCGATTCCAGGTTAATTTGATGGACATTTCTATAAAAAAGTATCTGGTTTGAATACCCAGGAAAAATACAAACTATTTTTATAATTGATTTTTTTGTATGGAAGACAGTACAAAAGTAAGTCTGAGGACATCGATCTGTATCCATAACTGTGAGCAAATATAGGATTGATGGTTTGTATGAAAAATAGTTGGATCTTTTCGAGATTTCTTTTAAATACTAATCATTACTTTCCTTGAATTTACTCATACTAGTCTATTTTGAGATCTACCTATAATGATAAGTAGTTTCAATTTTGATTAATTCATTATTGATTACAGTTACTTGTGATAAACAACCATGACTAACCCTAAATCTTATTATTTTTTAAAAACTTACTTTGAAAACAAATAAATACACAGTTCTTGGTCTAATTCAAGATAAAGTATTCATTTGGAAAATCTCCATCTATTTAACTACTGGATTTAGGGTATGATGATCTTTGAAAAGGAATTGTCAAAGATATTTATCCTTTAAAGTGTAATAATCATCAAAGCAGCCAACCACTCAATGAAAAACGCAACAGAAACAGTAAGGATTCAAAATACTCACTTTCCTGGCCTCGTTGTGATAAATGAAAGAAACATTCTCAATGACAAGTTCGTCCGTGAGGTCCTCGTATGGCTGCTCTCTTGCCATGGTTAAAATTTCCCATAGTGTAACGGCAAAGGCCCAAACATCGCTCTTTGTGGTGAACTTGCCCTGAAATTTAAGATACGTTGCTTAAAGTGCCTCTAAGGAGACATACAACCACTGTATAACTTCCCGAACGATACGGCAAAAACAGCGATATATGCTGAAAAAATGAGCAAAAATAATGACCATCTTACCAGAAGAATAGATTCCCAAGCCATCCATCGGATAGGCAGAAGAGCTTTTCCCTCGATCCTGTAGTAGTCACCAGCGTATAAATTACGGCTCATTCCAAAGTCTGATATCTTGATAATGTGACCGGCTCCTACCAGGCAGTTCCTGTAAATGCCAAAGTACATTAGAATACAGGTATCAAAAGGTTAATTACAATTCTGGAAAGTTTGACAAGATCTCTTCAAAATGGTGTTCTTTTGGGATGGCTTAACTACAGCCCCGTGAGAGGTGACAAATCAACTAACTCTCTGCAGCAGATCCAAATTTGAGCCTAAATCTTGTCAACACGCTGCTTTTCGTGCTTACACCTAAAGAATTTGTGAAAGTTTCAGGTCTTGAAGAAGTTAGGCATCCATTGGGCTGTTACTTGTCACACTGCCTATTATAATATTATCAAAGGTCTTTCTAACCCTGGACTGGTCTTCCTGGAACTGTTTCTACTGCTGATGTTCATAAGTTTGAGGGAAGATTTTGTTAAGTTGAATGTGCCATGCATCATTACTGAAGGTTGAATGACCTATTGCTGCGTATGCATGCACAGAATATTATATTTCTATACTATTCTCGTCTGCTGGAAATCCTCTTGGATGCTAGAGTTCCACACTTTTAGATCTATGGTATGAATTGTTAAAAAAGTAGTCAGCCTCCAGATTAGTAATATGGATCTAATTACTTCCCCCAAAGAAGCTGGATAGTATAATAATTGATGAATTTTTAAAATTAATTCTAATTTTGAGAAGTGATTAAAAATGTACATTACTGTATATTTTACTTGATTCATGAAGAAATATTACTTGCAGATGACGGTAACGATTGCATTCAAAATTGATCGTCACCTCAAATACAGTAAAGAACCATTTTTGATATATACTGAATTATGCAAAGCTAAAGATATGTCAGGCGCAATAGCAATTAAAAGGAAATTTACATTAAAAATCCACCCACTCCCAATTATGTCATATTTGAAAAATTAACATGAGCAAATATTTCAATGAACACCAGTTTTGTGCTTTAAAGCAGGACATGGTATATGTACATACTGAAATGAGTGGAAGTAGAACAGATAAGACTTGCCTACTCTTATTTTTATTCCCCTACAAAGGACGTTTTAATTTCAGTTATAAGCATTTTCCTATGAAAAGTGCTATGGGTTCAAGAAAAACAACGCATCCACTACAAAATTCTTTCACTCATAAAACCTATGATGGACACTTGAATAAAAATGAAAAATAAAACCTCAACCTCACATTCACTTGGTATGCTTTGATACCTCATGGGTATCTAACAAACCACACTAGTTCCTCGTTGGACGAGTGGATTTCGCGCTCGGTTACCAATCCGGTGGTCCGAAGTTCGATTCTCGGCTCGGCCAAAGCGGAGCCAAAGGAATTTATTTCTCGTTATAATGTGGTTCGGATCCCACAATAAGTTGTAGGTCCCATTGCTAGGTGACCAATAGGTTGCTGGCCTCGTAAAAATATCTAATCCTTCGGGCCAGCCCTAGGAGAGCTGTTAATCAGCTCAGTGGTCTGGTAAAACTAAAATATACTCAACTTAACAAACCACACTGTGCTAAATCATTTGTATCTTTCAATGTAACACCACCGTTGTTGTCCAGTCAAACCCTGTACTTGCCTCCATTCTTTCACTCTTTCTGAACAATGAACATAACACGATTTATCTTTTCAAATAAGGTCATATTTATACAAAAAATCTCCCACTAACCCTCCAAATATATTAATAAATAACGTCTCTCTAAATCGTTTGCAAATGTTTACAAACGTTTGCACCGATACAGCAGAGCTAGGCAAGCAATACCATCACTTCACTTTTTGTTTCTATAGACACTTTTACTATAAAGTAGATAACTGTAGGAATCCCGACAACTTTCTTGGCTCTGACACTGATCCGTATCCTGTCGTAGGTTTACTCCAAAATATAATGAGTTTACGAAATTTGCCCTTGAGCATTCAAATGAAGATTCACTAGAGCACCTTCCTGCCTTCGTTTTTCTCTCAAAATTTTACAAATTTACTTTCACCCTTCTCTTCCGAGCTCTTTAGATCACAACACAAGACATGCCATGAAAGGACTAGAACCAAAAGACGGTAAAAACTGAACGGGCAAGATCAAATACGAATCTTTAAATAACTTTTAGTCAAAGTGATGTGGGGCAAAGAGAAAGAGAGAAAGGAACTCACCTTGTGGCCAAATCCCTGTGTACAAAGTTGAGTGACTCCAAGTACTTCATTCCGGAGGCTATCTGAGTCGCCATGTAGATAAGGCATCCGTAGCTGTGGCAGAAACCAAAAATCATGATGACGGGGCATTTAAATAAATGATAATAACTATAACGTTAAATTTAGGTTAATATGATGGGAAATCTAATGCTGAACGAAGCTGCTGGTCGAAGATCAAATGCTACACAAAATGCAATATTATTTAGTTGTTGAATGAAGTTGCTGGTGAAACACAAAATGCAATATTTTCCAATCTTTTAAAGATACCGATATTACAGTACTGCGTCGCCAAGAGACATCGATAGGGTACGTACTTCCTTAAAAGTACAACTTTTAATATCAGTTTGACCTGAAAACTACCCTTACTACCTAATAACTAAATTGTGATAACCAAATTCCTTTCGAACAAGGAGAAAATATTGTACATGGAGATGGACATCTAAAATATGCACAGGCACTTGATTTGATCTTGTAAGGTATATAAGCACCTCAACTTTATATTTTTTAATATGCTACTTTTATCCAATATGCTACTTCAATCCATCAAGATCTGATAACTGTCATAAAGGTCGCCATGCCCATACCATATGAGTGCTCAACTGATTCGCCTTTATGGGTTATTTGTAGTGCGAAAATTAGATTCTTGAAGTTCATCACGATAATTGAAATCCACATCCTAAACCCTACCTATCTATGTATTTTTGTTTATGTTTGATACGAAGAATGCTTTGCCCTTGTAGACCTCTATTAACATCGGAATGCTCAATTAACCAGCATCTTCGTAACACTTGCATCTTTGCATCAAAATCTTAAGGTCTTCAGAACGCGCAAGGGAGCCGTTCTAGGGCAAATCCCGTCTACTACTACTACTAGGACCTCTCGAGTCTCGACCAACTCACCTGAGCGTTTTCGCGTGAGTGTTCCTCGGAGAGGCAGTCTCGGCGACGTGGGCCTGCAGGTACTGGTTGAGGTCACCGTGCTCCATGTACTCCACCACCATACACAGAGGTTCCTCTCTTGAACACACCCCGACCACCTGAACGATGTTCGGGTCCCGCAGCCGGGCGAGGATCTCAACTTCTCTCTCGAAGTCACACCTGGAGAGGGAGAGAAAGGAAAATGAGAGAATTCTGGATATGGTTTTATTAATGCAGGGACACCCATACTGCTGAACAGCACGATAATGTAAGAGGAGGTTGAGACGACAGTGCTCGGCTCTAGGGGCTTCCCTCAAGATTAGGAAGATTGGATCAAGTTACAGTATACTGAGTAGTATACTACACAGTGTACTGAAGTTATGCGAGGGTCAGTAGTAAGACAGGTTGGCCACGGACTTTATGACAAATATAAATTTGTAACGACTCGAGGTCTATCCTTATTATACATTTAGAGGAAATAAACAAACTGATACCCACTGCACTTTATTATAATTTTTAAAAAATTACCTTTCTAAGTTATCCTTGTACAGGGGCTAGGCCAATTTTTACTGGTTTTCTGACATTCTCTTGGAAGTCGCACCAACACCGAAAATAAAGCGTCAATATTAACTTGAATATTAATTTTAACATGAAAATTATTATTTCCCAAGGGCAAAAAAAGGTGTAGTTTTGCTCCTCACCATCGTCGTAACAGTCTTGCTAATAGAGAAAACCCAACAAATTAAAGATTGTCCATACTTTTCCCAGTAACGTAATCATGTAGCAGTCGTACGTAAATGATATGCGTAATATTTCCGCTCACAGAAAAGCTTAAGTGATAAACAGTAAGTCATAAGACATAAAAATGGAGTATATATGTTACTGGTATATAGTCAATATAAAAATTAAAATACGACAAACCACATCCGGTATTTAAGCTTATACAGTACTTATTTTTAAAAATAAATCAGAAAACGGCTTAGAGAAGTCTAGAAACTATCGAAAACTGAATACTTCAAACACAATGAGGGTTCTTGATAAACGAACGAGCCAAAGAAAATAATAAAACAGAAACATCAAAACAACTTTTAAGTCGATCAACAACTGAGAACAAAAACAAGAATTACTCACAACTTACAAATCTATATAAAATCGCAGGCAATCAGAGCAAGCATAAAAAATCCTCCTCCTCTTAATTCCGAAGGTATAAGGAGTCTCTGATGGCTCTCAAATTTCATGTGAATGGGAGCCATTTACAAACTTCGACAGCAAGAGCTTTTGAAAGTTTGAGAAAGAGAAAAGATACAAAGAAATAAGCGCAATGGTATCTCGCAACACAAACGCACTTGATACTCTTAAAAAAGTACTCAAACCAACGGACTTGATGAGACTGCCAATTAGATTTTAAAACGAAAAGAAAAAAAGAATATGCAGATAAAATTTTCAACTTAAATTTTTCTAAAGGAATTAAGGACATAAACGTAATCACGAAACAGAGTATATTTGGCATGTGCGTATTCTATTTCAGCTATAGCTAAATTTCGAAAAAAATTTATATGAATTCATTAGTTAAGTAACTATTCAACTGAAGTAATAACTCATAAGGCATCCAGAAAATATAGGTAATAAAATATATACAATGAAATAATGAAACGATCCAAAAAGGTCTATTTTTCGCTGCGTTCACCTCTGCTCTACGGAAATAAAATGTACCCAAATATCTCTCTCTCTCTCTCTCTCTCTCTCTCTCTCTCTCTCTCTCTCTCTCTCTCTCTCTCTCCTTCAATTCCGGCGTAGTCTGAAGGGCCTGTAATCCTCTTCAACCACATTCAACCGTGTCCCTCTCCAGAAACTTACTCAAGTTCTGATTTCCAGATCATTAACTCAGGATGAAGTTCCAAGGTATTTAGGTCTTTCTCAGGTGGGTGCGCGCGCTCACTCTCTCTCTCTCTATAGAAATACGAAGTCTCCAGATAGTTCGCACCCCTCTCTCTCTCTCCCTCTCTCTCTCTCTTTAAATTCATACAAATAAATGGGGACCTTTTTCTATTTCCTCAAGTTCAACCTGCCTCTTTAGAAACACGAACTGGCTGGATAATTGTGTCTCTCGTTAAATCTAGCTATGTTGGACTAATAACCGCTGAAGTCTCACAGCTTCTAGACGAGTTAATATTATTATTATTATTATTATTGTTATTATTATTATTATTATTATTATTATTATTATTATGATAAAGGTGTTCATTGGAAAGAGTTCACAGAAACTAATAGTCTACCACCAATGAAAAATCCAAAAAGCATTTAGGCACGGCAGTGAATTTTGCGACACCCTCTTGCGAGAGATTATCGCTAAACGTGCACTTATAATTGCAAAACTTCTGCGGTACCCTGCAATGTTGCAATGCAGTCAAAACAAGGACTAGTTGCAAACCTTTTAAAAACTCATGAACCTACTTGATGACAAGGTAGACTCAACATTATGAGAAGGCTAATCTATAGGTGATCCGTCAACCTAATTCAAGTTAAAATAGTAATATTCTCAACGCGTTTAATTGATGTTTTCATTGTGATCTCTGTTCAAGTCCACAGCTTATGCCTGGCGAAAAGACAGAGGCAAAGCAACGCCAACCAAACGCATGCACATTATTATACATTCCCCGTAGGGGTTAGTGCCGCCAGTGCACCTCACGTGGTTCACTGTAATCATTACTAAAGGGTCTTTGCAGTGTCCCTTCGGCCCCTGGCTGTAACCTCTTGCATTTATGTTTCAGTACCTCCGTTCATATTGTCTTCTTCCATCGGGCTTTCCACCCTCTCTGACAGTTGTTTCATAGTGCAACTGCTTTGAGGTTTTCCTCTTGTTACACTTTTCAAAAAGTCTTACTATCAATTTCCCTCAGCGCTGAATGACCTCATGGATCCCGGCGTTTGGCCTTTGGCCTAAATTCTATATTCTATTATTATACTTGACAAAAAGTGTTTTGACGTCTACTTGCTCCATTTAAAAAGAAGGGAAATGAGAGGCAGGTTTGATATGGAGTTACGAAACCTAAAGGATGAAAAGTTCAATTTCTAGGAAATATGTCGCAAACAAAGATGCTTTGGTTAGTTTGCGACATATTTCCTAGAAATTGAACTTTTCATCCTTTGGACCCCGTAGGTCCTTATCACACCCGTTTCTCATTTCCCTTTAGATAAGATTCTACACCTGTTTCAAACATTATTTTTCTTTCCAAACAAATGCAAACAATGTTAATTTAAATTGCAAATATGCTATAACCGTAAACCACAAAATCTATTTAGAAACGAATTTGAATTATTTAAATCACAAGCATATCTTAAACTTGTTAACTTACATAAAATACAACCCATCTTTATTCACAAATGCTAGAAAGCTCTAAGTTACTTCTAAACCTACTTTGATGTACATTTTCATGATTATTATAATTCAGATATATGTCCTTACAATTCAGATATATGTTCTTACAAGTATAGGACTGCCTTGATAACAAGGAAATTTTTTTTTTCTTTTTTTTAACAAGTTAACCAAATATATTTTACTTAAATAAAAAACTTTACTTACAAGCAAATTTAAAACACTTTACTTACAACCAAATTTAAAACCTAAGCATAAACAACTCGCAATCAAAAGCAAATTCATTTGTAAAACCCGATAGCCCTGGTTCACTAGAAAGCAAATTAAAGCCTGCTTTATCTCCATTGTACGCGAACCCAGCTTTATAATAGGAAGCATGAACTGGAACTAGCGACACAATATAATATTTGACGGAAGGGTATTAGCCGGGAAGGCCTTGTCACCTCCCATTCAGTAACTCCTATCCCCCAACCCCCCTCCTGCCACTGGCTATACCTCCCTATCAATAACGCCCCTCCCTTCCCATTCATCCCATAGGTTTTAACCCCCCCCCCCCTCGACAACGATTTTCTCTTCCTTTTCCCCGACTCTAAATCCATCGTCTCTCTTTACAGCCTCATTTCCAAACCTCATATTCTCAAGTCCTGCTTCATTTCTCGGTCGTATTCCTCCTCCTCCTCCTCCTCCTCCTTCTCTTCCTGCCACTTCCCCTCTTCCTCCTCCGGATACTTCCCCCATTCCCCCCACCTCCTCACATTCACTACCACCACCCCCTAGTAAATTCCCCTTCCTGTTCTCTAAAGAGGGAGGTTTTCATCCAAGGTTATTACTGACTCTAATCCCGCCATCACAAAGGGGCTGCTTTTCATGCTCCTGTGGGCGCGCGCGCGCGTGTATGTGTATAGAGCGTACCGCATGCACACACGCACACACACTTCAATATCGGTCCTTGCGGAGTATTCTATTCGTTTAATAAAACGAAAGCCATTCCAACGAGATTTCTGCATGGAAATACTCCTTTTGAGGCATTCTTCCCTCAATAAGGGTAAACAGCCGAAGCAGCCTCTTCAGAGGAGCCAAAGGGCAACCAATTGTGAGGTGAATTCATTATCCCCGAGACATAATTCCACAGGTAAATTCATGTGTATATAAATGAAGTCCAGAGGGTGAATTCATAACTTAAACTATTTTGTTCATTTTCCTGGAAGATATATTTTTATGCTACCTTCTAATGAAGTTAATAACAGATATATAATGATTTATATTCGCATCACTGGAGCACGACAGATTCAGCTAATAATATATTCGGTAGGCAGAGCCATATGATAAATGAAGAAGAGCAGGTAAATCTTTGTCACGAATCAAGTACAGGTAAATTCATGGTTTATCAAGGAATTGCAGCAGGTAAATTCGAGTTACCAAAAAACTACAGCAGGTAAATTCGAGTTACCAACAAACTACAGCAGGTAAATTCGAGTTACCAAAAAACTACAGCAAGTAAATTCAAGTTACCAAAAAACTACAGCAGGTAAATTCAAGTTACCAAAAAACTACAGCAAGTAAATTCAAGTTACCAAAAAACCACAGCAAGTACATTCAGTACAAAAACCTACAGCAGTAAATTAAGTTACCAAAAAATACTACAGGGCCAGGTTAAATTCAAGTTTACCAAAAAAACTAACAAGCAAGGTAAATTTCAAAGTTTTACCAAAAAAACCTTACAGGCAAATAAAATTCCAAGTTTACCCAAAAAACTACAAGCAAGTTAAATTCCCAAAATTTTACAAAAAGCAGTTAAATTCAAGTTACCAAAAAACTACAGCCGGTAAATTCAAAAGTTACCAAAAACTATAGCAAGTTAACCCATTTCAGAATAATGAATAAAACAAATAAATGAATTACCTGGGACTAAATCCAATAGCTAAATAGAGTTATGAACGAATCAAAGCAGATAAATGAATTACCTTAAAATGAATTTAGTAAGTAATTCACCAGCTAATTTAATGTGTTCCGTATCAGGAATAAGATTGAATCATAAATTCAAGATTTTTTTTTACTTGGAAAGAATGTAGCAATGATTATAGTTTCTCAGAAGGCAATGAAACTTTATTCTTGTAAATTCATGTGTTAGTAATGGCTAAATGTATTCAATCTATCGCAAAAAAAGCTGGCAATATAGTAAAAAGAATAAATATGGCAGGCAATTCCATAATATATTAAAATAAATAAGGTCAAGAGACTGCATTGTATATTTTAGAACGAATACAGGATGCACATTTTATACCGACAATACTAGTCAAAATAATTACTTAATTCTTCAGGAAGGGGATATATACAGTGTCCAGCGATATTCCAAATTTATTCCAAGACTGCGTTATATAAAAAAATTTGAAAAAAGGAAATATCAAACATTTCATTATAAAGAACTACGTAATATCATTTTCCAAGATCGTAAATAAATAATTTCGGGGCCCTTATTCTAACTAAGACTTTATTCTTTTTATAATAATATTTTTTTTAATTTTAGCAACTCAAGAGACGGAAAAGAAGAGGGGGTTTCGTGCCCAATAAAGAAGGATTACGATACACATTGTCGAAGGGAAATCTCGCGATATTGGTTCATCAGAGGTTCTTAAACCTACTCGAAAAAGGGCTTTAGTTTTCGGGAGGGGGTGGGGACGGGGACCGGCCGGGAGGTGCGTTCACTTTGTTCTAAAACAACGTGATGAACTAGGGGTGCGTTGACTTTGCTCTTAAACAACATGATGAACTGGAGGTGCGTTCACAGTTTTAAACAACACGATTACTGGAGGTGTCTTCACTAGAGGTACGTTCACTTTGTTCTAAACAACATGATGAACTAAAGACAAACAACATGATGAACTGGAGGCGTGTTCACTTTGTTAAAAAACGACATGATAAGCTAATATTATTACAAAAGATTTTCTTATGACTGTATTTATAGGTATCAAGCATGCAGTTCACTTTATTGCGATAAAAAAGCTGTTTAAATTTCTAATGTCTGTTCCTCTCATTACCTAAACAATGATTCATGTACCTGGTAGTTATGGGAATGCGTTGGGACACTGCTTTATTCGTAAACAAATAAACGAACACATAACAACACTCATATTCAAAAGCAGTGCGAAAAGAAGAAAGAGGCCAGATCAACCATTACGCAATATATTTATGTAAACATGAACAAAAACACTTTGAACAACCCATTATGTTATGAACAAAGGCACGACTCACTACAGCCATGTACAATTACATGATAAAAAAACATCTTGCAGCTCATCTATTAAGACACAAAACTGAACAAGAAAAAAGGTCCAAACTACATTTTCGTACTTTCATGTATAATTTGTTAGATCAAAAAGTGAACAGCTCCTCTACTAAGCAACAATCCTGAACGGGGGCATCTTCCACTTACAGTTGAATGCGAACAAAAAGCAAAGCCCCTAATTCACCTCTAAGCAAATGAAATGAACAACGACACCCCCCCCCCCCAACTTCCAAATGAAACACCACCTTCCCCTTACCTGACCGAGTGTGAAGCTTCCAACCTGAGAGTCTTCACCGCCACCATCTGCTTCTCGCCTTCCTCGTCTTCCACTTCGCCCAGGTGAACCTACGTGGGAGAGACAAATAAAGCATAATGTAGAATAAGAATAGAACAGAATGTAGAATTCAGGCCAAAGGCCAAGCGAGAGTAAGGTGGTTGCACAATGAAATCAGTTTGTTAGGAGAGGGTTGGGGAAAATAAGAAAGAAAGAGACTATAACGCAGGTACAGTAATTAGAATGAAAGAGGTTGCAGCTAGGGGCCGAAGGGACGCTGCGAAGAATCTTAATAAATGCCTACAGTACACTGCAAGAGGTGCACTGAGGACATTAGCACGACCCCCTTAGGGGATTTAATTTAGGGGGAGATATTTAGAGAGAGAGAGAGAGAGATAGAGAGGAAGAAGAGAGAGAAGAGGAGAGGAGAGAGAGAATGTGTGTATATGTAGTCACGCAAATCCTTTGCTCAAGTAACATTTTAAACATTTTGCTCAAGTAACATTTTAAACATTTAACTTCAGTAACACTTAACTTGAATGAAGTTACACTTGTAATTAAAAAATTCTACTTATTGATGTTACGGAGACTCGTCAAAGCAATAACAGGAACTTTTGAAAAAACTGAATTAAGCAACACTTAGAATATCCTCTTAACACTCAAAACTTACTGCCCAATGAACATTTAAAAGCTCTATTCTTGAGTAACACTTAAAATCGCTTATGTGAACATTGTGCGAAAATAACTGTTCAAAAACAATAATTCGAAAACGATTATTCGAAAAACAATTATACGAAATGATAATTATTTTAAATTTAAAATTCTTTATTGAAACAAAATTATAAAAAATGAAAAAGCAAGTGCACATACGATAATTATTGGAAATAGATATTTTTTTAAATGCAATGATTTGAAAAACAACATTTTCTTATGGAGTTAAGTTATATGGTACTGCCCGTGAATACTCAACTACTGAAGAGTCCTCGCTAAAGGATGCCACTAATTTCTCATATCTTGTATTTGCGTGGAGGTATTTTTAGATCTTGATATTTTGGCAACCTGCCCTTACTTTTACGACTTGAATTTCTTGCAAGTCCTGTTCTCTTTTAAGAGTGTCTAAGAATTTCATATTGAGGGATGATGGGATGACACTTGCTGTAAAAAAGCCCGATGCCCTATTAATTCTTGGTAAGCCAGCAATGAGCCTCTCAAAGCAAGACCACATACGTATCTCGAACCTAACCTTTGTCTATGACGTCTTGAAGGACGACCAATCCATACACCTTCAAAATTATCCAGAATAGGGCTATCTATTGGAGAATATATATTTGCATCTGATAAAGTCTCGAATTATTCAATCACTTCATCTATACGGACAAAGGCTAGGCCTAAATTTCCCGATACAGACACTGACCTAAATGAAAAGACATCCATAATGGGAAGCTGCGTTGGATTCTTATTGAATAGTGGCTATAGTGGCAAGCTCAAAATCTTTCGTTGGTGGACTTGTAAATTAGGGACACTAAACTTAATTTGAGCGAACAATTTTTGATAAGTGTCAGCCCTTTTACCTGGAAGTAAGGCATAACAGCACTATTATCTGGAAGTAAGGCATAACAGCCTTTTTAGTTGCAAGTAAGACATAACAGCCCTCTGATCTGAAAGTAAGGCATAACAGCCCTCTTATATCTGGAAGTAAGGCATAACAGCCCTCTTATCTGGAAGAAGGCATAACAGCCCTCTTATCTGGAAGGCATAACAGCCCTCTTATCTGGGAGTAAGGCATAACAGCCCTCTTATCTGAAAGTAAGGCATAACAGCCCTCTTATCTGAAAGTAAGGCATAACAGCCCTCTTATATCTGGAAGTAAGGCATAACAGCCCTCTTATATTTGGAAGCAAGGCAAAACAGCCCTCTTATATCTGGAAGTAAGGCAAAACAGCCCTCTTATTTGGAAGTAAGGCATAACCTATCGGAATAGTAAAGTTATTTTTAACAGCATGTAGTGTATATAATAGTTCAAATAGTTAAAGTACAGTTTTAAATGTTTTATCCCCTGTAAATGTGCACTTGACGCGAGTATACTCAAATTATTCTGAATTGAGGAAATGAGCATTCTGTCAACGCAAGGGCCACGAATCATATAGCAAAATTTGCTCCCCTTTTGTCTGTTCATAATTGAAAGCAATTTCTCTTCTATGAATAGGATGACCTTGTTCATTTCGAATAACTGCACTTCGAACAATCTGTCCACTCGAATCATTTTCTTTCGAGACATTTCCCATTCGAATAACTGCTCTTCGAGTAGTTGTTTTCGAACAATATTCACGAAACGCTTAAAATCTTGCCGGAAAATACTTGGAAATCTTGAAGAATCGCCATATTTGGAATCCCTTAAGGATCGCCAAGTAAAAAGGCTCGTAGGGGCAATAAGAGAGGAATGAAATAAAGGACAAAATCTCACGTCTTTCTTCGTCACATTTTCATTTGCTTCTCCCACTTGTGGAATGAAAATTGAACTGCTCGGAGGAAGGGATGTTGTATACGAGGCTTCATTTCCCTGTTTTTATTAACATTTCTCGTTCATTTCTATCGAAGGAGAAAAATCACGGCTGAGCGTAAACAGGTTGCACGAATACAGTACTGGAATGGATAGATGAACTCGGGGAAAAAATTGGATAACAAAAGGTATTAAAAAGGCTGTAGTTTATTAAATTTGATAGTCGAAAAATATTCACTCGAATGACGAATATAATAACCAGATTGTAAAATGCCGTGGGTTATGATTCCCACTTAATAAAGGCTACATAAAGTGTAAAAATACTGCAAGACACCAATAGGGGTATTTTGAAGGGAACAACTATAAATAAATGTCGCACAAGATCTTAACTAAAACATATTACTACAAGATGTCTCGTCTCTAAAATATGAGATATTTCTTGGGTAGTTCATAATAAAAATTCTTTCATTCCGCAATGTTCTACAACAATGATGCACTTATTTTTGCAAATGCTTTTAAGAAAAATGAAAACAAAAAAGCCCGTGTCTTCGTATTATCGTTTTAAGATATGATATTAATGTCTTCAAATCGTATAAATATCTTCTCGAGCCTCTAAAAAGACTGAAAGAAATGTAGCCACAAAGGCCTCTGTCTTAACGTCAATGTTTTAAGACATGAAATCAACGTCTTCAAATCATATAATTATCATATCGAGGCTCTTCTACGTTAAAAAAAAAAGGTAAACGAAAAGGTCCGTGTCTTTATATCATTGTTTTCATAAAACATGACGATGAAGTCTTCATATCATATTTGTTTGTTTTGTTTGTTTGTATGGTGTTTTTACGTTGCATGGAGCCAGTGGTTATTCAGCAACGGGACCCACGGCTTTACGTGACTCCCGAACCACGTCGAGAGTGAATTTATATAACTAGAAATACACATCACTAACCCCTCAGTGGAATGCCCGAGAATCGAACTCGCGGCCACCGAGGTGGCAGGTCAAGACCATACCGATCACGCCACTGAGGCGCTCTTCACATCATATCATGTCATACAGCGTTAACTTTGGAATACATCCCTCCCCATACATAGTAATTTTCCTTCAATATAAAAAACTGCGGGTTGCTCACCTCACCGAACTGTCCTTCACCAATCTGCTGAAGGAGGGTGATGGCCATCCTCGGGATCTCGCGAGCCGTGATGTTCTCCAGGTTGGCGGCAGAGCTCCCGGCTTGAGATTGGGGCTTCCCTCCTAAGGTGCCATTGCTTCCCTGGAAGAAGAATAATGTAATGTATAATCTATAATAATAAAATCCGAGTGGATCTTTCTTGTTTGTCCGCCCTGGTGGGGGAGTGGTAGGTAGGGGATTGGGAGGGTAGGGGAGACATAACACATCCATCCTCACCCTGCAAACCTGCTAGTTCCCCCTGGGTGGGGGGGGCGAGGTAAGTAGGGGATCGGGATGGTAGATGAGAAATGACGGGCAGCTCCGGGTTCCAGCGCAGCTTAGTGTGCATCATTAAGCTTGTGTATGAATAATGTTTGGTAGGCAAATCCAAACTAATAAATGATAACTCTTATCCAGTAAAAAAGTCAAATTTATAAAACGAAACGGTAATGTCCCAGGTTAATTCAATGATGAACAAAACCAAAACTGTTTAAGCA
>NC_061091.1:25319875-25342375 GCF_015104395.2 Macrobrachium nipponense
GAAGGCCCAGGAGAGATAAGCCCTTAATAGAGGGGGCATTTTACCTATGCCATTAAACACGCAGCCCGAAAACTTGCCTGGCGCCGAGCCCACCAGGGCGAATTTCCAGCTGTAAAACATGGGGTTTCCGCCCATACGCGCACAAGCATGTTCTGAAGTATAATTGCTCCTTTAAAGGTCTTTCTATCTCCCTATAGATATACATTCTTCCTCTTTTCCCCTTTCCTTTTCCCCTTCAATTACTCCTCCTTTCCCCTCATTTCCCCTCGTCAGCAATTTACCTCACGTTCCTCCATCCCTCAGTCAATAACCATTAAAGATAAGCCTCAATATTCTATCCTCCTCCTCCTCCTCCTCTTCAACATAGGTCTTCCTCCAAATTTGCTAATACAAAATATTTGGGCCAAATCGTTGGATGTCATGCTCATGCCACTTCGTTCAAACTAACACTGAATTAAGGAGTGAGTGCTGCTACATTTTCTTCAGAAATTCAGCACCAAGTCTGAAAAAAAAAAAAAAAAAAAAAAAGTCCTGGGTATTGTAGCCCCTTTACTGATTCAATCTTTCTTCCTAGACTTGAATTCCTTTGCCACATTTCCGTAAGTGGTCATGTAAAACTCACAATACAAAAATAACCGCTTCATTTAGTGCGGATGCATTCCCGAACTTTCGTAAAACCGATATTCAACACCACAAGAATTTCTGACAACTAATCTACGATTATCGACACTCAATATGAACTACTTATATATATTCTTTAGGGATGGGAGAGCCTTTAATCAGAAACATAGTTGAAGATACACTTAAACACACAGACAGACACAGACACACATACAAACGCACAAACACACACACTACATACATACATACATACATACATACATATATATATATATATATATATATATATATATATATATATATATATATATTATACACACACGCGCATATATATATAACCATATATATATATATATATATATATGTATATATTATATATATATAATATATATATATATATATATATATATATATGATAGGTATAATATGTATATACTATATATTTATCTATATATATACCTATATAATATATATATATATATATATATATATATCTATATATATAGTAATATATTAATATATATATATATATACACACACAAACTACAACTCATTCACATAACTTCGCAAGGAATAAGACAGAAACATTTCCATTATTTTTCGAACGCATGACTATACTATATACTTATTCATTTTACAAGGTCATTTACGTGTATAGAATCTTTTACACGGGTATCTCGTGTAACCTTATCGAGCAGTCTAGGAAGCGTGATAATCAAATACAATTTAAAATCAAAATAGTATTCAAACCAGTGGCATATTCTGTTTCTTAATAAGAAAATCTATGTACTTTTCAAGTCGGTTTATTACAGATATGTTTTCTAATGACCAAACTTGGCTTTCAACTATCCTCATATATTCGTAACACTCCTCACTGCGAATTTAGATAAATATCGAAATTCATTTCGCAATGAACATTTCTCGATATAATTTAACTATCATGATATCTTAAGTAAGTTTCCAGTACAATTTAACTATCGTCTCCTCACAGCGAACATTAAGTGAATTTATTTACCTCCATTAATTCACCACAAAAATTATATGAATTCATTCGATCATATTAATTCTCAACAAATACTTTATAATTTTATTTTATAACCAAAAATATATATGGTTCAACTACTTTTCATAATCATAAAAATCAGATCTATTTTCCGTAATACAAAACGGTATAAACATTTACAGAATTCACCATACAACCTTCCTTCATAAATTTAGTTCGAAAGAAGCAAAAATAATAAAGACAAAAATTCTCTCACGAAATGATTTAATCTCCCACTATCCTACTTGATATTATTTTCTTTCGATAAGCAACGACTAATTTCACTCGTTCCCAGGATGATTCCGCCCCCTCTGATTCATTAGAAATGATAAAAGAAAAAATATATACAAATAATAAAAGAAGGGAACAAGCAAAAATGAACCTTAAAACATTTGGCCAATACATGTTTCTGCATTTGGAGGATTTCCCTTGACATGCAGATGCTCCCTGGGGGGTGATAAAGGCCCCGCACTCACACACCTCACCCTTCCAGGCTTCTCTCAACCCTCCTCCGCCACCTCCCACTCACCCCTTTCTCTTGACTCATCCTCCTCCCCCTTCCATTTCTCCTCATTGCATAGCGGCCCTTTTCCTCCCTCTTCCCTTTCACCCCTGTTGAAATCGCTCTCTCTCTCTTTCTCTTCCCTCTTGAATAAACACCTTTCCTCTTGCCTCTTCCTTCCTCTTTGCACCACCTCTTTTCCTCTCCTGCCCTCTCATACATTCCTCTCTGTTTTGCTACAAGCCCTTTCATTTCTGTGCTCTATCTTTCTCTCAATCCTCTCTGTTTTCTAAAACCCCTCTCTTTTCTATCCTCTTCCATCTTTCTCTCATTCTTCTCCCTTCGCTAAACTCTCTTTTCTGTCCTCTCCGTCTTCCTCTCACTCCTCTCTATTTGCCACAACACCTCTCTTTTCCGTCCTACCTATTCTTCTCACTCCTCTCTATTTTCTAAAACGTCTCTCTTTGCTATCCTCCTCCTCCTTTCTCATATTCCTCTCCCTTTGCTAAATTCTCTTTCCCGTCCTTTCCGTCTTCCTCTCAATCCTCTCTATTTGCCGCAACTCCTCTCTTTTTTGCCCTCTTCCTTCTCCTATCCCTTTCCCATCTCCTCGTCTGCCTTTCCCTTACCTGTCTTACTCTCATATACCTTTCCATTTACCTTTTTCATTCTTCAATCCTTCCCCCTCCCACTTGACTCCTTCCTTTCCCCTCACCTTGACTCAGCTCCCCTCAGGCCCCAACGCCTCTCCATTCATCTGGAGTCGGTCCTTTTGCACATATATCCATCAGACGTCAGGCCTTCCCCTTCCTCCCTTAATTCTATGTTAACCTATGGCCGGCGATCCACTGATAGGGGGAATTAGGCTGACAAAAGATGATGCCTGCTATAAATCCTGGGGTGCAGAGAGAGAGAGAGAGAGAGAGGAGGAGGAGAAGGGAGGCGAGAGAGAGAGCGGAGGAGAGCAGAGAGAGAGAGAGAGAGAATATTTGTAACCTTTATAGTACATGTAAATGACTGCTCGACACTGGTACTCCAAAAATTGTCCTTTTAAAATGATAAGACATTCCCATTCTAGTTCATCTAAGGAGTCTATTCATACTTGGAGTGTATGGGTGTTATGACATACAAATGATTTTTCTAGAGGTCAAACATTCAAACAAACACACACACAAACACACACACATACACACACACACACATATATATATATATATACTATATATATTATATATATAAATGTATATACACATAAATGTATACACACGCATATATATATATATATATATATATATATATATATATATATATATAAGATAAAAAAAGAACTCTAGTATTTCAAATTCACCAAATACCGAAGCGGATTCACCCTCACCAATGCAGAGCGGAGGGGAACCTAAAATTTACGATGTAACTAATTTTTTTTAATTCATTGAAAAACACCTTAGAGCAGCAGCACCCTTTCCCCGCTCCCACTTTTAAGCTGCGGGCTTAAGGCTGAGATTTAAGGAGAAAAAGCCCCGGCCACTGATGAATATGAATAGATATGAAAAAAAAGTTAAAGGAAAATAATTACGCAACACATTGCGAAGTTTAATCACCGGGAAGTCATGGGGATGGATGCTGCGTGGGAGAGCGAGGTTGGAAAATGATTGAAATTGCCATAGAGACAAAGAATAAGTTAGCTATAACGGTCATTGTGATGATTTTAATTATAAATCAAATAATAAGAATAAATAAAATAATTGTTTAAACTGAAGACGACGCACCGACTTTAATTTCGCGGTTGTATACAACAATTTAGCAACAAGAAACTCGTGGATAAACTTTCCTTTATCACAATGACATAAATTACACTAACTTTTCATATCCCATCACTGATGTCTCCTCTATCTAATGGAAGTATGATCTTGCCAGCTCCAAGCTCTTCTCTAGGTTGACTGCGACTCACTACCATTAACTACCTATCAGGTATAAAAGCCACTGCTTAGTTTAACAGAGGCATATGGATCGTTAAGGGAGGCCTCTCAGTCGTTCCATCTCTCGAGCTCTCCTAGGAATCGAACTTTGACCTACCATAACCACTAAACCACGAGGTCCCATATTATATATATACGTATATAATTATATATAGATTATTTCTATATATATATATATATATATATATGATATATATATATATATATAATATATGGGACCTCGAGGTCTAGTGGTTATGGTAGGCCAAAGTTCGATTCCTAGGAGGGTTCGAGAGATGGAAAGATTTAAGACATCCCCTTATATATATATATATATATATATATATATATATATATATATATATATAATATATATATATATTTGTTTTTGTTTTTGTTTACAGTAACTTCCAAACTCACACAGAGAATTCAATAGCCCTCGCGAAGAAAATAGATTCATATTCTTACTATACGGTATATAATTAGCGAGAGAGAGAGAGAGAGACCTTACCTTACCTTACCTTACAGTTCGTTCGGGTTGCCCCAGGTCCCTCAGTGTGAGGCGCCTCTAATGTCTACCAGAGAGTTGCTAGTACATCTTCCGGTATATTTTGCATCTTCCAATCTTGGATGGTCTGGGATGCAGTTTAGATATTTGTCGAGCTTATTCTTAAACACATCTACGCTCACTCCTGATATATTCCTCAGATGAGCTGGCAACGCATTGAATAGACGCTGCATTATCGATGCTGGTGCGTAGTGGATTAATGTTCTGTGTGCTTTCCTTATTTTTCCTGGTATAGTTTTGGGCACTATTAATCTACCTCTGCTTGCTCTTTCTGATATTTTTAGTTCCATGATATTTTCTGTTATTCCTTCTATCTGTTTCCATGCCTGAATTATCATGTAGCGTTCTCTTCTCCTTTCTAGACTATATAATTTTAAGGATTGTAGTCTTTCCCAGTAGTCTAGGTCCTTAACTTCTTCTATTCTAGCTGTAAAGGACCTTTGTACACTCTCTATTTGTGCAATATCCTTTTGATAGTGTGGGTACCATATCATATTGCAATATTCAAGTGGACTACGAACATATGTTTTATAAAGCATAATCATGTGTTCAGCTTTTCTTGTTTTGAAGTGCCGTAACAACATTACCCATTTTTGCTTTTATTTTACATTTTGCCAACAGAATGGCTATTTTGATCATTGCATAACATGTTCCTATTCATCATCACACCAAGGTCTTTAACTGCTTCCTTATTTGTGATTGTCTCATTATTAGGTCCCCTATATGCATATAGCTTTCCTTCTCTGTCTCCATAATTTATTGATTCAAATTTATCAGAGTTAAATACCATCCTATTTACCTCTGCCCAATCATATACTTTGTTAAGGTCTCTTTGTAGAGCGTTCCTATCTTCATCACAAGTAATTTCTCTACTTATTCTTGTGTCATCAGCGAAACTACTCACTACCGAATCCTTAACATTATTGTCTATGTCTTCAATCATAATAACAAACAATATTGCAGCTAGCACCGTACCTTGTGGCACACCGGATATTACCTTGGTTTCATCCGATTTCTCATCGTTTGCAATAACTATCTGTTTTTCTGTTGTGTAAAAATTCTTTTAACCATCTTCCTACTTTATCTACGATATTGTGTTTTCTAATTTTCTTTGCTAATATATTATGGTCTACTTTGTCAAAAGCTTTTGCAAAGTCTAGATAAACCACATCTGTTTCATTTCCGCTTTTCATATTTTTGAATATGTTCTCACGGTGGACTAACAGTTGGGTTTGTGTACTTTTTCCGGGTACGAAACCGTGTTGTCCTATATTAAACAAATTATTTTTTATTAAATGTTTCATAATGTTTTTCTTCATTACCCTTTCATACACTTTCATAATATGGGATGTTAGACTCACAGGCCTATAATTACTTGCCTCTAGTCTTGATCCACTTTTGAAAGTAGGGGTGATATATGCTAATTTGTGCTCATCATAAATCTTGCCTGTATCTACACTTTGTCTTAATAATATTGCAAGTGGCTTTGCGATAGAATGAACTACTTTCTTTAACAAAATAGCAGGGACTCCATCCGGCCCTGCAGCAGCTCCATTTTTAATTTCATTAATTGCCTGCACAATATCAGCTTCATTAATTTCTATGTCAGCTAAATATTCACTGTTTTCGTCCCTTACTTCTATATCATTATCTTCATTATCTATTCTAGGGGTGAATTCTCTCTTATATCGTTCTGCCAGTATGTTGCAAATTTCCTTTTTTCATCGTTAATCTCCCTTCAATTCTCAGAGGGCCTATTTCTATTTCTTCTTTTATTCATCTTCTTCGCATATGAGTATAATAGTTTGGGGTTTGCTTGATATTTTAATAGGGTTTTTTCTTCCAAGTCCCGTTTTTCATTTTCTTTTGATTGTATAATCTTTTGTTCTGCATTTTCTATCTTGCTTTTTAGTTCTATAACTTTCCATGCATTTTTTTCTTTTGCAAGACCTTTTTTCCACTTTCTGATTTTCTGGAACAAGATCCTTCTGTCTCTTGGTATGCATGAATGATGTTTACTTTTCTTCTTCGGTATATATTATATCCACTAGTTTTCTCCAATAATATATAATATCTCCGTATTTACCCTTATGTCATCACTTACGAAAATGTTATCCCAATCTTTGTTTAATTCTTCATTAATTTCTGACCATTTTATATTTTTTACTGTAGAAGTTGTATTTTCCATATCCTTCCCACTTTTTCATTTCTTGCTTATCTCTATTTTCACTTGCTTTGGAATGAACTGTTATTTCTATGACATTATGATCTGAAATAGTCGCATTATAAACTATTATTTCTTTAACATAATTCATCTCGTTCACAAATACTAGGTCTAAAGTATTTTCCTTTCTTGTTGGCAGGTGATTTATTTGTTGAATGTTGTATTCTAGTAGCATATCTAATAGCTTTTCAAATTGCCTCTTATCTTCTGCACTACTATTACTCTCTTTTTTATATGTATAAGTACAACCACAGTCTCCTATTCGTTCTTTCCATTCTACGAAAGGAAAGTTGAAGTCACCAGATAGGAGAATAGTCCAGTCCTTGTGATTTCTACATATATCATCCAATTTTTCAATTATTAAGTCAAACTCTTTAGTATTAGGAGGTCTATATATTACTATGTTCATCAATTTTTCAGATTCAAATTCTACCGCTATTAGTTCACATTCTGAGTTACTATATTTCTCATATATTTTTCCTTGTTTTTTGTCTTTCCCATATATTGCGGTTCCCCCTTGATTCCTATTTTTTCTATCTGATCTATAAGTTTGGAACCCTTTTATTTGATCATCATTCCCAGTCTCTTGGGAATACCAGGTTTCACTTATATTCATTATATCTATTTTCTTTTCATTTTGGGTTAGTTCTTCTAAGTACTCTATTTTTCTTTTTGAGTTACTCGTAACTAAACCCTGAATGGATGTTGGAGACTTGTTCCTCTGAGGACCAGCAGAAGCATTTCTGAGACTTAGATTTGTGCTTCTACTTTTGCTTGTTCTTCAGAGAGAGAGAGAGAGAGAGAGAGAGAGAGAGAGAGAGAGAGAGAGAGAGAGAGAGAGAGAGAGAGAGAGCACTTCTCTTAAAAAAACACACAATGAAGACAAATGACGCAGAAAACCCTTTGAATTTCCATAAGCTATGCACCGGACCGACCTCTCCCAACCACATCTTCATATTTAACTCCCCCTTAAAATTCACTTCACACCGGTCAAATGATATATAGGTTAAAAAAAAAAAACAATCTCACTAAAACAAAGACATTGGTTTAACGAAGATAAACGAGTCCTTTACTGCCAGAATCTCGTTTAATCTCGTTTAAAGTCCAGGAGAGGGGAAGCCACAAGTGAGGAGAAGAGGGAGGGGGTAGGGGGGGGGGGGGTACGACCATTAAGGAGTGAGGAGGAGGAGGAGGAGGGTATGGAGTATGGTGGATTAGAACATTTTAGATATATATATATAATAATATATATATATATATAATATATAATATAATATAATTATATATAGAAAGCAAATTACAAAGGCAAAATTATAACGCAGAAATCCAAGTACTTTCGTCTTTACTACGACATGTGAAGGAACGAATGAATATATATATATATATATATATATATATATATATATATATATATATATATATATATATATATATTACACATATATAAATATATATATATATATATATATTTATATATTAGTCTAGTATAACATTATAATGTAATGTGTATCTCAGTATCTTGCGTTAAATCCTTGGACACCCAGAAGTTCAGAACTGATCTCAAATTCACTTGTTAAGCTTTGTGTAGATTACAATGAGCATCAAAATCAATTCGATTCATTCATAATCATTCCTCTGTACAGATAACATCGACACAGATCTATTTCGATTTCAGATGAACGTAAAAACACTGAAGGAGAGCCTAAACAACTCTTGGAATAACACTTAGTTGCATATAACCCTTCCCTAAGACAGCTTTATTGTCTCGGAAACACCTATATAGGAAGGAACGAACTTGATCCCTTTGGAGGTAAATGGCACGACCAGAAGGAACCCGTACTAAACACTTCAAAATTAGTTACTTTATCCTACTGAACCATTCTGTAAATCAATACCAGTAAGTTGACTATTTATATGAGAAAGATAAATAAATACGTTTATGCCGTTTACATGGAAATGCGTTGAACTATATTCAACACAGTCTCTGGTGCTTGACAAAACACAAAATAAGATAAGTTCAAGAAAGAAGGAAAATGCAGAGGAAAAGAAGCCAATATTAGTTCTCAAAATAAAAATACCTCACTTGTTTCTAAAGGTACTTTACTTACGGCCTATGAAGAACAAGCAAAAGTAGAAGCACAAATCTAAGTCTCAGAAATGCTTCTGCTGGTCCTCAGAGGAACAAGTCTCCAACATCCATTCACAAAAAAAAAAAAAAAAAAAAAAAAAAAAAAAAAATATTCTTTCGCTCAAAGTCTCCTTCCTTGTCCCTTGGCAGAAGAAGAAGAAATAGAAGAAAAGGAGGAAGAAGAAGCAAAAGAAGAAAAGGAGTAAGAAGACGAAGAGGAACAAGAAGAAGATGGCAAGGTTTACACCAGGAAAGTTTATAGGCTCTTCATGCACGAGAGATTTGCTCTTGCGTTACAACTTCGCAACAAGTGTAAATTTTCGGGCGGGCCAAAGTAATGCCCTGGACGAGACTTCCAGATGTCTGAATTTACTAACCTTGCCCACTTTCCCCCAAGGGGGCCTCAAGGCAATCCCCTCCCTCTTCCCCCTACCTCGCTTGGAGATGCTCTCCATTTTCGTACTTCGCCATGAGGTGCTCTCCCTGTCCCTCTTCATACTAGGGTACTATCCCCCAGTTCCTTCTCCATAGATTCTAGCCTCCTCCAAAAGTGATGTCTGGGTTATACGCAAAAGTTGTTATAGACAGGATTTAAAATTGTAACAAAAAAAAGAGAGCGATTTCAGATAAGTGTCTCCGCCTCAGACAGATTTTTACAGGCCTCAACCTGACTGACTTAAAGATTGGAACAATTTGGATACGAAGTCCAAGAAAGCGAGCGTGAAAAACACGCGATATTAATATTTCCCTGGAAAAAGAATGCTGTTATAAATGCGCTTTCGTCTGTTATTTTGATCACTCAGATTACAGAAACGTTCTTTATTGAGTATATATATATATATAGATATATATATAATTATATAATATATAAGATAATTATATATAATTAAATATAATATATATATAATAAATAAAATATATATATATATTAATTATTTCCAAGAATATAACTTATTCTTTTATTCAACACGCCACGAAATAATCAATGGCGAAAAATCGTTTTATAATGACGAAACCTGATTAGATATATTATATATATATATATATATATATATATATATATATATATATATATATATATATATATATAATATTTAATTTCCAATAATATTCTTTTATTCAACACGAAATAATCAAAAGACGAAAAATCGGTTTATAATAACGAAACCTGATTAGATAATTCTACGGGATTTTCATTCGATCATAAAAGACACATAAATAACTCAAGTGAACACATCACGACACTAAAATCGCGTTTTACGGCTCCGAATATATAAAAAATGAAAATTTTGGCCGGTAACTTGATATTTATAGGCTTTCAAATTACCTGACCTTCGTGAAACCAAACTTTATGTTAGAAATTGGGATGGTATAAAAAAAAATCTACATCTTGGCATAGTTTCCGTACAGTTTGCATTATGGAGGATGTAAAACTTGAGAGAATTTTTTCTAACTCTCGTATTGATATTCAACAGCCCATGAAATTACTGTAATGATTAGTAATTGAATTATGTTTTAATATCGGCAAAATTGTTTTCCGTTAAAACAATTATAATACCAATGTCTCTTTACAATTGCAAAATATTAAATGTTTAGAGAATACTTTAAACTTTCAGCGGGTGAATAATTTAAACTTTCAGTGGGTAAGAACAGGAGAAAGAAAATACTTCCTTCGCGGGATCCCATCAAGACCTCTATTCCTAAGACCCTTCCCTTCCCTGCTGGTCTGAAGTCCTCACGCTCTTTCCGACCCAAACGGATTTTATGGGCCGAAGGGCATCGGTAAGGCATAGTAAAAGTGTCGAGAGAAGGAAGCTGAAGTGAATTCCCATACTCGGGGAAGGGGCATTGCAGCGAGGGCATCTGGGTATTCATTGAAGGTTGACTCTGATGTTGATTTCCTTCAGTGTCAAAGAGGAAGAGTTGGAAGTTAATATTTTACTTTCATGGATATAAAAAACATCTGCGCCAGTGATCAATCTTGGTTAGAGGATTCAGATGGACTATTAAATGCCATCTCTCTCTCTCTCTCTCTCTCTCTCTCTCTCTCTCTCTCTCTCTCTCAAGGAAAAGAATATATTTGCATCGAGGCTTCCGGCTGATTTTTCACTCGCTGTCTCCTGAACTCTTGCCTTTTATTCTCTTATTATTTCCTCGCTCTCCATACACCCCACAGCCCCTCAACTCTCGTAAATCACAATTAAACGAGAGTTATGATAACGAAAAATGAATAAAACATCTCTGATCTCTTCCTCGCGTGGATGTGGGAATGAAGAATTTCGATGGGAGGCCACAAAAGGCTGAAATACGGTCGACGGTTCTCTCTCTCTCTCTCTCTCTCTCTCTCTCTCTCTCTCTCTCTCTCTCTCTCTCTCTCACTTCCAAGAATCTTATTTCTTAATGCTATTTGTCGGAATTTTCCGTGTATGAATTTCCATCTGTTTGCTTTTTCAGGGTACGAGATATTTTCAAAATCTTTCACAAAACCTTTGCCATTCCTGAAACACATAAATTTTATGGTATTTGTTTTTGGATACAGTAAAGCATAAAAACGCAAAACTCCTTTTTATCTGATAACGGTTGCTGAAAAAAAATATCCCCACATTTGGTATCTTAGTCAACAGAAAAATATGGCAATCCCCTGGATTGTTGGGCAAATGGAAATACTTAGAAATAAAAGTTGTCCTGCATTTTATACTGAAAAAAAAAAAAAATAAATGTAGCACTCAATAATAGAAACAATGTTTATCGGTCACCTAATCGAGCATTTTTCATTTTCAATAAAAAAAATTATTCAATATATAATTTATTATTTGTATTTTAGCAAAATTTCTAACACATCTGACTTCTATTTTCCTCATGAAATAAAGCCTCTTAAAACTTCAGTGTAAATCTTACAATTCCTTGGTCTCCAAGAAAGATATTCTTTGAAGCGTTGTCTCTCTCTCTCCTTCCCATAACTCATCCCCTGAGAAGAGGGGAACCAGAGAGAGAGAGAGAGAGAGAGAGAGAGAGAGAGAGAGAGAGAGAGAGAGAGAGAGTCCAACGGGCAACTTTAATATATACGTCTATCTAGGTACAGACTTACTGTAACTACAATTGTCAAACTTGTCATAGATAAGGATCGAGTTATGTTTAAAGGAAAACTAAGATGTCCCAAAATAAAGGTAATACAAGGGGGAGCGGGGGGTTGGGGGGGGGGGGGCACAGGATTGCGAATCCAGTAATTGCTAACTATAATGGTTGGACCTTTCGCGCCAAATCAATTTTGGCTTTCTTAAATCCATAATCCTACTCGGTGCTATTTTTTGGCATCTCGATTTTTTCATTAAAATCACTGAACTGAGGGACATTTTCAGATTTCGGCCTTTGGTGGATATTTCCTTAATAGAATTATACATTGAAAAACATTCCTAACATTACGTCACTTGACGGTATAAACACGAAGACGATTCGATCACTTACGTAAAACCATTCATGAAATTCACCGGCGCTCCACCTGGCGATTTTCTAAGCAAAACAGTAGCTTGAAAATCCTTCAACAAAATACTTATTGGGTAATATATTCCGTTACTTGCTGGAAAATGTTTAAAAAATGCTCAAATACTTCACCTGACAAAATATTGATAACTGCCCTACCTGAAGAGCAAAAACACTGAAAACTTGACCTTCGGAGGTCACGTAAAGACGACCAAAATCCTCGTAACTAACGTTCCTTCGTTAACATTTCCTGTCTCCTGGAAGAAGCAAGAATAAAGAAGCCAAGAAATGAGAGAGAGAGAGAGAGAGAGAGAGAGAGAGAGAGAGAGAGAGAGAGAGAGAGAGAGAGAGAGAGACTCTCGAGTCCACATTTCTTCCGGTACAGGGGGTCGTAAAAATCAGGAAATAAGACTGGACAGGGGAGAGAGAGAGCTGGAAAGTACCTACCTCCTCTGCTCCTACCCCCTACCACCACCAGTACTACTACTACTATACTTCTTCCTCCTCCTCCTCCTCCTCCTCTCCTTCTTCTTCTCTTTACAACTAAGGACAAGAGGTAGAAGACTCAAGACATGCCACCCTCACAAATCTCGCCATTACATAGCCGAATCCTCTGCTCTGAGAGAGAGAGAGAGAGAGAGAGAGAGAGAGAGAGAGAGAGAGAGAGAGAGAGAACAAGGAGACCGACAAGAGGAAGGAGAGAAAAATATCTGGGATAAAAGGGAGAGAAAACATGTCACTGGAAATCACAGAGAAGGAGTCAAAACAACGTAGAAGAAGAAAACGAAAAAATACAACTTAGATAATTATGGGGATAAGGAAACAGAAGCATGAAGTTATGCAGTATGGAGAAGCCGGGAAGAGGAAGAGGGAAGTGTATAAAAATCGTGGGAGAATTAGAGAGAAAAATGTGAAAAAAGTTAAATTTTTAGAAAAGTTTTTTTTACAAAATCGACAAAAAATGTGAACAAAAAGCGACTACCGATAAAAGGTGCATGAGAAGAAAGGGCCAATGTAAATATGCTACAGAAAAAGTACGGGAGAAAAAAAAAAACGTATTAAAAGTACTATGAAAAGTTACCAAAATTTAGCAAATGTCTCGGAAAAAAAGTATTAACAGACAAAAGATAAATAAAACAAAAAGTTACGGAAAAAATCGCAGCCAAATCTTTCCAACAAACTTCAAGTTTGAAAAAAAAAAAAAAAAAACTCTCCATAACTTCCCTGGGCAAGAGTGAACGCTCTCCGCACGGAACTTTATTTTTATAGCATTTACGAAGAATGTTTTCGACTATTGCATCATAGGAAGAGCATATGCTCTTTAATTATACGAATATCGAATGCATTTTCTTGTACTTATGATAAATTATTAAATTTTTCCCATTTATGAATAATTGCATTTTCTTGTATTTGTGATAAATTTGTGTATTTCTTGCATTTACAAATATTTTTTGTATTTCTTGCAATAAAAAAATTATTTTGTGCGTTTACTGTAAATAATTGTATTTTCTTGTATTGAGTTTAAACAGCGGCTGTATTATCTTGGATTCTACGAGGTATTGCGAGTGCATTTGCTTGCATTTCCGATATATGGAGGGTATATTTTCTTTTCTTACGGGATGTATAAAAAATATATCTATCGATTTTGTTTTATTATTTTCACTGTTACACAATTTTCTTATTTTATAGCATGAAGTGTGTCTACTACATTTTAGTTATTTGGAGAGCGCGTTATCTTGAGATATAAAAGCATATTTCTACAATTTGAAACAAAAAGACTTTTTCTTGTATTTCGATGAAAAATCGTATTGAATGATGTTTGGGGGGACATGAGATATATTTTCAGGTATTCAAAATGCTCTAGTATTTATGAGATATAAACGAGAGATATAACGTCTTTTATGTTTTCCTTATCTTAAAAATTTCATTACCAAATGAATGACAACCTTGAAAAAAATTATTTGTAATTGACCTTTAAATTTGTCATCAAAGTAATATATAAAATATTAAGGCAGAGGACATCCGGGTACCCATAAACACTCAACCACCCCTAACACACACCCTCCCTTCGCTAAATCTTGAAGAATCCAGGAGGGGAGGCTCTGTACAGTATATTTACTACGGAAAACCATTTCCCAAAAGAATATCCTCACGGTACCACCACCCCCCCCCCCAAAAAAAAAAAAAAGTGGGGGTGGGGGAAGGAAACTTCGTCGACTTTTAAAAGATTCATTTGCATTTTGCATTACCCGAATGTCACGAAGAATAACCGAACTTTATAATAATAATGAAAAAAAAACAGCAAAAAAAAGCTGCACAGTGAATGACGTGTCATTTTCCCTTTCTGACAAGTTATCTCCATATCTATTCCGAGGGCAGCCTCCCTCTCACTCCCTCCCCCCACTCTCTCTCTCTCTCTCTCTCTCTCTCTCTCTCTCCCTTATATATCTCTCCGTACTTTCTTTTCCTTCTCCATAACCCCATCAATCCATTCCCTTCCCAGGGAGAGGGGGAGGGGGAGGAGGAGGGGGGAGGGGGAGGAGAGGGGGAGGGGAGGAGGAGGAGGAGGGGAGGAGGAGGAGAAGGGGTAGGGGGTGCTCCCTATATGGGCTTCTGACAGATTACGCGTACCTCACGTTTAATGAGGACCTTTTGTATGTACGGTCGACATATGGAACAAAAACGAGGGGAGGAGGCAGCGGGAGGCGGGGGGCAGGGGGGGCGGGAAAGGGGGAAGTATGAAGAAATGAGGAAGAACAGTGGATGGAAAAGCTGTTACTGGCAAAGGGGAAGAGAAACAGGATGTGAGGAAACCATCAGCGAGAAGATAACGATTAGGTGGAATACCTTAATGGAAAAAGACAACATTTTTACAAACGTTTTATTATCAGTTTATTGACTCAGTTACGAGACGTCAGGAACGTTTTGTTTGTTGTATGGTGTTTTTACGTTGCATGGAAGCAGTGGTTATTCAGCAACGGGACCAACGGCTTTACGTGACTTCCGAACCACGTCGAGAGTGAACTTCTATCACCAGAAATACACATCTCTAACCCCTCAATGGCATGCCCGAGAATCGAACTCGCGGCCACCGAGGAACGTTGAGAGAAATATTTTATCAAATGCTACTTTGAAGGAACTAATTCTGCGAAATTAATCTAAACAGAGAGTATGACGTTTCGATTCAAATAAAAAACCGTGCGAGAAAAGGGGCTGTTATCCCTAAATCTGCTATAATGACAAGCAATATCGAAATCAAGTCATAATCAGATGTATATAAAAAAGCAACGTCTGCTGGTAACTAAGTTTAAATTTTTTTCCCCCTTTCTACAACCTTCCCTTCTCTCTATCCACGCGCACTTGTAGAATGAAATCAGGAAAATTCGCTTTTCCTGTTCTTAAAATAGTTTGCAAAATGTTGAAAACTCACATTTAGGGGTGGGGATAAATGCAGATTCTGAAAAATTTGCCTCTTGCATCAATAAATGCACGACAGGTGGAGAAATGAAGCTATCCTACAAAAGGATTGGCAAAGTCTCAAGCTATCTTAGTCACTGACGAATTAAGGCAAGTATGCATCGAGATAATGTGCACTTATACTTGGGGAAAAAATTGGCATTTCATATAGAATACGCAGTTCAAGAATATGGCAACGTCCCGCACCATTTGCGTTTGGTTAAAAGTATGTGTGCATTCTCAGTATGTGATTATTTATACATACACATACACTCACACACATGGGAAAAGATTCACACCGGTCCATATTATATATATAATCACTGAATCACAATGGACACATTCCAAATTAGAGGGAAGATCTCTTAAAAAAAACACACACATTATTATATACAATTTACACATACTTTCTCAAGAACAGGCTGAAGACCCTACCATCCTCGTACTCATCTGTATAATACCCGCGTACAAACCTGTATAATATTCCGGTACACACTTGTACAATATCTCTGTACACTTCTGTATAATACCCGTGTACAGACCTGTATAATATTCCTGAACACACTTGTATAATATCTCATCACAGACCTGTGTAATACCCGTGTGCACTCCTGTATACTATCTCGGTACACACTTGTATAACACCTCTATACACACTTGTTTAATACCCGTGTACATACCTGTATAATCCGGACTTGACAGCGGATTCGGATGAGCCATCTTGTGAGCCATGGAGGAGTAGCCACCCATGGAGTTGTAGGTCATGTGGTATGGCTCCGAGTAAAGGCCCGCCTTGTCGATGTCCCCGCCCTCGACGCCCATCTGTGTCAAATCAGGTCAAGTATTCGTATGAATATGGGGGAAAGGTATAAAAGTGGAATTCACAATGAAACGTGAATGGAGAATGAATAGAATTGGTCAAAATTGTCCGACTTTACAATGAAAATATAAAAGCGCTGTTATGCTGTTGGGGAGAAGACGCCAATAAGTATTTAATGTTCATTTTTGTGCACGAATCTGACTGGGCACAACTCTCAATAAAGAAATAATAGATTCGCAAAAGGATTCAACACAACGAGACTTAAATGTAGAAAATAAAAAATGATTAAGAAAACCAGCAATAATATAGCGATATTTAATTCTCAACAGAGAAATGATAAACTTATAAAGACTTCAATACCACGAGACACAGGAATTTAGAAAATAAAAATAAATGCGAAAACTAACAAAGATATGGTAAAATGTACCTATAAACACTAAAAACAGTATATACAAACTTTTCTAGAAAGGTACTCAGTTTCTAGAAAGGTAATCAAAATTAAAACTAGAATATGATTTCCTAATGTTTTGTGCTTAAGTATTTCCTACCTAAAATCGATTTGTCTTGAGGTTTAAATAACTATACATAATGTATACATACATACATACTACCCCAGTCATACTTAAAATGTACAGACCAGACACTTCATCATCAGCCGTTCAATTAATCTGCACCTTTTACGCTATAGATACAATGAACACAATGCATTTGAACAGCTTTAATCTTTCTATTTCGCTTTAAACATTCACACTTCACTTCTATACAGGAGAGTTGGCTCCACCCTAGTGCAAAAATTATATGACTTACTTAGGAATACTGAACCTTATCAACCTTTACCATCCTTCAATTATCACCATTAACATAAATTGCTCAATCACCCTTGTTCCTTTGACTTGCAGAGCCTCAACCTCCTAATGGCAGCCACTTTCCCTCACAATTTTGACAATCACTTTAACCCTTTCCACTCTTGCATCATCCACCGACCATTTTGCCATTTTTGTTTTTGTTTCACTCTGGATCCTGTGACTCATTAAACTAAGGATGGTGAATTTATGTCTGTGTGGGACAACAACTTTATTCTCCAAGATCTTCCTCACGAGTCCACCCCAACTCATTTTTATCACTTTCTCTATCCTCTCTCATTTCTTACAGACAATTCTATCTGCTCTCCTGTGAGCATACATCTTTTCAAGCAGCTGCGCCTTGAACATTTTGTTTTCTTCTTCAACAATTTCAATTCCTCTTCCACCCATCCTTATTTCTACTGTCCTTTTCCTATTCTCCTATAGTCACAAACATTATTGAGCTTACGGCGTAATCCTCATATTTCACATCTCCTTCCCTAATTCCCCCCATCTCTCTAAATACATATCTTTCTCTTTGCTACCTGTTTTTGTATTTAAGTCACCTAGCTCGCTCAACTTTTCAGATTTTCCAAACCTGTCTTGGCGCAGCAGATTTACGCTCTTCCTTTTAATATTTTTCCTTTCCTGGACAACATATACTCACTATGATAACATTTTATAATGGTACAGTCAATCGAATGAACCAATCTGTGTTCTTTCACCCATCCATTGTGTTTCCCTGATGCTACCTTTCTACGTTATATGAATATGTTATACATACATATACATACTATATATATATATATATATATATATATATATATATATATATATATATATATATATATATATATATATTATGTTTGTGTATGGATGCGTACAATTTAATTTTATTCATATTCCAACACAGACATATACGTAATTAAAAAAATAATGGAAACAAAATAAAATATAAAAAGATAAGGCTAAGGTAAGAATACCAACCAGTTCCACGTTTGAAAAAAATATACAGCAAAATTAACATCAGAAGAGACTAATTTGTAACCTCATTCCCTTTTTTTATATTTTACAATTTTCTGTAAAAAAATGTTAGTGGCAGTTGTTATGTTATGTTATGTCACAGCGCTTTGATTAGCAAATAACATTGTTACCAGCTTTCTCATACTGCAAAGGCTTGTTAATAATAAGTTTTCATAACACTATAAGCTTCATCCTCTTCTCCACACTAATAGCAATTTGTTAATGCTTTGGGCGATTAATCTATAGAATCATTATAACCTCAAGTATATGTACACAAATGATATAATCGATTATTTACATTATTCAAAATCATCATATATTCAATGGAACCAGCCTAATAATCCATAAATTACAAAGCAAGCTTTCAAAGGGTAGAAGGCCCTTATTAGAGGACACGGGAAGAAAAATCTAAATAACAATAAGAGATAAAAAGACAAATAAACATTGAAATACATTCGCGAAGGGAGTGAGTGATGCAAGCATATCCACTTGCTGAGTCTTGCAGCGTCATTCCCGAACGTCACTGCGCATTTCATTACTCGTACATGAATTACTGGAATGATTTCATAATGTATATTAATAAAGAAGTTACAAAGTTTCTAGCATTCGTTTCTATTCTGAGCTAATTATGGGGAGCATTTTAACTAGATTCCTCTCGTTCCAACGCAAGTCAGCCACGGATTTCAAAAGCAAATTCGCTGAAAAACTAGAAATAAAAATGACAGAGAATATAATCAGGCACACTTCTAATCAAATCAACAATTTAAAAAAATCATACACGAATGATTCGCAGCTATATCAAAGGAAAGTAAAACCTTCTCATGAATAAAAATAGTCTTGCCAGAGAGAGAAAGGTGACGTGCTGAACACATTACAAATAGAAATGAAATTCTGTACAGAAAGCACATGAAATTATATAAAAGACATGAAAATTCTCAGACACTACGAAAGAGCAGAATGGACAGAACTTTTAGAAATAAATGCTGCACTAATTAATCGTCTAAGTCTCAACCCGCACAAATACACTATCAACTATTATCATATGACGGAGGATTAATGTTTTCTGAATGAAGAGGGATAATTGAAGTGGTGCAGTTCAGATGAAAAACAAATAACTAAAGGCAGTTCACAATGAACGCAATCTTTAAATATTTTCAGACAAGAAATGTCATAAAAATAAAGATGATCCCGAAATGATGAAACATAGCGGAGAGTGAACGACGACAGTAAATTATATTCAGAATACAATGAAAAGCCAATTTGAACATAAATCAGAACGACGGATGATGAATCATGAGAGTGAAAAATCAATGGAAAGATTCACAAAATTCAGAAAGAAAAAGTGATAATGAATGGAGGCACCACAGATAAAAAGCGCTTAGCAAATTCAGAATGAACAATACCTGCAAAAAAAAAACAAATAAAAAGATATACATATATAGTCACAGACCGATTCGTGTAATGTAAATGTGTTTAGGGGAAGCTAAAGGGGAAGGTTTTTTTTTTTTCATTGTGCTACAGGAAATGAAAATCATGAATGAAAAAATGCAAACCAAAATGAGAATGATATCAGGGAATGTTATGAACAGTCTGAAACTGGAATGGATGAAATTGCGTAGAGAGAGAGAGAGAGAGAGAGAGAGAGAGAGAGAGAGAGAGAGAGAGAGAGAGAGAATGCTGGATGTGAGTGGTCATGTCGAGTGTTTTATATATTAATCACAATTCATAACGGGTTAAGAATGTCCGAAATAAAGTATAAATAATGGCCGCATGAAAAACAGTTAAATATACGAATCAGAAAACGGGACTCTTTAAAAATACTTTGCCTTATTTTCAATCAGTATGGCTAAGAGTGTATATGTCTACCATCTCCCAAAAACCACAGGGTGAGCACCATTTCAAAAGGACAGGTAAAGGAAAATTTGATAAACGTGGGGTTTCCAGTCTGACAAACACAAATAAAAAGGACTTACAAAACATAATGCCTTTTAAATGCAATTTTATTTGATTTATTTTTTTTGCAAAAACAGAAAGAAGAAATACTTCTTTCGAAACAACACAGATGGATGATAACTTTAAATCAGAAATTAAAGTGAAAAATATGGATATTTCAACCTTTAAGTAATAAAAGATACAAGTGAAAAACTGAGAAATATAAGATAATGATCACAAACGCGATCTCAAGAAGGGGGAAAAAATAACTTAAAACCAAAATTAAGCGTCCAACGCAAACACCAGGTCATAAATATGTCAACAAGGCCATGATTACTGACGCCAAGAATAAGGTTATAAACATATGAGTCAAAAGAGGTCGTATGTATGAATGACACAAATGTCAAGATTATATTTAAAAAAGTTAAGAGTTAAAAATATCACAAGCCTTCCGTACTGATGTCAACGAAGTTATAAATAGGAAAGGTCACACAAGTGTCATCATAAAGGTGAGCTGCGGCCATTTTGTTACTTCTGAATGCCCTGTAGCAACCTGGCTACTGTACTGATGATATTAAGTACTACAGGAGTTCAGAATGCGTCGTCAATGATTTCATATGTATTATGGCTGTACAAAAATTCGTGAATGATTATTTGACAAACAAGGTAATAGTACGTATAACAAGAGTCCAAAACACGCACCCCATGTTCAAATAAAGCTAAGGCCCCGTCCACACGGTCGAGCTTTGGTTGACGAACTTTGTCCGATGTGACGTCAGAAGCGGAGAAACCGCGAGAAAAGTCAGAACTTTGCCGCGGTTTCTCCGCTTCTGACGTCACATCGAACAAAGTTCGTCGAGCAAAGCTCGGCCGTGTGGACGGGGCTTTAAAGGAAGGTTGTAAATTTGGCTGAAATGAAAAGTGGTCAGGATAGAAAAAACGGGAAATTATGGGTTAATGCGTATCACTTCTTTTGACAGGAATCTCAAATATGAACGAGTAGTCGCTTTCAATACTACCTCTGTCTGTAGATTATCTTGACTGTTTTTATCTCGAGTTTTTCCCGACATAAAATCAGAATAAAGGGTAAGAGGAGGAACGGAAGGGTTAAAATATTGAAAATAAACTCGGAAACAAAGCGTGTTCTATTTAGTCCCGTGTGTTTAAAAGACCAGTAAACTTGAGGTATAACACCAAATACAAGGATGATACTAACAATCTGATTAATTCGATAGTTTATAAGTACTTGATAAGTACCATTCAAACGATTTCCTACGTCAAAATCAGCTATTCGTAAATATATAGTCTGCTAGCGCAGAAAAAAAGACAAAAAATATAAAACAAACGAACAAAGATAAAATCATGAAAAATAAGCTAAAAGATCAAAACGAAGCCCAATAAACGAATCTGCAATAACGTCAGTTCCATTAATGCAAAGTGCAATGCATGGGTGGCACAGGTAACCAAATGCACAGGTGAACGTTCCGGGCCATGGAAATATAAACACTGGCTTTGGGCTTCGATCGCCGGCGCTTTTATATAACTGATCCCATCGGATCGTTGCAAACAATGCATCGTGCATGTTGCACAGCCATACTTTATCGGGGGATCGAGGAGCCTTTTATTTATGCTTTTGTTTTTTATTTGCTTTGTTTGCTAGTTTTTTGTTTCTGTTTTTTTTTAATCGGTGCAAATGCTTTCCTTTTTATGTGTGAATAAGCTGCCATGGCGATATGTTTCGGCTCCCACACCGCTGGAGGTACCTACTCGTAGATCAGTTGGGCGTATGCGAGCGTGTATGTGAGCACGCGCGTGCACGTAACAGCAGATCATAAAAACAAAGCATATTCTAAAACCCTGGTCAGGCAATTCTTGTGTTTATCTTCCGCCAATGAAAGTAAGAC
>NC_061091.1:25347375-25362375 GCF_015104395.2 Macrobrachium nipponense
CAATATGGGGATAAGAAAATCATGGCGATGAAAGATTTTCCTTCGGTGAAAAAATGAAAGAATATGTATGATAAAAATGATAGGAAATGGGCGTTTTCCTATATTGAAAGAGTTGACTAAACTGCTAGGCTACATGAAAACTACATTGCCCTGCAAATGGAAAACGTATTGACAAAACGTTTGATTAAAAGAGAGTTAAGCACGGTTTTCATTATGGACCCAGGAGTGAAACAGGAAGCGATATAGAAGATAATTCAACTGGCCCAATTCGGATATCAAGCAGCTGTATAGGGATAATAATCCATAATGGACCAAGAAAATAAGACAATGCAATTCCTCTGGTACACCAGAAACAAAAGTGCAGAATAATCATGAGGGGGCCAGAGATATTTCTAACACTGGCAAAACGAGAAAAGGAAACTGGAAGCTTGTTTGGCGAGTCAAAATGGAATACTAAAAATATTGTTCCGAGTGAATGTGGCAATACGAGACAACGTTTCCCGTTGGTAGCTTCAGGATACGAAAAGATCTCTTTCAAGATTCTGATTTCCAATTTTACCGAATCGCGAAAACGGAATACTGCAGTCACGTAAAAGGTTTGATCTAACTGGCCAAATTTTATAATTGAAAAGTTTGCTTGAAATGACAAATTTGGACATGACAAGAAATTTTTTTGTTTTAGCTGGCAAATGTCATATCAAAATAAAAGGCTATCTTCTGGAAATGACAAAAGGAAATGAAAAAATAATCAAATTTTCTTAAAGCTGCAAAGCGTAGAGTATTGAAATAGAAGCGATAAAATGTGAAAACTTTTTTACCCTTTAGTGGAAGATGGCTTCAATAAAAGTGGACAAGGAAAATGAGTTTTATTTAGGGAGGGGAGACTTATGAAAACGGATGTATGAATATTTTGAGGACGTTTTCCTCAAGTTTCAACGGCTCGGCAAAAATGACGAACAAATACGGTGAAGATTTTTTTCACGGAGTTGTATAAGGGTTGACTACAAAGACAAAGCAGAACAAGAGAGGCAATGGACACCATCTATTTCCCGAGTAAGAGATCGGTCTAACCACAGAAAACCAATTATTAAATGAGTAAGTAAAGCCTCAAAAACTAAATTTTCCTCAAGTAGGAGATGATACAACTCAAAATCAGGACAAGGAAAGCCAAAAAGGACAATTGTTTTTAAAGGAGAGACATTGTGGTATTGTATAAATATAATACAATGTTACTAATGAGATGGAATGACATGATTTGCTACTAATGATACCATCGTCAGGAAGGAGGATGATTATATACATATTCTAATACCAAATATTTTATGACTATTTTGCTGCTAACTACCATTCCTTTACAATAAATTGAAACCGATTTTAAAAAATTAATTATTCATGAATTAAAAAAAGAAATTAATAAAATGAGCTAATTTTGAAATATAAATTTCATATCGGAAATTTCCATATATTTTAAAAGAATCGAAGAAAAGGCGGTACTGTGCAACGATACAAATAAACAAAATAAAAAATAAAAATATCAACTAAAAGAAATCAATGCAAGCAACTTCAAGGCATGAATCTATCTTATTTCCTGACCAAAAGCTAAAGACTTCTAAAGCTAATAAATAAGAATTGAAAATACAAATATCTAAACAAACAAAACAAAAATGAGTATTGAAATATTTAAAAAAAGGTGAAAACCATTACTGAATATCAGTAGATATTCCCAGCTTTATAAAGTACCTAAAAAATACACGTGGAAAAATAAACTGCAACAGTTACAATTATTCACATTATTGCAACTGAATGTTGACAATATAAAGCATGCCGAGAAAAAATGGTTCATCAATGGAAGGATACTATCAACCAAATATAACTTACGGCGGGATTTTACGTGTCGAAGCCTAAATGAATCTACCGAAAAAAAACCCATACTCCCTATAAGGTATGTTATGAAGAGAATAGGGTTGCTTGCACATGCAAAGACAGTTGGCAAAAATACCACCAAGCAGCATGAAGGGTACCAATATCAAATTTAGGTTATCAAGAACATACACACAATTGTTGTTGTTGTTGTTGTTGTTTAGATTACGAGATCTTTATGCCTTTGGGGGAACTTACTCTAAAGAGCAACCAATGTTTCATTAACTTTTTTATATAAATATAACTATATGAGCTTGTTGGCGCGAACACGCGCTGGAACCTGGGGCTGCTGTCTCCCCTACCATCCCGTTACCCTACCTACTCCGCCTCAACCCGGGGCGGAAAAACCAGTTTGCAGGGGGTGGGTGGCTGTGTCATGCCTCCCCTACTATCACCCGGGGGAGGACAAACGAGATGAGATCCACTCGAATTTTAATATTACATATGTAAGTGGTTTCCTACAGAATTTGACCTTGGGTTTCAAATAGTCAAAACTTCTCCAAGTAACTAAATGGGAGCGGATATGTTATATTTCATATTATTTTTTGTCTCAAGAACTGCAAGTTCCTGGAGATTCGACAGTGCTTTTTTCCCCTTTGCAATTCAGTACAAAAACAATGGGTCTTACATCCACCCAGTCGGACCTTCCTCTAAATGAAATTTTATGTCTAAAGCTATGAAGATGAAGACGTACAGCTGGTAACAGCTCGCAGGGCGGCGTTCGCCTCCCGTCAGGGGCGAATACGTGAGGCTATCTACCAGTGGTTACCACAGCGAGTGACGTCATGGTGTGGAGTTGGGGTTACCTGGCTGGCGTCCGCCCGAGAAGCAATAACTTTGGGGAGGACTAAAACTGACGACTTTGACTTTGACAAAGCTATGAAGGATTACGAGAATACGTAGGAAAGATGATTAACAAGACTTTGAAAGCACGACCGCAAAAGGATGAACAAGCGTTGCAGGAAACGCTTCAAAAAGGTAGGAATGGAAATGGAGAAACACGAAAAATAAAATAAATAAATAAAGTCAGATGACAGCAGAGAGGAAACGTAAATACAAGGATAAGAATTAAACTAGACCAAATAGCATTCCAGAACTCGTCGGCAACAGATCTAAGAAATAATGAAACGAGTCAAACAATGACAAAAGAAGAAAAATAAGAAAAAATGAGAAAGGGAAACGCGAGCGGACGAACTTGCGACGCGAAGAACGCTCCCCCCCTCCCCCCCCCCCAACAACCCCACCCTCCGAAATGTCGCCGCTAGAGATGTGAACTAACCCGAGTTCGAATTTCAAGGCAATACGTCTATAGGCACTTTAGGCCAACTTTAATCAAGGCAGCTTCAAAGAGACGAAAGTTTGTCGTTTCGTGCCTTGAGGAGGTGTATCCAGAGAGAGAGAGAGAGAGAGAGAGAGAGAGAGAGAGAGAGAGAGGATTTTATAGTTAATGCGAAAGTGAGTGAATTTGTGCGGATTCTATAGTTAATGACAGATAATTTGTGGGGATTTTATATTTATATTGAGAGAGAGAGAGAGAGAGAGAGAGAGAGAGAGAGAGAGAGAGAGAGAAAGGGGATTTTATAGTTAATGCGAGAGTGAGTGAATTTGTGCGGATTCTATAGTTAATGAGAGAATTTGTGAGGATTTTATATTTAGAGAGAGAGAGAGAGAAAGAGAGCATGTTTGTGAGGCTTTATACTGAGAGACCGCAGCTTAGTCAACAAGGCTATTTAGCTCATAATTATTCTTAAAAAAATCATCACAATTGAGCAAAATTGCAGCAACGGCAGAACCGACCTTAATGACAGACACCCCAAGTAGGTGTCGAAGGCAAAGCCAGCAATTCTCAAATGCTCGGAATCGTCAAACTACATGTTATTGATGCACCACAAACAGGAAGTTCCGGGGCATGCACCAGCTGGGTTAATCAATGAAGTCTTGGTTCTGTTGGAGTTTAGGACTGTATACCACGGACTAAACTACTTATTATTAAATATAATATATGAAGGCTGGAATGGTGCTGCTGTCACTGTCTCTCCTAACCTCCCGATCCCCTAGCTAACCGCCGCGCCGGGCGGACAAACAGATTTTCAGGGGAGTGGATCCCTAAATACCCCACTCCCCCAGGGGCGGGTAAACAGTCACCCGGGTGAGGGCAAACAAGATCCACTCCGATTTTATTTTTATAGATAAGACATATCTGTCACTACTTAATTTCGCATTTCGGAAGAGTAAATAAGGTCCAAATTGCGTCGTATAATCTGCACACGTTATATTTCTAACTAACTATTTTTAGTTATACATCTCTGGTACTTCTACTTAATTTCGCAATGCGAAACGGCAAAAAACTCTAAAACTCGTAGTACAATCTGCATATATACATTAATCATTGTATTTTGGCTGATAACAAAGGTTCCAAAGCCGCTTCTTGTGGAACACTAGACCTAAGGAGTTATGGAGTTACTGGAAACATCTTCATCACTCTCTCTTTGCTGTTATAATCGCATAGACATTCGTTAGAACCCTGGCTATACCTAGGTTAGGTGCAACGGCGAAAATTAAACTGAAAAAGTCTGCACTCATACCCATTATCATTTTTTTTTTTCTAACTGGGGGTGGGGATAATAAGTATGCGCTTGTAATACGTTTTAGTTCTTAAATATTCCCTATAAGCTTATGACCTATCAGTAAGCACAAACATCAGAGATTCAAAGGGCCTGCTCAGGTCTCCATATGGAGTTCTCACTACAAGGACAACCCTGGAATGACTGAAAATAAACTTCAATCAAAGAAAATGCGACTCACAATCCCTTTGGAACACGATGGCAGCTACAAATCTAAGAGGGGCCTCTCCGTGATAAACGTAACCATACCTCACTGTCATTGTTTGACGTTTTAAACAATTTGAGATTCAATTTCTACCACGGTGAATTTTTCCCAGCTGCCAAAGCTGCTGCTGCTGCGAAAAAATAAGTAGCGATTGAAAAGAAGACTTTCAATCTACCATTCTACCGGTAGGAAAATCAGACTTCTCTTCATAATCATCACCGCGGACCATGTCAAGAAAAAAGCGAGTGGATTAAAACATGAAAGCACAACGTATTGCGATAAAAACAATTGCAGTTTTAGTACCAACCATAGATTATGGCCGGTAATAAAATTTTACCGAGATTGAATCCAATGGTGGTCTCATACGAACAATAGGTATGGTCCCCTGATTTTATTCCACACCGGATTAAATCACATACGAAGAAGCAGTTCTAAAATCAAATGAAGAAAACACTATAGCTATATATACATATACATACACACACATATATACATATAATACAATATATACATTATATATATATATATATATATATATATATATATATATATATATATATATATATATATATATATATGTATATACATACACACACATATATATAAATATATATATGATACAAAACATTACAGCGGGAGGCTTATGTATGGAACAAAATCTAACATTAATTGATGATCAAAACTCAACGTTATAAAAGAAGAGACGTGAAAACAAATAAACGATTCTGATTAAAAAAAGAACATGGAATGAAATATCAAATAAAAAAAAACTAGTATTATTTCTGGAACTACTTAACAGAAAACAAGGAACTGAACATCATCAATGCGGGTCAAAAGTCAGGCGACGGAAAAATGACTTGGCTAATATGAATGTTCTTAATTTTTAACTTGAGAATTTTTATTTCGCTTTTGTTTAGCTGAAGATAGATGAAATGATCAAACGCTTGAATAAAATAGATGCCAGTGAAATGGAATGGAAGTTAACATGACAAACTGCGATTAAATGTATGCACCCAGAAGTAATGAGGAGAACGCCTTAGAGAGAGAGAGAGAGAGAGAGAGAGAGAGAGAGAGAGAGTCATGCCTTTTTTCGCCTCCTTTGCAAAGCGAAGTCACAAGAGATGAACTCGAGTCGCACTTATTGGAGTAATTAAGGGGGAGCCCAAAATGCCATTAACTCCTATTAACCCCCTCGTCTCGGGACCATTCATTTCAGCATTTCTTTTTATCGAATGACGTTTAAACGCGTCGCAAAGAGGTCGTTTGGTCGAGATGAACTTTCAACAGCAACAACAACAACGAAGACGACTTGATGAGCACACACACATACGAACACAGGCACAAGCATGCAATTGTAAAGGCGACTCTCATGCTATGGGAAGGATGGAAGGGGGACGGTCCGGTTGAAACGTTGAAGGGGGGCGGGATTGGTTGGGAGTGGAAGGAGGGGTTGTTTGGTGCGAAAGGGGGGAAGGGGGGGGTTTAGTTTGGTTTTGGTTGGAAGTGGAGGGGGATTAGGTTGGAAAGTGGTGAGGCACATGTGGATTGTAGGTTGGTTGAAAGTGACGAAGGGGCTTGGTTGGATCTGCGGGGGTGGGGGTGGAGGGTGGGGGGATTAGGTTGGAAATGAGGGTGGAAATGGGGGAAGGGTTTGGTTGAAAGTGGAGGGGGGGTGGTTTGGTTGGAAATGGGGCGGGTGGGTTGGGGGAGGCTGTGCTAAAACAACATGGTAAAACCAAAACTGGATTTATAAAAAAAGTCAAAACACAAAGCTACACAATACTACACAATAAAGCCAAAGCCACGTTTTCGAAAACGTGAATACAGGGTAAAGCAGAGCTGTGAAGTCACATTCATTCTTTCGAAAACGTGAGTGATATATAAAGCTACGATTATAAAGAAAATCCACACTCACGTTTTCGAAAACACGAACACACAGTAAATCAACAGAATCCCGCACTTTAGGGGGAAAAGCTACAAAATGCGTTGCATCCAAAGTGAATGAATATTGAGCTTTGCTCTAAATGAAATCAAGTAAAAAAAAAAAAAATATTGAACTAGACTCAAACATGTTGCACGAAATACCCAATTCGGAAGAAATCAGGTCGCGTCAAAAATATCTTTGATTTTCAAATGATTTCAGTGATAAATGTCATGAGGCTCATTCATTATTCATTCACTGTAAATGCACGTCGACTCATTCACTGCTAAATAAATGCAAAGTACATCGTTTACGGAATATATTGCACTCTTTCTTCAATTAATAAAAATTGTTTGACTCTCCAGTTCTGGTTAAAAAAAAAAAATGAAAATTTGAATATAATTGGCATCAAAACATATAGTGTCAGTATTTTCCTGGTTCATATGAACTCAGTATTTCAATAAGCATGAGCAATAAAAAAAAATATACAACAATATATAAACAATGATTAGGCAAAAAATATAAATACACATTAGCAAGCATTTCTGAACATATGCCAGAAAACGTTATACATATGCAAATTAGTAGAAGATAAATATCATATAATAGCAACACAGAGTATATGAGAACAACTGAATACATTACAAGCACTTAGCAAAAAAGGAGATTGAATATTACACTGAGCTTATTTTCTAGAAAGTTAATAATGTAAACACATAATTATGAAACCATAATTAAGATTAAAAAAATAGCAATTATGAGGAGTTCATGAAGTACAGTCACATTTTAATAATAATAATAATAATAATAATAATAATAATAATAATAATAATAATAATAATAATAATAATAATAATAATAATAATAATAATAATAATAATAATAATAATAATAATAATAATAATAATAATCGATGAGTGGACTTTCAATAACTCTACAATAATAAATACAAAAATAAAAGACTAATTGTTATTACAAATAATTAAAATTTCTGTTTAAAAAGAAGATTTAAAACTGCTTACTGTCCGTGCTAATACTGGTTTATTTCAGTAAGGCAATTTACTAAAATAAATGCGCTTTTAGACCTGAAATTCATAAGACGTTAATCGACCAGAAGCTACTAGAATTGTTGTTGCAGCTATATTTATCTTATATCTCTTATATTTTCAATGATGAGTTTTCACACAGTATAGTTTTAGTCAATGCCAAGTTAACATTTAGTCAAATCTTTGCGTTTAAAGAACGCTTCTGAACGGGTTCGTATTCAATCAAATTCTAATTTTCTCATTTTCTCAAGACGTGATTTTGTTCCTTCCCACCTAAAACTAACCATTTACTCGCACTCACCCTCGTGTTTAGTTTCCTCAGGGTCTATTATAGGAAAATGCCTGGCCAAGAACTGGGACCTATGAGGTCATTCAGCGCTGAAACGGTAACTTACATTAAAAAGGTTTGTCAGGTGTAACAGGAAGAAAACCTCGCAGTTGCACTATGAATCAATTGTTAGGAGTGGGTGGATAGTAAGATGGAAGAAAGGGAATATGAAAGGAGGTACAGAAAAAGGATCGAAAGGGGTTGCAGCTAGGGGCGAAGGCAAGCTGCAAAGAACCTTAAGTAATGCCTACAGTGCACCACATGAGGTGCACTGATGGCACTACGCCCCAACAAGGAAAAATTCCTAATGGGCATCCGAGTATTTACTTCAATCCTTTCGAGGTGAATTCTCTCTGTCTTTCGTTAACACTCACTCCTCAACTCCTAAACGTTTAGTTTCCCCAGTGTTTAGCTAAGTTTGGAAAACTACGAACAAGGTAAACATCCACTCAGTCCTTAAATGTTTAGTTTTTAGAAGACTCATATGAACCACCTCAACATTCTCACATATACTTAAACTTTAGAATTAACTCCCTTAACGTTGAGTTGTTTACTTCTCTTATGCAAAATAAACACTCATGGATCAACCATAATAAAATAACTTTAATGGGAACGTCTGAGGACAGCACCTATACAAAAGGTTAATATCACATGCTTAGTAGTTGCTTCACATTTTCATGACTTTTTTTGGTCTGAACAGTAAAAGCATAGAAGAGCCTTTTAATAGCGTGATCTAGTAAGATTAACAGATTGTTATGAATATAGTTAATTGATCAAAGGTGTGACTGGAATGTTCTAATAAAGCACTGCAAAAGCGGCATTAGTTTTTATTTTATTTTTTATTTTCAGTGATAAGAGATTATAGCAGCAAGGAAAATTATGAATAAAAAAAATTATATGAACTGGCTATGGTTAATCATTTGAAAAAATTATAGAAGTTTGTTAAAAAAGAGCAAAATCGTCAATATAAACAGAAATAGGAAAATCCTGGTGACAAAATATGAAAAAATTGGAGAATTTCTTAACGGAAAAACTCTACAGTTACTACTTGCAGAAAAACAAGATATGAAAACAAGCCATGGGGCATATTCCAAAAGTTGGAAAAAAAAAACAGCAAAAGTCTTTACTCTGAAAAACCAAAAACTGAAAAAAGCAAAAATAGTAAAAACAAAAACGGCAAACATTTAAAAACACCAAAAAGAAAGAAAACGCAAGATCAACAAAACACAACGATTAAAACACCGTAAAATTACCCCAAAAACTACTGAAAATGAAAGATTAAAAGGAGGACGAAGAAGAAGACGAAGAAGAAGAAGAAGTAGATGAACGAGAAACCACTTGACATCACCAACATCCTATTCATCTCTGAAAACAATCACGAAGACCTCACCTTCAGATTAACGATGTCCCTCTTCTCTCCGTAAGGGCCTGTGAAGATGTCGTGGGTGATGGTGCCCGCCTTCTGCCTCTTGGCCCGCCACACGATCAGCAAGATGGCCGACACCAGCAGGATGATGACAGCAATGAGCACCCCGATGACCAGCGCCACGTACTCCTGACCCTGGGGCTCCTCCGAGACGTCGGTCACGACTTCAGGGTCAGAGAAAGAGAAAGAGAAAGAGAAAGAGAAAGGTTATTTCATTTCTTAAAGGAAGTGGAAGAGGGACTGAATAAGATTTTGCATCAACTAAGTAAAATAACTTGCACATCAAATTAGTTTTTAAGCTAGGAATGTTCCAAAAGCCTAATTTCGATCAAATGATTAAAAGTGGGTTTTTAAGAAATGTCTACTTTAAGTAATTATTCTTCAAAGACTACAAAGACTTTGAACGAGTCATCCCATAATGAAAGCGCAACTTTCTATACAAAAATCACTGACAGTACGAGGAAAATACCTGGGTTTGCCTTTGAGAGAGAGAGAGAGAGAGAGAGAGAGAGAGAGAGAGAGAGAGAGTCACACGTAGAGAGGAAGCCATAAAAGTAGCAAGGTATGAATAGAAAAAACAGAGAGAGAGAGAGAAGAGAGAGAGAGAGAGAGAGAGAGAGAGAGAGAGAGAGAAGAGCAATTATGCTGAAGGAAACAAAACCATCACGCGCAGAGTGGAAAGCATAAAAATAGCAAGGTAAAAGTAAAAAAACCTATAAAGAGAGAGAGAGAGAGAGAGAGAGAGAGAGAGAGAGAGAGAGATCGTAGCAACGAGGAAACAAACACAATCACACGCAGAGTGGGAGGCATAAAAGTACAACTGTAAGCATAAAAAAAAACTAAAGGAGAGAGATTTTTGTGGTTACCTAAGTTTCGATGATTCTTGTCTCCTACAGGTGCGCCGTCGTGCATATAACCCGACGAAGAATCGTGCTGGGGCGCCCCTTGCTCGTCTGGGGGCACGTCGTCTGCACCTGTCTCGACTGTGAAGTTGCCTCTTGCAGGAGCTGAAGAAATAAATAAAAAGACAAATGTTCGATGAATGTATTGTATGAATATAGACAAATTTTATATAAACACACACAAAAATACATATAAATCATAGACTGAATATCTTTTATAATAATATAAGCCGAGTGGATCTTTCTAGGTTGTCCGTCCCGGGTGGTGACGAGTTAGATATAGGGGAACGGGTGATGACTTGATACATCCACCCTCCTGCTGCAAACTTGTTTGTCCGTCCAGGGTGGGGACGGGGCAGAGGCAGGAGATCGGTCGGGAGGTGTAGGGGAGACATTACACATCCACCCTCCTTTCCGGGATTGAGTAATATATATATATATATATATATATATATATATATATATATATATATATATATATATATATACACACACACACACACACACACACACATATATATATATATATATATATATATATATATATATATATATATACACACACAATACAACTATGTACTCCAATATATCAGTCCAGTTTTTTCAAATCCAAAAACAAAAGACGTGGAGCGGTGTTGCTGGAAATGGAGCGAGAAGAGAAGAGAAGTGGTTTTCCAGTCTATGAAATATTCACCTGTTGGGATCTGTCCGTCTGAGAGAGAGAGAGAGAGAGAGAGAGGTTTTAGCCATACGAACGTTAAACATGTTGGGGTGGAAGGGCGGAGAATCTATATTTAAGCGTCGTTAGAGTGTGATACACTTCAAGAAATGTTTTCCAAGATCTAAGCCCATAAATGAAAGGAAAAAATAAAGATGAAATCACTAACTGGAGGAAAAACGAAAATGAAAGCAGCAGAAAGGAGATGCCAAGACCAGGCGATCAAAAAAGCCACTGGTAAAAGCAAACAGATTTGAGGGAAAGGGTGAAAGGTAAAAGAAAAATCAGAAGGAAGACGGAGAGAATGAATATATACGTATATGCTGCACATATCCCGCAGATAACAGAACACTAATGTAAGTAATGAGCGGAACCCATAAATAAATTACGACATTGATAAAGAAGCAAGGCAAGGAAGCCAGAGATCATAGAAACATCAATTACCCCACTGATAAAAAGAGATCTATTACTGGATAACCAGGACAATATCAAACACATCTATTACTCCCTATCTGAAACAATAACTACAAGCTATCCTCCTCCAGTTAGGGACATCCTCGTGTACGACAGATAAAAGGGGAGGTGGGGGGGGAGGGGGGTGCTGGATGAGGGGAAGGGAACTTAGGATCGGGAAGGTAGCCTTACGAATTAGAAGGTAGAGGCCTAACCTTGAGGGCATATGGAACAGGGGTGACTTGGAAGACACCTCAAAGGAGGTTTAGAGGGGTTGCAGAGAGGGAAGGGGGCGATTTGGGAGACGGGTGAGGAAGGGGGTATAGGGTAGGGGGGGGGGTATAGGATGAAAGGCAGCGACTGCAGCACCAGCTTGGGCTGATGTGTCAGAAGCGGTGGCCGGAGTAGCGCGGCAGCCAGCCTTTATTGGCCTCCCTTATAACCATAATGTGCTATCTCCCCGCTCCCCCCCGGGGTTAAAATCGCCCTTGCCACGGGGTACCGCAAGGGCTAGAATCGCCCTCGCGGCCTGGGCAATCTTGTACTGTTGTGTTCTGTGAATAAATTTCAGCGAGGTTTTGAGGGCGGGCGGGGGAGGGGGAAAGTGGGGAGGGGAGGTTGTCCAGATAGGCCCAAGCAAGATTTATGCCTACTAGGTTTTGTGATGCGGGATGGAAACAGAAGGTCAAATGGCTCATTTAAAATCAAAATTTTCCCGAAGAATAACAGCTCTGAACACATTTTATTTCAATTTTTCCCGAGGGGAAAAAATATAATGTTACCCCTTTATGGCCTCGCTCTGTTGAATTTCCTCACGGAGCGAGGCGGACTTCTAAAAGGGAAACATTATAATATTTTTATGATAATAGCATTCCGCGGAATATTATGAAAAGCCTGGAAGGCTCTTGTATTACAAGACATAGAAAAAGGAATAAAAAAAACTGGTATATACTGTAATTACATAATGCATTATGTAATTACAATATATTTACAGCGAATTTTTTGATAACAAAACATGACACTTAACCAGATTGCGAACATCATATTAATATTACCATCTCAATTATTGTTCTTGTTATGGTTATTTCAACTGATAAATGTAATTATTTTCCTAAAAGTCAATAATACAAATGAAATTAGCAAATACAGAAAAACAAATCAATTACTTCTAAAACGATTTCCTATGAGCTGTCTTCGTCAACATCCACCAGAGAAATTAATAATAGAACATTCTATCTATCTAAGCTTTTACTAAAAAGGAAATGAATTACTTCTTGAATAATGTTGCACGAGACAAAATTATAAGATAAATTAACGGTTTCATGGGAGGTTCAAAGAATGAGTAGGAAAGTCGAGTTATTAGAAAAACGAACATTTTGAGGAAGAATTGTTGGACACTAAGCCAACAAATCCTACGTAAAGCTTAGAAAATTTCAACAGACCTTTGAAGACAGGTGTGAGTAGACATTTTTGTTAATCGTCGGATGAAAAGATAATGAAGACAGACCCACTTACTCAACTCATTAAACAGGTCTATATAATATTAAAACATAGGTTAATGTATTGAAGAAAAAAATTGATTCAGTAAATCGACCCTCAATCCGTTTGACTTTCTACTACTTACAAGGTAAGCTGGGTGTAAGTTAATACAAATCCTTTTAAACTGCGAAAGTTTGCAAAGCAATGGTAAGACTCAACTTGCCATTAGAAATCCACGTTATGTAATATTCTGTACAGTTTTGATTAGCCGTCAAAATTCCAACACGAAATATCAGATCAAATAAGGGAGTCTTATTATAAACCAACAGGTTACTCAACCAGGCACTGGGGAGGCAATACACAGCAGCGAGTGGAACAACTTTCAACCTCGTCTCTCACTGTCTAGTCAAACCAAGTTGCACTTCGCGCCCGTGCAAGATACAGGTGTCAGGAATACAAATACAAAACTAAAGGATAAAAATCTAAAGGATAAAAAATATAAGTATAAAGGATAAAATACAACACCGACGGAGAAGCCCATATAAAAAATTCAAGCAGCCCAGAAATTTCCCAGTCAGCCTGAAGGTTAGACGGAAACTGGAACTGTCGCATGTTATTTGCAAATACGCTGCTATCAACAATTCCGAAGCAGTAGAGTTTCCTGGGAAATAAAGAAAACCTGCGATACATAACCGCTTATGAGAGAGAGAGAGAGAGAGAGAGAGAGAGAGAGAGAGAGAGAGAGAGAGAGAGAGAAATTCCACGGATGAGATCTAAATCAGTCTGTGATGTGATTTAACCTTTTGTTTATTTGATGAAGCGTCCCTGCTGAAAATTCTTCGGGATGAGCAGCTCGCAGGCGACACGGCAGTAAAGGTCACGGAGAGAGAGAGAGAGAGAGAGAGAGAGAGAGGTGATGACACACAATCAGAAATAAAAGGAAAAAATACAAACGAAAACAATAAAATAAAGTAACCGAGATCAGCCAGCACATTAGTACGAAACCATAAAAAAAAAAATTATTACAATGAGAGAGGGATATGACTTCAGGTAAAATGAATCAGTGTGGATATCCAAGAGACTTCCAGACCGAAATGAAATAAAGGCGAACCGAGCCAAGGAAGAACGTGGGAATTCTGGACGGTGCTACTTACGAATGAAAAGACGAAGAAGGCGTAGGGTCTGGCGGGAAGATGAATTAATCAAGGACCCGAGTGACGAGAATGAAGAAGAGAAAGTGGCTGAAATGGCCCAGCAATGAATCGTGAGATTAAGCAGCGGGATCTAAGGTATTCTGATGTGTCAAAGAATAAAGATATAATTTAATTGGGGAGGAAAGGGAGCAGTGGACGAATTCAAGGCTAAAATAAAGATTGCTAACGGATTATGACACCTTTGGTTTGGGGATTAAGGATAATATCAACACTGACGTCTCGTTTGAAATGAGAATAATAGCCAGTTTCATGAATTGGAATACACTTTTGCGCAAAACTATATTTTACTTAATACATTCCTAAAGGTGCAATTATAAGAATATTTGGATCCAGGAATGTAAATCTGATAACAAATATAAAGCCACAAATCATAACTTACAAATTTACGATCTTTACTGAGGCATTCCTGGCAAATCGTTCTAACGCCCTGCCAAGAGAACCAGTGAGCCTAAGAAATTTACAAATCCCAGTGCCAAGAGCACATCCATATTTGACAAAATCTTTCAATCCAGATTCCGGAACTTTGTAATAAATTCTGGATATTCGTACCGTGTCATCGAAGCGACCTTAGAGGAAATAGATGGAAAATGTAGTTTAAGGAAAGTTCCCTTCCTAAGTTCCTCAAGCCATTTATATCTGACAAGTCACTCTGTCAAGTACAGGTCTGAATGATACAAACTATGTATTAACGGGATCAAGTAATGTAACTTACCAATAAATTTTAAGTTTCTCAAGCAGGTCAGTCAGCTTATAAAGGATTCTGG
>NC_061091.1:25367375-25382375 GCF_015104395.2 Macrobrachium nipponense
GTAAAGGGAAGGATCTGCAATCTCACCGCCAAGTATACCTTCCCTTCAGTAAAATGCGCGAGATGTTAATAAGGCAAATGGACAAGAAGATAGCTAATTATTCCTGAACAAGTCTCTGCTGTCCGCAACATGCATGCAGAATTCCGCAGCTCCGATGAACTCGCTACCGATAGAACCGTCAGGCAAGATCCTGCTGCCATTTAACCCTGAAACATGCATGCAAGCAAGCATGTCCACGCAGGCACGAAGTTCGCTCGCGCCTCGTTGATATTCCGCGGGGATGAATTCAAATAAGACCTCTCCTGGGGTCAAACACTCATCACTGGTGCCGGGACCCCCTCCACCCCCCTCTCCTTCCTCAGCGCGAACAAGCAAGCATATAAGTATCACCTTTCCAGCGGTCGACCCATTATTGACGGCGGGGGACCCTACGCTGGGCGTTCAAAGCAGACCTTTCCTGAGGTCAGCTCATTATTGATGGTCGGGGCTCCCGAGCGACGACGCTTACGACATCCGGGAACTTATCCGCCCTGAATGGTTAATATAAGTTGGCGCTGTCTACGATAAACGATGCAGCGAGCGTCATATCAGCCAGGCCACCAACGACCGCTGGGTACGCAACTTCGGCAAACTTTGTTTACTAACTGGTTTTGTCGTGGCGGGGAATTCCCCGAGCGGGAGAGTTGAATGGTGGTGACATTTTTTTCAGGTGATACTGAATAAACTCGAGAATAAACTACGACAAAATATACAGATAAACATATATTATTTTGATGCATAATTCTGGAACCGATACAACTATCATGAAATATTACAATAATTGGACAAAGAGAAATAGTTAATATCAATGGGATCAAGTTTGCTCATCAACGTGACATCAGGAACAGAAGCAATTTCTCCAAACCATAATATCAGAGGAAATTATGTAGGAAAAAAATACTAATAAAAAATGTAATTAATCCCCAAAATGCAACGTTTAAAAGCATTATATAACATAAAATAGACGTGAACATCCACACAATAACGTCTGTGGATGAATACACCATGACAACAAGACTTTTCAAGATCAGGGAAATCAATAAAAGGCGCTTTTTTATATCTGAATAATAAAAGCTGGTTCCAGATCAGCACTACAAGAACACCATAAGGACAAAATTCAATAGGTTGCAGCTACTACAGGTTGTCTGTTTCAACAGAACGGCAACACTTGACGTAGAAGTTAACCTTATCAAATTAATGTTTACTGAATGGTCAGTCTTCGTATGCTATATTATGACCAAGAACCTGTTATAAATGATCTTTGACGAAGTTTTACTCCTCATGAATGTTATGGATCTAAGAAAATAACACTATACTACTTAATACACAAATTAATATAGAACTATTATTATTATTATTATTATTATTATTATTATTATTATTATTATTATTATTATTATTATTATTATTGTACTTAGGAAGCAGACCCTCTCTCAAGCATACTTTATTAAAAGTAATGGCTACTTCAGCAGCGTTACACTTGGTGAGATTCTTCTCTATTTTGCGAATAAGCGGCTTTTGCCCGGATTCGCAAAATAGAGGAAGAATCTCAACAAGTTGTAAACGGTGCTGAAGTAGCCATTACTTTTAATGAAGTATTATTATTATTATTATTATTAATTTATTTATTATTATTATTATTTATTGGGGAATTATTATTATTATTATTTTATTATTATTATTCTTATTATTAATTGATTATTATTAATTAAATTTTTATTATTCATTATTAATTATTTTATTTTTATTGATTTTTTCAAGTGGTATATCTAACAATATACAAATATCTAAAATAAAAAAAGCTATTTTATTATTATTGTTATCATCATCATCATTATTATTATTACGGGAGTGAACTGTCTAAAAGATTAAAATATTTAATCGACTGGCCCTCTCAACGAAAGAAAATGCCCTCATCTGACAGCTTCAACGTGAATATTTTTTTCAGTAATGTAATTAAAAAAGTGCTGACATAGTTTTTTCTTAATTAAAAATTTAATAACACGGTTACTCCTTGAAAATGATCAGGCTTACTTTCGTTATAGAAAATTTTTCTTGTCATTCTTCCTCGATTCCACACATCTGCGACAAAAGGTATAACATATTTCTGGTTTACAAACATGCACATGTAACTGGACTTTATACAGAGTAAGATATTTCATATGGTGGATTACAAAATGCATAAACCAACCCGCTCTTGTTAGACTGTGTGTGGTCGAAACCCAATACACTGGTTTATACAGGCCGTTAGCATACGGAGCTAGCTTTGCGCTTAAATGTCGTATATGAAATAACAAACACAACCTTCAACAATTTACATCACTTTATATTTTTTCCCGACAAACTAGTTTGCCCAAAAGGCCAAGAAATCCGAAATTGACTAACTTTCATCCTTATTTCAAGTACAGTTTCAGCATTTGGTAAACTCTTTCGTGATAGTGCGTTAAACGATAGAGAATATTTTCACCTACCTACTTATTTATCAATTATTTTATCTTGATGACAAAACATTTTTTAAAATCTCTCTCTCTCACGGCATCCTCTTCTTTGTCAACTATTTGGTCTTCCTGTCTAAAGTTTTCCGTACCCAATAGTGTTCGATTAACCATTCCTGCTCAGTGCCCAAATCATTCACAATATTTCTTTGCACCCTCAGAGCATTCGACAAACTCTCTGTCGCACAAACGCCAAAGGTATAAATCTAAATAACAATAAAAAATGTAAGAAATTCCACGACTAAAAACATTCTAATTACTCACCCGACTCGAAGAATATTTCAGAGACCATGATCCACCGTGCGCTGTAGTGGAGCTGGATCTTGACGTACTTTCCAACGCGCCCGTGCAACTTAATGGTGACGTTACGGCCGTACTCGGACACCTCGTCCTGCATGTACTGGTAGTCGATGGCGCGGCTACTGAAGTAGTTCCCGCCCACGCTGAACAGGATTCGAGCCTTCGAGAACACCTGAAGGAGAAGAAGCAGTAACGAGTCATTAAGGGTATACTTATAAATGTTGAGCAGTAAGTCAGTGAGTTAAGGAATGTGTAGTAAAATATGGGGCCCGTTTCTTTCTTCAGATTTCGCCTTCAGCCTCCCTTATGATTGGAACTTGAATATAAAATCTAGGCAATAGGCCTAACGATGGGACTTATGAAGTCTTTCAACACGAAAAGGGAAATCGAGAATAATGAGGGTTTTAAAAGTGTAACAGGAAGAAAACCTCGCAGATGCAACAAGGATATCGTTATAAGTGTGTGGAAGGTAATTTGGACAGAAAGATCTGAACAGATGTAGTACATCAAAAGAAATGAAAGGGGTCGGAGTTTCTTGCTATTGCGTAGTTATATTTTATACAGATCTTAAAAGTATCTTCGGGGTCGTCCTGACCAATACATATGTGAATTAAGAACCTTAGCTCTTCTGATCTGCAAAATTTTTGAGCCTCTAAATACATAAGTGTGCATCTCGGAAGGCTCCATCAAGGCCCTAGGCCTATGACTGGTTCTAATAAGTTGGATTTGCTCTTCAGGTGCTACACAATAAACTCGTTTGGGTAGTTCCCTCCGATTTACAGGGGACTACCGTCCTTGTTGACGATACGATCTAGCAATTATCTGGGAAGTCCCCTGGCTCTGCTGGCTTTGCGGACATGACCTAAAGAACTGGAACATAAAATTTAGGCCAAAGGCCAACGCTAGGACCTATGAGGTCATTCAACGCTGAAAGGGAAATTGATAGTAAGGTTTGGAAGTTGTAACAGGAGGAAAATATCGCAGTTGCACCAAGAAACAATTGTTAAAGAAGGGGGAAAGTCAGATGGAAGAAAGCAACATCAATGGAGGTACAGTAAAAGAAATGAAAGGGGCTGTAGCTAGGGGCCGGAAGTAAGCTGCCAAGAACCTTAAATAATGCCTCCAATGCACCATGTGAGGTGCACTGGCGGCACTAACCCCCAACGGAGTAAGTGACCTAAGGCACTGCTCTAACACCAAATTTATAAAGTTCTACTATCTTCGGTATTCTCAGAATCAATCTCTACATATATATATATATATATATATATATATATATATATATATATATATATATATATAATATATATATATATATATATATATATATATATATATATGAGAGAGAGAGAGAGAGAGAGAGAGAGAGAGAGAGAGAGAGAGAGAGAGAGAAATAAACTTCCTAGAGCGACACAATCGAAATAACACTATATAAGGCACTGTATAGAAATGGATACATTTTCTAATAACAGTTTCCAGAGAGAGAGAGAGAGAGAGAGAGCGTTCAACCTCAGCGAAATACGCGACATTTTCTGGAAAGAAAACGATGCCAGCGCACAGAAAGGACAATATCGGGAAGAAATATCGGTCATTTTGTGTATTACAAGTATTTCCCCTTTACGTTTGCAATTCCTATCCTCAGAGGAAGGCGCGTATTTCCAAGTAACCCCCCCCCCCCTCTCTCTCTCTCTCTCTCTCTCACACACACTTGCATAGCATTCTTATAAAATAGAATTTTTTGTTACTCCTCAATCTAGCTTTCAAAGCCGAAAATCACACGCTTTCTCTCTATAGAAGGGAACACTATTCTTACAGAACAGGGATTATTAATTTTATTTTCCTTGCTAAACCTTATTCTGGCTTTCAAAACCAAACATCCTTTACCCACTCTCTCTCTCTCTCTCTCTCTCTCTCTCTCTCTCTCTCTCTCTCTCTCTCTTTCACACACACACACACACAACACACAAAATGTCTAGCACTTAATACTTTCAAGTCCTTTCAGTATCAAGATGTTACACCTTGAGAGGAAGGTAGTCACTCATCGAAATACAAAATGCTCCTCTTGCGTTCTCCAAAGAACATCAGGTGAGATTCTACGAGTCTATGACTGAAAATAAAAACCATCCACGTTACCCAAACAAAAGGATATCCATATGTTTCCGTGACAAAGGGCATCCTACTGGATGACGTCGGTAGTGTCCTTACTAAAGGACTTCCATAATATATTCATAATAAAGGACATCTGGAATAACTTTGCTAAAGGATCTTCATCTTACTCACAATATCCGTACCGAAGGAGCCCCCAATTAACTCTACTTGAGGATATTCATAATGTTCTTTCGCCACTACTATAAATATGCATTAAATTAAGTAATTATGAAGCCATTGATGTAAATTATCTGGAAAAGAATTTTAACGCCAAAAAGAAGAGTAACATAGAATAAAATTACACATACTGTTATGAAATAATAAAATAGCAAAAAGTAGGTGAACTGATGAACTTTGGGGTGAAAAATAAAAATAGCGAATAAAAATAGCTGAACAGATCGAGTTACAAAGCAGTAATTATATGCACTCGATTTTTAAAAGTACTCGACAATATGGATCCCTGACGACTAGGAAAACATCTGTAATATGATGTTGATGATGATAATAATAATAATAATAATAATAATAATAATAATAATAATAATAATAATAATAATAATAATAATAATAATAATAATTCATGCATATGTACATAATAGATAATGATAAATCTGTACATAATAGTTACTGTACAGATTAATCTTTAAATATAGGTACATATACATACGTATATTTCTCTATTTCAAGACTCATGCTATTATGAGTATATTTTAATAATAATAATAATAATAATAATAATAATAATAATAATAATAATAACGCTTCCCCAATCAACTAATCTCAACCACGTCACCAGACGAAGTCGTCCAAAAGCCTTTACTTAAGTCATTTAACCAATTCATTTCGAAAGCCAATAAACCGTGAGGCGAAGTCCCACTTGACCCGAATCGCAGAGTTTTGAAACAAAATGCCACGAAGGCTGTCGACCACGACTTCGGTGCGGAGTGCATTGCTCACATTGAGAGGAAGATTACGGAATAGTTAAGATTGTTCATGCACTCACTTGTCAGTATTTATTCATAATTTCTTAATACTTAATCCTAACACTTCGCTATAGTAGACTACTACTAATAATGATAATAATAATCTGACAATAATCTAAGGTTATAACAAGAGGGGACATTACTACTTTTATTAGTTACACTTTCTATAATCGCGCCCAATTATATAAGCGTATTTATGTATGTGTTGTCTAAAAATCTCAGTAATCCTTCAAACAACTGGCTCTCGGAATTTCGTACCAGGTATAATAACCACCGTGTCAGAATTGACGGATTTATGTATCGACAAAGATATCTAAATGCGCCTCTTCCCATTGTTTGTTTGTATGGTGTTTTTACGTTGCATGAAACAAGTGGTTATTCAGCAACGGGACCAACGGCTTTACGTGACTTCAGAACCACGTCGAGAGTGAACTTATATCACCCATTACGCGTCATTTGATTGTGAGCCGTTCTTTTCTAAGAAAAGCTGTAAGGAAAATGAGCCCGTGCTAGAACAGAAATAGATGCCCAACGTACCAGAAGGAAAGCAGTATTGTGGAGACCAACTTCATGACATCCATTCAGCAAACTTAACACAAAATATGTATTTATCTATACCTAGAAAACAAAGGTTTAAAGTATGTACACAAACAATATACATATATATGTGTGTGTATATATATATATTATATAATATATATTATATATATATATAAATAATATTATATATATATATATATAAATATATAATTTATTATAAATAATATTATATCTATAATACATATATATATATTATAAATAATATATATATATAATTATATATAATTAATTTATATTAATAAATATAAATATTATATTATATATATATATATAATATATATATATACTATATATATATATTTATATACATACATAATATCCATATATACTATATCCCTCCGATTTACCCAGGATTTATCTGTTGTGTTTTCAGCTTACAAATAATAATAATATGGCTGCTTCTGGAAATTACAAATACATCGGCATTGCTGATAAAAATAAAACCGTAATTTAATTTTGCCCTTACTACTATATTCTTCACCTTGCTGGTGCATTACATATTTTTTCTACTATACCTACGATGTATAATTCTACACAGAAATGAGCTAATAAAGGATATATTATCATCTTATTTACCAACACGAAACGTGCGCATATGAGGAATATGCCCTGGAAAATGTGGCGTTTGGCAATTGCAAAACGCCTTTCACTCCGACAACGGTCACTGAATTCCGTTTGATGGGATCCCGGTTATAAAGCCAACACCGCACAAACGCCTGAGCCCCATCCGGGAAGAATGCTGTCAAACACAGCAAAACGCAAGATCGGCTTTTCTTCCGATTTCAACTATTAATAGCTCGAGTTGATTCACTATTCACGGACCAATCCCAGCGTGGGCTTCAGATTCAAACGGCCCAGTAGATAAAGACTTTTGCCTCGGCGCACCTCAACTGGACATCAAAAGTCGCTCACAACCAACCGTTCCTTTACGCTGACTTCTTCTTATCACCTGCTGCTGTGATTACTCTATCCAACAACATTGGCTTTCGTTTAAGACCACTTTATTTCAGTGTCTCGCTTGAAAATGAAAACGAATGTGCTCAACCGCTGGAAACGTGAAACGTCCTATACCAGACTCGACAGAACACGGAAGTGCAGGTTAACGATTCAAAGGATGATAAAGCCACGGTGAGGTTACGCACCAGAGTGAGGAAGAACAATTTAGGATACGAGAACCACCTGACTGGCAATAATCGAGGTGTAAGGTTTTGCTTAATATTCAGACAATTCGAATAGCTTTTTTCCGTGACTGAAACAAGAGAGATTCTGCGAAATTCTGTTACAATAAGTCCGATTTAGGAAAGCACGTACGCGATGAATATACTTATTAGTGTTTATAGAATTTTATGAACTACAATAATTATGGTCAACTTACCTATACAGGCCAATTTGGTAGTTGATATATACTTCGCATTAGAAGCAAGGGAAATGCTTTTACTTTAACCAACAGAAAGTAAACTCATACGAATAGGAATAAAAAGCACAACTAGAACATACGATAGACACCACAAACTGATTTAACGAAAACTAATCAACAGAACCTAAGGTGTACCGTAGCCATTGCACGTGCAAATGTAAAAAGTACTTTCACAAATCAGGATTATTTTAAGGATTTTGTTTGTCAATATGAAAACGATGTACCTACGGCAGGGGTGTGGGTGAAGGCAGCAACTAAGGTCTTATACTTGAGAAACCATCCTTACATGCTGCAACGCCAAAGGAGGAAGCAATCAACCAACGTGAACTGATGACCAAAACATCGTAAGTATCGTCTCCCCAAAAAATCACGCCATATTCCCATTCTCGAGAACTCGGCGAACCACTAATGCGAACGCATTCGACCGGCATCAACCATACATTTTCGACACACCCTGTACACCCAAAAATACATAAATAATCCCTTAAAAGGCCGCCCGTCGCCCATACATTCGCCCTAAAATCCCCTCCACGCCCATTCAGTCCGACGTAGACCAATATAGAGCACCCACCTCCATCACTGTCCCGTCAGAGCAAGGAAACGCCAGCCAACCACAACCCGGCCACTTAAGTTCGGGGGAAAATTACTCGTCCGAATCATTGCAAAAGGGACTTTGGTAGTTTGATGGACGTCGCAATTAGGAGACGTAGCCCATCGTGGGGGTCCAGGGCGGGGGGGAAAGAAAGGAAAAATAGGAAAGGAGGGAAGATGATAGAATCGTAGGCTTAAACGCAGGATTGAGGGGAGGGTGGGATTAAAACAGGAGAGTTGAAGGAAGGGGGAGGGAGGGGAGGGGAATCGGATGCGGCCTCTAATTACAAGCGAGAGAGAGAGAAAGAGAGAGAGACTCCAAAGAGATATTACCCATCGTGGATTCTTTTCATATCTGATACTTAAATCAGTGTGGATATTAAACACGAGATAATGAAGGAAAAATCTCGTGTCCAAAAGTTAGATTGGACGAATCCTTTGAGAAATGTATCCGGGGCGTCGCAGGGAGGAGGAGGAGGGGGGGGTGGGGGGGGGGGGAGGGAGGGGGGGGGGGGAAGTGGGGACGGGGGGGGGTAAACTTAAAAGCTACAATGAAAAGGGGGGGGGGGGGGTATGGGGGGGGGGGGGGGGGGGGGGGGGGGGGGGGATTGGTAAAATAAATGGGGGGGGGGGGGGGGGGGGGAAAAAGACTGGGGGGGGGGGAAAAAAAAACGAAGAAGTTGAAGATGGCGAAAGAAGGAGGAACTGGAAGATAGGAAGACCATGGTGGGTTGATATATGCAAGACTTTGAGCATTAAGGTCCGCGATCATAGCAATCTTATAAGTTTAATCATGAGATTTCATTTCATGATCAGGTTTGATAAGTTGGTAATGAATTAAAAAGACCATGGTTAAGAACCATTATATTTAATTATGAGCGATGTCAGGAATGCCTTAATAAGTAAGGTAAAACACAAAAATGAAAATAGGATTAGTACCAAATAAATATATACGATTTATACTATAATGATTCACTTAAGAAAATGGCTAAAAATTAAATGCGCCATTAAATGAGAGGGAATGAGAAATGACACTTCAATTCACAAAATTCGTCCATACCTTGCTGACCAAAACAAGACGAGTGAGGTCGTTTGGGGTGACCTAGTCAAACTTTGACCTTAAAACTGACCTCTCGAACTAGGTCGTTTTGGGGGGACCTAATCAAACCTTTGATCTTAAAACTGACCTTTGACCTTAAACGAGACCTCTCGAACTAGGTCGTTTGGGGTGACCTAGTCAACCCTTTGATTTTAAAACTAACATTTGACCTTAAAACGGACCTCTTTGTATAATCACCCACCTTTCAGTGATTACAGAAATGACACAACTCTAGAACAGAACTCTCTAACTTGAACTTAGTGCTTTTAGTTTTCTGTAAAAGAAAACTATTGACATGGCTATTTGTTTCTGTCCCCACTTTTTCTCTCTGCCCTCAGAACTTAAAAACTACTGAGGCTAGAGGGCTGCACATTGGCATATCGATCATCAACCCTCCTATCACCAAATATACCAAATGGAAACCCTCGAACCCAAGTAGTTTTTATTTTATTTAAAGATAAATTTAGCCATGATCATGAATCTGGCACCGCTTTAGGTCCAACATCACAGGCCACCACCTGTGGCTGAAAGTTTCATGGACCGAGGCTGAGAGTTTCAAACAGCATTATATGCTATACAGAAAACACGACTACGACGAAGAAACTTTTTTACTTGTTATTTTTCTGTAAAAGAAGACTATTGTTCCAGCTTTGTCTGTCCGTCGGTCCGCACTTTATTCTATCCGCCCTCACATCTAAGAGACAACTGAGGCTAGAGGGTTGCAGTTGCAAATTAGTATTTTCATCGTCCACACTTCTATCATCAAACATATCAAATTGCAACCCTCTAAATTCAGTAGTTTTTATGTGATTTAAGGTTTAAGTTAGCCATGGATCGTGCATCTGGCAGCACTTTCCGGAGGTAGGGTATGCACCTTCCTCTACCGTAGCTTGTGAGTAAATGAAACACTTAGGGTCTTTGCTGATGGTTTTATATAGCATTATACGTTGTCCAGAAATCTCAATTGCGCCGAAGACGCTTCAGCGCATTTTATTCTTGTTTTTATGGATGCTGTAAAGTTAGCTAACCTACCAACCGTATCTTGTCCAGGCCAAATGGACCCAAGAAAAAGAATGCAGAATGCGTCGTGTGAAATCATAACACCTCAACAGAAAGTAGGTGTAAATGGTGAATTAAGTAGTATAATCGTGTTCTTCTTAGTGTTTCCGCTAAATATGCTAATGAAGTTCAAGCACCACCTTATAATTCAACTGAATGATTTTGTTTCTGTTTACGAACAGTAGTTAACGGGTCACGGACTAGCCTCTCTCAAAACGCCTCCTATATACCTCTCCAGAAGGGAGGAACTTGCCATCTCGACCAGCTGTTATATTGACCTATTTTGGAAGTTTTACTGCAACACTGTTGGAGAAGAGCTCTGGTCATGGACTTAAAAACACAACAGCCATTTTGGGAAGAAAAACAACTGCATAAAAAATTCACGTTGATAGAGGATGTCTCACTATCATCATTCAGTTCTCTGTTAGCATTAATTATTAATTATACACACACACACATATATATATATATCATATATATATATGTAATATATATATATAGATATAGATATAGATATATTATATATATATATATTATATATATATATAAAAAACATTTTGTGACTAGAACAAATACTAGAACGGGAGGAAGTATGGTAAGATTCTGTCAATCAATAGAAACTCGAGTAGTGCATTTATCAATAGAAACTGGATAATTGATTTCTACCATAAGATGCTATTATTACTGAAGTGTTGTTATTTCTGCCGTAGTTACTGATATAAAAAATAACAAAAGTTCAATAGTCGCAGAAAACAAGCAAACGTAGCTCACAATAAAAACAAAGGATTACTTAAAAGATTAAGAAGTGTTAAATCAAAATAATACAAATCATGTAAAAGGATGTCATATTGGGCGTACTTCCTACCCCTGCAATTCTCCCCATCACCAACCCGCCCCCTCCATACCCCTAATGTTTCTGAAAATGAAGGTTAGTCTTACACCCCGGGACCCCGGAGGAGGGGAGTGGGTACAACCCACGGTCCTCCTCCCCAAGTCCTCTCTCGTGAGTTCTGTGCCACATTAGCGTGTCTCACAGAGAGGTCTCAGGTTTTTATCTCCTTTTTTTTCGAAAAAATATTAAATGCTTAAGTTCCAGGTGAACATTGATTGATTGCCGCACGAACGTACTCTCGGAAGAACCGTACTTCTGGCACCCTAGAAGCATTTCATGCATCCATCACAATTTTAGAGGATTTATCAGTGCTCAAAAAACATAGTTTTTTTTATATAAAATAATCCGTTCTTGCAGAATAAATGACAGATAATAAGTATTTAGGCGAATTATCTTTCTTACTTTCTTCTTACTAAACCCACTGATCTCATTACAGAAGTATAGTGGTATTTGTACGGTAAGGTTAAACATTTATCATATTATGGCTTATTATATTTGCCTCTTATATTTGTATAATAATAATTCCGAACAAAATCCTTGAAGGGGAGATAACATTCATATTATTTTCGAATCTTTGAAATGATAACATCGATAGTGATAGTTTTTATATTAATATTATAGTGATGGTGATGGTAAGGGTAGTTATTGTAACTTGGTTAAATCTGTTCTGTACACATCCCACATTTGACATTTTTCCTCTTCAATACACTGTTATCTCTCTCTCTCTCTCTCTCTCTCTCTCTCTCTCTCTATTCTTAGAGGAAAATACATCTTTGCTTTTCTTTCTCAATCTCTGTCCTACTTTCTATTTTTCTCGCTCTCTGCTTACGCGATCATATATCTTCCATTTCGCCATTTCTTCAGTTTTCCTCTAACTCTATCAGATGTTCTGCATAAAAATCTGTCTGTCTGTCTGTCTGCGTTTTCATCTATTTTCTTATCTCAATATAATTTTTGTATAACATACCTGTCCTACATATCCTCATAGTCCTCCTTTAAGAAACCTATCACGGATATGTCTTGCATCAATTTTATTCCACCACTGTATAACGTAATCTATAAAATCCCCAAGTTTATTCCATAAAATTCTATACAACTATCATTCTTTCGGCCGCTATCGCTTTGTACAACAAAAGACCCTCTTCATCTCATAACTGTATGAAGACGCCTTCTATCACTCGAGTGGGAAGAATATCCATTCGTTGTTCTGTGAGATATCTCCCACGTGACCTCAAAATCACTCGGAGCTCTCTTTCCCAGTACCATACCGGCATCACTGTTGGCGTATTCAGCAAATCCTGTTTCTTGTTGTGGTAAACGTAATTTGATAGTTTTAATGTTCTGAGGAAAAATCATATATCCATATCTACACACACACACACACACACACACACACACACACACACACACACACACACATATATATATATATATATATATATATATATCTATATATATATATATATCTATATATATATATATATATGAAAGTAAAGAGAGATAGAGAGAAGCTGTTAATTTTTATATATTAATGGTATCGATGGCAGTTTCATACATCAAAAGTTATAATTAATGATTCTAATTTATATGATACTTTTACTTCGCTTAAAGATTTTGTTTCAGATATGATTGGTTCTTGTTAGTTTTCTTTTTTCGATTCAAGTTTGAATTAAGTATGTTATAATTTTATGATAATTAATATTTAACGTTTCCCTACGTATAATATTGTACCTCACTAATAATCTGTCATACACACACACACACACACACACACACACCCACACAACACTACATATATATATATCTATATATATCAGATATCATATATATATCTATATATATATATATATATATAGATATATATGTGTGTGTGTGTGTGTGTGTGTGTGTATGACAAGATTAAGTGAGGTACAATATTATACAGTAGGGAAACGTATATTAATTATCATAAAATTATAACATACTTAATTCAAACTTGAATCGAAAAAAGAAAACTAGAACCCAATCATATCTGAAACAAAATCTTTAAGCGAAGTAAAAGTATCATATAAATTAGAATCATTAATATAACTTTTGATGTATGAAACTGCCATCGATACCATTAATATATAAAAATAATCAGCCTTCTCTCTATCTCTCTTTACTTTCATCGTATATTTTAAGGGCAGCGTCAGATATATGGTATCGTCAGTGACTTTCCACAGTTAGCTCGAGCTCAATGCCTTAACCCTCAGTAACCACTTTCTTGCTCTACCAGGTCTCACGTGGGTGGAAATGTGCCTTAGACACAAGTGCAATGGCCTGTGCCTTCCTCTGTCTCTCATTGGTGACCTTTGAACCTTGACCTCGCTGCTTCCTGCAACAATTAATTCTGTTCTTTTCCTTGCACTGTTTCTCGTTCTGTCTTTTAATATCAGGCGATCTTTAATGCATTAAATTGCGATATTTTTTCACTGAAAAAAAGTGATTCATTTCCTCATCGTAAAGTTTCATATGAAATTTTTATATTTTCTCATATTTCAACCTTCGCAATTCTTTCGTTCTCTTCCCCTTCTGCCCTTTCTGACATCCTAGTTGCGACATTTCTTAACTAATATATAAAGGAATAGTTCTCATTCAGTGGTAGTTTTCCATTCATCCGTATATTTCAGTTCACATATCTCATTTACTCCTGTTCTGTATTTTCACAATTTGTCTAGTCTACATTAGCTCCGACCAGCGTCTGCACACACCCCCTCTGCTCTTTACGGCTTTATTTAAGCCCTTTGCAAGTCTCTTGTCCCCCTTCCTTCGTCTCTCTTTCTTTTATTGATTTTTATTTTTACTGCAATTCTTATTTTCCCTCCCTCTCTCGGTAAATTCATTTTTACGATTTAACCTTTTACAAGTATTTTCATTCATCATCTGCCATTCACTGAAACTCCGACTTTCAAGTCTCTCTCTCTCTCTCTCTCTCTCTCTCTCTCTCTCTCTCTCAAAAGCCCAAAATCGCTCCCCCTCCATTCTGGATGGATGGAGGGAGGGAGGGAGGAAGTAGGAAGTTTCGAGATTCCCCTTTTTCTTGTCTTCCTTCCCCTCAGCTTCAATCCTACCCCGCCCCCCCTTTTTTACACCAAATGTTCATAAAACCACCGGCAACCCCTTCCCTCCCCACAAACTTTCCCAACACCCTTCCCACTCCCCTCCACAACCCCAATCCCCCCAAACGGAGTGGGTGGACAAAATCAACCAAGACTAATGACCAGCCCCCTGCGACTTCCCTGTAAACGTTTTGTTAATGTCCCGGGCCCGATGGGAGGTCAATTCGGCGCCTGGTGAAGGAGAGGGGGTGGGGGAGGTGATGCCAGTGTGATGGGATGGAGAGGAGGAGGAGGAGG
>NC_061091.1:25387375-25389875 GCF_015104395.2 Macrobrachium nipponense
TATATATATATATATATATATATATATATATATATATATATATATATATATATATATATATATATATATATATATCACATCAGGAAAACCATGAATATAAGGGAAGAGGTGTCCAATCAGACGACAATCATGTACACGTGTTTTATTATTAAGAAACGTTTCATGTTGTCACCAACACATCATCAGTCTGCAATTGAAATTCAACATTAAAATAAACTTAAAAATTATAATAAAATAAAAAAAAATAAAAAATAATCAGAACGTTAAAATAGGGAAAGAGAAGAAAACTACCTATTCATAAAGAAGGAAAGAGCTGAGTGACTAAATACGGTAAGGTCTGCATACAACGTAAACCTCATTGCCACGAAAATTTAAATAAGGCAAAAGTATCGTCAACATATCGTCTATAAAAAAGACCCGGTAACAAATAGTTCTTGGTAATTTTAAGCCACTTTTTTATAGACGATATGTTGACGATACTTTTGCCTTATTTAAATTTTCGTGGCAATGCCAGCTTTTTTTAGATTACATAAATGAAGCCCATCCTAACATTAAATTTACGTTGGAAAATGAGAAAGATGAATCCCTGGCCTTTTTGGATATAAAAATAACTAGAGATAACCACCTTTTCAACACAAGTGTTTTTAGAAAGAGTACCTTCACTGGGCTCGGAAACAACTATTTTAGCTCGTGTTTCCGTAATTTTAAGATTAATGCTATATCTACTTTGGTTTTTTAGGGCCCTTCGGTACACATCTGATTGGCTCTCCTTTCATCTTGAAATCGAGTTTCTTTTAGAATATTTTGTTAAGAACTCGTTTCCCAAAAAGCTGGTTTTTAACATTACTAGTAAATTGCTAACGAGGTATCTGTCAGCACCCACCCTTAATTTTAATGTACCTAAATTAACGATGTATGCCCCCATCCCATTTATTCATTCAGACAGTTTACGTGTAAAAGTTAGAAATATTATTGAAAAGGAATTTGGTTTTTTGAAACTAAATCTTATTTCCATGAATCCACAAAAAATTGGAGGGGGGTTTTTTAATTACAAAAGGACAAATTACAGGATTTCATGAAGTCCAATATCATATATAAATTTGAATGCCCAAGATGTCTTGGTATTTATGTTGGTTCTTCACGGAGACTGTTACAAGTCCGTTATTACAGCCATTTGGGATTAAGTTATAGAACTGGGTCCAGAATCTCTAATCCCGAGTTCTCTAATATAAGAATACATGCTAAAAGTTGTAAGGTTACTATCGAAAAGAAACATTTTTCTATAATTGGCACCACAAAGCAAACTACCCATCTAACTACCCTTGAGTCATTGTTTATTAAGCACCTTTCACCTAGTTTAACTCCACCCCTCGTCCATCGTCCTCTCTCTCTGGCGTGAGGTTTTACGTTGTATGCAGACCTTACCGTTTTTAGTCACTCAGCTCTTTCCTTCTTTATGAATAGGTAGTTTTCTTCTCTTTCCCTATTTTAACGTTCTGATTATTTTTTATTTTTTTTTATTTTATTGTAATTTTTAAGTTTATTTTAATGTTGAATTTCAATTGCAGACTGATGATGTGTTGGTGACAACATGAAACGTTTCTTAATAATAAAACACGCTGTACATGATTGTCGTCTGATTGGACACCTCTTCCCTCTATATATATATATATATATATATATATATATATATATATATATATATATATATATATATATATATATTATATATATATATATATATATAGAAGAATCATAGGGGTAGCAGACCCGACCAACATCCAGGTTGAAGAGGTAAAGGCATGTCTTTCACAGGTATCGTTTTATTACAACCGATGTGAAACGTCGGTGTAATAAACGATACCTGGTGAAAGACATGCCTTTACCTCTTCAACCTATATATATATATATATATATATATAATATATATATATATATATATATATATATATATATGGATAACAAATGGCTTTGTAATAACCGAACACATGTATATTCAGGCGCCTTAGACACTGTAAACATTTACCATTTTCAGTTGCATACGCTGTAAACTCAAGGTAAAATCCTGAAAATACTGATACATCGAATGCCGTAATATAAACACAAAACGAAGATTACATATGTAAATTTAAGGTGATGGAAAATGACGACCGAATTCTAGAGAATAATGTGTATATATCTGATGACACAACTTCAGCCCAATGTAAACTCAATGAGATAAATCGTATATAAGAAAACTAGGCGTGATCCGACCTCAAGCCTACTTGCGATGCGTGCAAGATTTTCCCCTCAAGCATAATTTGTAAACGTTATATGAGGCGTCCAGTCCTAAAACCCACACTCGCCACAAATTTGAGAAATGTATTTTATCGTACATCTGGAATCCCCTTCGTTTCCTCTTTCAAATGGTGTAAGAGAGTGTATATTTTGATGATGAGAATATGGTTCAATTTTGCATTATATAATCTGTACTTTTGTAAACTTCAGCATTAATTTTGCT
>NC_061091.1:25397375-25427375 GCF_015104395.2 Macrobrachium nipponense
AAGTAATCATTGAAACGATCAGTAGCGGTGGGAACAATTGCTTCAAAAATCCAATATCCGCAAAATCAGGAAATATACAGGAATAACTGACTGTAACGGGGAGAAAGTGCAAAGAGCTATGTCTGGAATGGCACTAGATAAGGAAACATATGTTACAGTGGGAAACTATGTAAATAAATAACCAAAAGACTACGTATATCTGATATATTAATAAAATTGACGAAATTACGGGAAAAACTAAATCTGTAAAAGTGAGAAGAATAATGGAATGTCTTTGTAAAATTATATCTGTAACGGTGGGAAACTATAAGTGAACAAGAACAGTCATAAACCTCAAACCTCCGCCAAGGCTGAGCAATCCATCTAAAAAAAAAAAAAAAAAAAAAACTTTTCTTCATAAGTTACATGTCTATCTCTCCTACCTTAGGCAACTGTGAAAATTAACACATAAATGCTGGTGTCTGCGCAACCCTCTTGTGAAATAGGCAAATATGTGAAATAAACTGAATAAAATACATGAAAAAAATATATGGTAACTGGTTTATTTTGGACGTAACATACATTGGTAATTGTTTTCTATCGACCAATGAAGAACAATGAATAGACTGAAGCACAGTGTACGAAGTTGTAAATCTACAGACACAAAAAATTATCAAAAAAATAATAAGCAAAGAAAATTTCACAAACATTTAAAATAAATGTATATAAATGAAATAAAAGTAAAAATACTTCTACGAATCTACATAAATCAAAACTTTTATATATCTGCAAAAATAATAATAAATGTATGAAATTAAACTTACAGTACATGAACAATATATCAAAATGAATCTACATCGCTAAATGATGGTTAGTAGCTTTATACCTAAAAGGTTCTAGGAACGAACACTATAAAAAATCAGCTTTAAATAAATGAAACTACAACAGCTAAACAGACCAACTGCCTCACGCGCATGCGCACAGGACTAGACTCGTGAACGACGCTTCTCTCTCTCTCTCTCTCACCACAACACTTACAAATTACGACCTTCAGTTCACTCAATTTAGAACATCATCATTTCTATTCTGTCCGAGGGATAATCAAACACACACACAGGGTCCCCCTTCCCCTCTTTCCCCTCCCCTATACCCTCCTTCATCCCCTTCTCCCCCTACCTCCTTATCCCACTGAACCCTTGCAGCGGAAGCAGAAGCATCTCCTACCCAACCCCACAACTGTTCCTTTCCCCTACCCCTCCCACCGGCACCTCCCTCACCCCCTACTCGTCCCCCCTTCTCTTCCACAAGCGTCCAATAACGCTACAAAAGGAAGACTGGCCGGACATTAATATTCCACGGCTATTGCAAATGGCTCTGTCCACTCCCGAATTGCAACGGCGGATGCAACACCGATGGCTGGGTTATATTGCAATGGAATGCAAGCGCTGCTACTGCTCTCTCTCTCTCTCTCTCTCTCTCTCTCTCTCTCTCTCTCTCTCTCCGTTTGTGTGAGCGTCTGGGCCATATGCATATGAAACCCCACAGAGAGGAACGAAGGAAAAATGATAATGCCTTGCACTCACTCTCTCTCTCTCTCTCTCTCTCTCTGTGTGTGTGTGTGTGTGTGCGCGCGCGCGAGCCTGGGACATATACATATAAAACCCAATAGAGAAGAAAGAAAGAAAACCCATAATCTGTGTGTATGTGTATGTGTGTGTGTGTGTGTGTGTGTGTGTACGTCTTACGCTCAACCACAAAGGCCCAAAGACAATCGGAAAAGAGAAAAAGAAACGGTTATTTCAATTAAGTATTTATTCTGTGTGTGTGAGTATGTGTGTGTGTGTGTGTGCGAGTAAAACTTACATAGAAAAATAATTGCAAACGACAGTATAGAAGTAATCAGCATATTTCTTACTTAACTGAATTAACTCTTTTTATCTTCTACATTACGCCGTGAGTGTTCGTGCGTCCTTTGGTGAACAAAATAATCCTAAATGACCATATCTCAGAAGACTGAAGGATACAGAGCAGCGGAACAAAAAAAAGGAAAAAAAAATTCTCTCTCTCTCTCCAATGAAGGAATGCAAAATACTTAAGTATTTAAAACTGGAACTTAATATTACTTCTATCTCATACACACAAAATAAGTATGAAAACAGGGGTACACTTAATTTACTTATTTATAACTTTGAAACTTTAGTACTGCTTCTGTCTGTCTGTCTGTCTGTCTGTCTGTCTGTCTGTCTGTCTGTCTGTCTGTCTGTCTGTCTGTCTGTCTGTCTGTCTGTCTGTCTGTGTCTCGTAGACTAAGGAACACAAAATACAAGTAAAAACTAGCTCAGTAGGTCATTTCTATGGTTGAGCAAAGGCTTGAATTCAATTCGGACACTAAAATCCATCAAATTCTGTAAACAGAGGCGGATACAAAAACTCATAATGGGTCTCCGTCAGTAAACTTAAGAGCAAGGCCATTATAGTACCTGAAAATTAATTTGAATCTTTGGACACAAAGGCAAAATTTAGGCTAAAGTTAACAACAATTCTTAAATACTCAAATATGCTGATCCCAAAGGAGACACCATCAGAGAACATAACAGAATTCTGCACCATTTGGCAGCGAAGGAACAAACCCCCAATCGACAGCGGATCAATGACGAGTCATTTATCAACAGACTAATGACAGACTTGACACTGAGAGGCTAATGATCAAATTCGGAAATGATGGCTTGATGCGACTTAATGGTTTGCTGATCGCTCCGAGATTCAGTTTCTTTCGGATGCGCGCGAGTTTGTAGTTTGGTTTTAATAGGAAGACAAATTTTAGCTCGAGTTTGTTGTTTGGTTTCAATGGGAAAACAAGTTTTAGTACGAGTTTGTAGTCTGGTCTTCAAAGGAAAACAAATTTTACCGCGTGTTTGTAATTTGGTTTTAATAGGAAAACAAATATTGGAGCGAGTTTGTAGTTTGGTCTTAAAAGGAAAACTAAATTAAGCACGAGATTGCAGTTTGGTCTTCAAAGGAAAACTAATTTAAGTGCGAGTTTGTAGTGTGTTTTTAATAGGAAAACAAATTTTGGCGCGAGTTTGTAGTTTGGTCTTCAAAGTATAACAAATTTTAGCGCGAGTTTGTAGTTTGTTCTTAAAAGGATAACAGATTTTGGCAGGAGTTTGTAGTTTGGTCTTAAAAGGATGAAATATTTTAGTGCGAGTTTGTAGTTTAGTCTTCAAGGGAAAACTAATTTTAAGTTTCCCCGAAAGGTGGAAAAAGTTCAAGTGGTGAAGAATAATATGAAAAAAAGGAAAATACAGTAACACGACAAGATTAAGTGAAAATTTGTCTAACCAACACATTAGAACTCATGACGAAAGAAAAACAGATGTTAGGCAGAAATTAGCAGTCGATGTTGCTGTTGACGGAGCAACATATTACACTCCTTTCCACAGCTCTAGTGGCGTTTCTTAGAATTCTGCTCTCTTAGGTCTGTTTATTGGGTTGAGCTGCCATTAAAAAGAAACATTAACAAATACATCCCATTATCAATAAAAAACTTATTAATATTATAAAAGAAAACCTTGTTAAGACCTACTATGAAATAAGAGAGACGACAAGTTATGTATAAAACATTACTCGCTTTCTCTTAGATTAAACTGGCATATGAATGATCAAAAATATGAAAAAATGCCAACAGTCTCTACTATCATTTTGTGATAATATTTAAACGTATTTGTAGAAAAAAACTGGTATAAATAGGATTCAAAGAATTATTCAGAACATTAAAGAAAAATCTTAAAAAGAAGAAAAATGGTTCCAATTACCAATAAGTAAAGTGAAAATATACCTAAATTTAACCGGATATAGGTAAAAAAAAAAAAAAAAAGGATGGATTAAAGACGCATTTATCATCATCTCACAATAACTGAAAAAGTTTGATTCCTCTAAATGTCCTTGAATACGTCATCAAGTTCTAATGACATAAAAATCCTACAATTAAGAATCAGTTATGTAGCATCGGCATTTAAGTATAACTGCTTGCAATGCAATTAAAAACGTAAAAGACGTCAAACAAAAAATTAAACAGATAGTCTGTTGCAGAAAAATAAAAGAACAACAAAAGTAGAGAGAGAGAGAGAGAGAGAGAGAGAGAGAGAGAGAGAGAGAGAGAGAGAGAGAGAGAGAGAGAGCCATATGCCCAAACACAGCCGTGGTCCTACGGCAGAAAGTCTGTCGATTAAAGAACGAAAGAAAAAAAAATATTGCATCGCAATGGTTGCATCGACACGGCCGTTTTCACTGCGGACGAGACGGGGAAGGAGAGCGTTTATAAATGGGGATGCACGGCCAATAAAGATACGCAATTTGACGAAATAATTGCCAGATTAGTACGTAAAATATGTCAAACGCTAACAACGGAAATTACGTAGGTCGGCGACGCGGTCGGGTGAATTTACACGGACACAACCTGGATGTCCTCTCCTTCGCCAATAAGATAGTGTGGAGGGGGGTGGGGGAGGTGGAGGGGAGGGAGGAGGAGGAACGGGACCAAGAGATGGAATGGGACACGGGGGGGTGAGGAAATCTAAAGGGGTAGAGAAGGAAGAGAAGGGAATAGAAAGAACAGGAAGCAGACACGTGGGAAAAACAACGGTCAGGAAGGAGAGAGGCATAATAAAGAAAAATAGGAAAGGTAAAGAAAAGAGAGAGAGAGAGAGAGAGAGAGAGAGAGAGAGAGAGATAGGAACACAGGAATAGGAGGAATGAGCAATGGAGGAAGAGGAAGAATAAGAACAGGAGAGGAAGGTTAATGAAAGGGATAGAAAAGTGACAGGAGGAAGTTGGATAACAGGGGGAGGGAAGAGAAATATTGCGAGAGTGAGAAACAGAGAGAACGGAAGGAAGTTGGAAAAAACATCGGATAGGAAGGAGAGAGGCAGAAGAAAAACAGGAGAGAGAGAGAGAGAGAGAGAGAGAGAGAGAGAGAGAGAGAGAGAGAGAGACGTACAGCCTCCGGCCTAAATTGCTGGTCACTCCCAACAACCGCTCTGCAATACGGTTGTTGTTGACGGTGCAGCATCCCCTTTGTTTGAGATGCTGCCATTGCTATACACATATATACACATACGCAGAGAGAGAGAGAGAGAGAGAGAGAGAGAGAGAGAGAGAGAGAGACGAATTTAGGGGTTCGGCGGCCTCCGGATGGGATATATTACCGACGATTAGACCAAGCCATTGGCTTCGCGGTTGGACACGCGGATCTTTGCTCTCTCTCTTCTCTCTCTCACTCTCTCTCTCTCTCTCTCTCTCTCTCTCTCTCTCTAACCCCCTTCCCATCTAACCACCACCAGGCCTCTACCCTCTACCCCGGATGTCGTTTAGTGTTTTACACCCGAGGTGTATAGTTCCGAGTGTAGTTAAGGTTTGTAATGGAATCAAATGGGTATTATGAGAGAGGTCGCCGCTCTCTCACTTCATCGTTAGTTATGACAAATTTAATTCCAATATAATAAAGAAATTAGTACTCTGGTGTGTTCAGTTTTTTCTCTTTTCAAGTTTCAATAACTACACTGAAAGTATGTAGTTATTTGCTGATAGCATAAACAATTGATAAAATATACAGGCAAGGTCTTTTAATAAAGTTTCACAACTAATAGCAGATAATGACGCTACCCATCAAAGAGATACTTCAACAATAGCACCTCTCCACTAATAACTTTATCTCATAAATAATTTGCTCAGATGTAAACAATAACATTTAAAAACTTCTTAAACGATTCATTTCTAGGCAGTCCAGTAATAAAACCATATCATGCGTCATTTTATATCGCTTGTATTTTCGTCTCATTTTTAAATGTATTCAAGGTTGCATCAAAACAACTGAATTAAACTGTGTGTGTGTGTATATATATATATATATATATATATATATATATATATATATATATATATATATATATATATATATATATATATATAAATTGCTTCACTATCGAAAATTACCCGAGTTCGACTCACACGCCATACGGAGGTTTTTTGGCTGCTTTCTTTAAATCCAAATGCGACTTGATCTAAGCAATGAATTTACGACCTGGTAGTGAGTCAACTTGGTTTGGTCTCTCCCACATTGGATATCACCTCCATTCTGAAAGGAGTTTCTTTGACTAAGAAATGAAAATGCACATTTCTGTCTTGTACTTTCCACAGAAAGGAATTACTTTCCCTTCGCCAAAATAAAGATTATAAATAATGAAATTTATTGTTTTTCCCTCCAACAGGCTAAATCGTTTGAATTTATTCCCTAACCATAAGCAAGAAAAATTGAATTTTTCATTTAGTTCTCTTGCACAAAAAGGAACCCATAAAAATTCTTGGCTTAAAATATGCATATAAATATATATTCCGAGAGGATATTTCACCTTTCATTGTTTGCTTATTTGAAACAAAGACACTGAGTTCCCATGATACAAATTGGCAATATAAAGTACTTCATTTCCTTTATTTCAACAAAGGTAAACCCATAGAAAAGGAAGAAAAGAAGGCTGCCATTAGTATGACTGAGCATCCTCCACATTTCAGGAATAAAAAACAGATCTAATAACTTGACAATGTCCTTCTCGTAACACATATGAAATGCAAAAGGTTTCAAAAGGATTATATGAAAAAGTCTTTTAAAAAACAGAAACTCAGAGCGAAAACTACTTTAGGATAAAACTTTCTCGTTTTTACACACACAAACACAAACGCACACACACACACACGCACGCAAACACAAAAGCTCATCTCGTTCTGTCTCTATCACAAGCATAAACCACGTAAACGCGCCCACACAAATAACGATGCGATATTTAAGATACTTCAACCACGTTCTAATAGCCATCTCCATAGAAACACAATCGTAAACACAAACTCTCACCCTGTCACGTATACACACACTCACACACACACATTCTCTCTCTCTCTCTCTCTCTCTCTCTCTCTCTCTCTCTCTCGTGTGCCCTCACGTTATCGCCGTCGTGTCGCGGAACTATCACCCTTAGCGAGTGGCAGCGTAAGTTCCAATATGGCGGCGACCCGTTTTCGATCTCTATTGAATGGCATTACCTCGAGGAGAGATCAAAAGGAGACAGCTGAAAGACGAAACGAGGCATATGCATAAATAGACTGCAACTTGCATCTTCCAGTTACAAAGGAGAGAGCCTTCTCTCTCTCTCTCTCTCTCTCTCTCTCTCTCTCTCTCTCTCTCTCTCTCTCTCTCTCTCCCATTACCTGAGAACTGACACGTCAAAAATTTATATTTTCAATTCTTACATCGCTGAGATAACTCTCTCTCTCTCTCTCTCTCTCTCTCTCTCTCTCTCTCTCTCTCTCTCTAACGAAAATCCAAACATACATTTTGCATCATTCAAAAAGCGAGGAAAGTTCTGTCCGTTTCGTTTCTTACTGTTATACACACAGAATTAGGAACAAAAAGATAGGAAAATAAAAGCTCTCTCTCTCTCCTCTCTCTCTCTCTCTCTCTCACATACACACACGCTCACAAACGTTAGTGTTAATAGTATTCACACTAAATAAATTAAGAGAGCAAAGTATACATAACTTTTAAAATCCGGAGAGGTAAAAAAACTGAAGAAAATAAAACAAAAGCTCTGGAATAAAGACAGAAGGTCTCCGTTGCCATGAGACATGAATGTGACACGCGAAAATGAGACCAATTTCCATTCAGACGAAAAAAGACTGGAGAAAGTGAAAGACATTCTTTCCGCGTTAATCAAGAGACTAAAAAGGACAATAAAAGAGACAGAAACATTACCAGCCAAAAGAACGTTTTCGTCTCTGAAGCACTCTCTCTCTCTCTCTCTCTCTCTCTCTCTCTCTCTCTCTCTCTCTCTCTCTCATTTCCTTAAAACTTGGTAAGAAATTAAGTTTTCGCTTTTGCATCACTGAGATCATTATTTCTCTCTCTCTCTCTCTCTCTCTCTCTCTCTCTCTCTCTCTCTCTCTCTCTCAAAAACGAAAGATCGAAAAACTGTTTTAACTTCTGCATCATAGAGATATTTCTCTCTCTCTCTCTCTCTCTCTCTCTCTCTCTCTCTCTCTCTCTCTCTCTCTCTCTCTCTATTTCCTGGAAAACAGACCAGTGAAAAATTAAAAAGCCGTTTTCTCTTCTACGTCACTATGGTAACTATTCTCTCTCTCTCTCTCTCTCTCTCTCTCTCTCTCTCTCCTCTCTCTCTCTCTCTCTGTCGTTACGTTTCAGGGATGAAAAGAGGTGTAACAAGAGCTGGGATCAAAAGACTTGGAAGGTCCTAAACGATATCTGCCTTTCAGAATCAGTCAACCGTTCGAGAGAAAACGAGTTCAGGCACATTTACAAAGAAATATTATGAGGTTACCGAATAACTTTGGAAGATTAACTGGAATGTTGATACTTTCGTGCTGATACTTAAAGCACTATTCAAGTTAAATTGTTAACTGGTTCTTAGCTTCCTTCTATCTCCTTTATATATGTGAAACCCGTTCAGCGAATATAATACATAATAATAATAATAATAATATGGAGCAATCCGGTATCACACAACAAACATGCAACATGGCTCCAGGAAGTCAAGGAAGAAGAAACAGGGAGAATAAAACAAAGATTCACAGAGATCACGACAGACGCAGTCAGACACAACTAAAGAAAACTGCCAAACTGGAAAGCCCCAGGTCCCGATGAGTCTCGATGAAGTCCATGGATACTGGCTCAAAAACTTCAAGGCCCTACACTCACGAATAGCAAAACAACTCCAGCATTGTATCTCAAATCACCATGCACCCAAATGGATGACCACAGGAAGAACACCCTTAGTACAAAAAGACAAGAGTAAGGGAAATATAGCCAGTAACTACAGGCCTATCATTTGCCTACCAATAATGTGGAAGTTACTAACAGGTATCATCAGTGAAAGGCTATGCAACTACCTAGAGGAGACAAACACCATCCCCCACCAACAGAAGGGCTGCAGAAGGAAGTGTAGGGGCACAAAAGACCAGCTCCTGATAGACAAAATGGTAATGTAGAACAGTAGGAGAAGGAAAACCAACCTAAGCATGGCATGGATAGACTATAAGAAAGCCTTCGACATGATACCACACACATGGCTAATAGAATGCCTGAAAATATATGGGGCAGAGGAAAACACCATCAGCTTCTTCAAAAATACAATGTGCAACTGGAATACAATACTTACAAGCTCTGGAATATGACTAGCAGAGGTTAATATCAGGGGAGGGATCGTCTAGGGCGACTCACTGTCCCCACTACTCTTCGTAGTAGCCATGATTCCCATGACAAAAGTACTACAGAAGATGGATGCCGGGTACCAACTCAAGAAAGGAGGCAACACAATCAACCATCTGATGTTCATGGACGACATCAAGCTGAATGGTAAGAGCATCAAGGAAATGGAAACCCTAATCCAGACCGTAAGGATTGTATCTGGGGACATCAGGATGGAGTTTGGAATAGAAAAATGCGCCTTAGTCAACATACAAAAAGGCAAAGTAACGAGAACCGAAGGGATAAAGCTACCAGATGGGAGCAACATCAAACACATAGATGAGACTGGATACAAATACCTGGGAGTAATGGAAGGAGGGGATATAAAACACCAAGAGATGAAGGACACGATCAGGAAAGAATATATGCAGAGACTCAAGGCGATACTCAAGTCAAAACTCAACGCCGGAAATACGATAAAAGCCATAAACACATGGGCAGTGCCAGTAATCAGATACAGCGCAGGAATAGTGGAATGGACGAAGGCAGAACTCCGCAGTATAGATCAGAAAACCAGGAAACATATGACAATACACAAAGCACTATACCCAAGAGCAAATACGGACGAAAGGAAGGAGGGATCACACTCTTCTGCATGAGTCCTGGAGCTACTTCAGCCTCTATTTTTCTGGATTCCTTTTCACGGATCTTGGGATCGTGCTTAGTGTTTCTATGATTATGGGTACGATTTCCACTGGCATATCCCATATCCTTCTTATTTCTATTTTCAGGTCTTGATACTTATCCATTTATTCCCTCTCTTTCTCTTCAAATCTGGTGTCCCATGGCATTGCGACATCAATGAGTGATACTTTCTTCTGGATTTTGTCAATCAAATTATTATTATTATTATTATTATTATTATTATTATTATTATTGTTGTTGTTGTTGTTGTTGTTGTTGTTGTTGACCGTAAAAAATTGAATGAACACTAAAATTAATCATAGCAACAAATACGAAATAGGAATTACGACACATTACATACAAATATCTTAAGTAAACTTTCGTACGTTTTTGTCGGCGAATTAAACAAATGAAGAGGAACAGGAGCCAGAAAAGTGACAATCACATCTTAGAACACTTTTCTACAATTGCCTGTATTTAGACAGAATAGTTAATAAAAGACGATGTCTTCATCTGAATGAGTCGAGAGCCATTCCCACAATAAATTTGATTTTAAAATACTATCTGCTGTATGTATTCGAGAAGTTGTTTTGAAAAAAAAAAATTGATTATGCGAGGGAAAATAATGATTTGTGACAATATATTCGTGGCAGTAGACGGACATGGAAATATTTGTTATCGGATAGAATCAAATATGACCATGCAAAGAAAAAGGCTAAATGGTTATTGTAAATACACTTACTCGTAATAAAAAGGCTGCCCATAGATGATACTATACTAGTAATAATAATAATAATAAAATAATCGGAATAAAAAAATCCTATATGCAATAAATTTTAAAGAGTATCCTTATATTCACATTTTTTGTCAGTAACAATACGGCTACTAGACATTCAAAGCCAGCCTCTCTCTCTCTCTCTCTCTCTCTCTCTCTCTCTCTCTCTCTCTACTGGCCCTCGAAGTCAGCCATTCTCACCACTAGTTGCCAAGGCCAGCCTCTACCACCACTCAGCCTCTCTTACCACTGACACACATGCGTAACCACATCCACTGTCACCTAAGGTCAAACACTCTCATCATTGGCTGCCAAGGTTAACCTCTCTCCCTACTGGCAATTAAGATCAGTCCTTTCACCACTGACTCCAAAGGTCAACATTTCACTGGTAACCAAGGTCAGCCTCTATCACCATTGGCTCCTAAACAAATAAAAAACAAGTAAAAATTGCGCCGAAGAACAATCGAGTTTTCTGTACAGCGTATAATCAAGGCCACCGAAAATCGATCTACCTTTCCGTGGTCTTGGTATACTGTTGTATGAGCCGCGGCACATGAAACTTAAATCACGGCCCGGTGGTGGCCTGTCCTATATGGTTGCCAGACGCACGATTGTGGCTAACTTTAACCTTAAATAAAATACAAACTGCTTAGGCCAGAGGGCTGCAATTTGGTATGTTTGATGATTGGGAAATGGATGATCTTCATACCAATTTGCAGCCGTCTAGCCTCTGTAATTTGCAAGATCTGAGGGCGGACAGAAAAAGTGTGGACAGAAAATTACGGTACATGATGTCTTAAAGGTTCAGATCTGCTGTCTTTACCAACCCTCACACCCCCCCCCCCCCCCCCTTACATGACCGTCACTTTTCTCGGTATTGGATACAATAATAACAATGATCAACGATAAAATCATGAGAAAACATCATCCTGAAATTCTCTTACATATGTCATCAATTTCTCTTACATATGTCACCACCGATACATCCGATACACTAATGGAACATTAAATACAATAATTGAAAATAAACCTTGCGATCATTTCCAGACACAAATAGATTCCGTAAGAGGCGGAAGATTCGTAAACTTGTAAAACACACGAAGAAATAAATGATGAAATTGAACGCACATTGAAAGAGTGAGATCTTCAAAAGGAATTCATATTTTTCATTCAATGTCTTTCTGGATTTATCACCATGAAAGAACTGAGAGAGAGAGAAAAATCCCGTTGAAGAAAAAGTTAGGCTGCAAATACACGAAACAAGAAAGAACCGTTGCTAAATGGAGAGAGAGAGAGAGAGAGAGAGAGAGAGAGAGAGAGAGAGAGAGAGAGAGAGAGAGAGAAGGATAATTGTGAATGCAGTATTGGGGTTTTTACACGAATAGGAAGATGGGTAATGCTTTAAAAGATCAAATGGACGAGGAGGAGGAATAGGACGAATGAAAAGAATAAGAAGTTGAATATAAAAGGGATATGGAGGAAAGGGGAAAAAGAAAATGGAGTGGTCAGAGGAAAAGGAAGTTGAGGAGGAAAAAAGAAAAGGAAACAGGAAAGGAAGACGAAAAGGAAGATGAAAAGAAAGTGGAGAATGAAGAGGTAAAGGAAGTGGAGGAGAAAGTGGAGAAGGAAGAAGAAAAAATGAAAAGGAAAAATGGAAGGAAGATGAAAGGGGAAAATAGAGGGAAGTAGAAAGGAAGAGGAAAAGGAAGTGGAAAAGGAAGAGGAAAAAGGAAGGGGAAAAGGAAAATAAAGAGGAAGTGGAAAAGGAAAAAAGAAGAGGAGAAAGGAAGTGAAGAAGGAAAATAAAGAGGAAGAGGAAAAGGAAGTGGAGAAGACGAAACGAATGGGGAAAATGAAAATGAAGTGGAGAAAGACGAGGAATAGAGGAAAGGAAGAGGAAAAGGAAGCGGAGGTAGAAGGGGATAAAGGAAGTGTACGTAGACTTACAAAATGATAAAAAATGGAAGCAAAAGGAATAGGAAGACCTAAATGGAAAAGTACAAGACGACGCAGAGGTACTGCGAATTAGGAAAACACGGAAAGGGGGGAAGGAGAGGAGGAAGAGGGGGGGAGATGAGTAGGAGGCGGAGATAGACCAGAAGAAAGCGAAAGAAGAAGAGAAATGAATGGTAAGTGAGGAAAGTCTTCTCCCTGTGATGAAAAACCAAACAAATATTTATACTATGACTTCAATTCTTCTTATATGCTCTCTCTCTCTCTCTCTCTCTCTCTCTCTCTCTCTCTCTCTCTCTCATACCTGTTGCTGAAGGGAAGATTCTGATTTCGAATTTCACATACCTACTCGAACATACACTTACATTCCTATAACATAACGGAAAAGGTTGCTCCACCCGCTAGAAAGTCGGTCTTTCTCCCTCCCTATCTCTTTCACATACACACAACCAAACATACACACAAAAACACATGTATCCATACTAGCAAACACTCCTGTCGTTACATCTGCTCAAGTGTATGTGAGGCTGATTCATTTTTCTACTCTACTAAATCTCCTTTATATATATCGGAATGACTCGGTATATTTGATACTCTCTCTCTCTCTATAGCGTGTCAGATACGTCTGTAACTTGAACGAACTTTCGAGAAATATAAGGAACAAGCGTCAAAAACGCAAGGCCTTTTACGTGCAAGCACGGCATGCATGTAGCAAGAACAGTTTCTTTGTCTCAGTAAAGATATGTTGGACTGTCAAACATCAATAGAACAGTAAACGATCATTAATGGAACCTTGTTGTATCATATATATACTATATCATTCACATTATTCCTTGGGAATAACTTATACACAAGGGGAATTATGATTGATAAGCGCTCCGTCCCCGGCAGGATTCTACCGATGCCTGGTTTAGAAACGGCGATGGACAGTGACTTAGACCACCTTTCTTTTAAGAGAGGGATAAGAAGCTATAGATTCGATTTCATTATGAAAATAAAATCCTAACTATTAATACTGCAGCTATGCTCCGAGTTTTTCTAAACATAGCCGTATTGTAGTTTTACAGATTTGTCCTTTTATGGGTTTAGGGGAAGAGAGAGATGAAGAAACGGAAGAGAGACAGACGAAGAGAGAGGAGATGAGACGATAGGAGAGGAGAAGAGAGGGGGGGGGGTAATGCAAATTTACGGCACAATATTGATGTCATTGTTATTCTACGTAAACGATCATAACAAATATATTCACACTGCCTTCCGCAAACGGAACAACGAGATGTAACATTCACAGTTGCCCTGAATCCTTACAAGAATGAGATGGAACTTGAACTGGATAAACAAATACCTCAATAACATCAGTCAAGTCAATATTTCTAATATTATAATCTGAAGGTAAAGATAATTTTTCCCGTGTTGCATCAGGAGAGAAAACTAACATAAATATTACAAATTTTATATAAACAACGGAAATAAATGCTATCACCTAAATTAAAAACATGAAAATGTTTATATCTAAACTGAAAAGACATAAACAGACAAAGCCTGACCACTGACGCCATGCAAAATTGTTTATATTATTAAATAAATAAAAAGGGTACTATAAAATTTGAAAATTCAGACGAGCCTCGTACTAAAAGTGAAGGATTTGCTTTGATTTCCACTGGGTTATACTATGTTATTTCCGACTACAAATCATTATTTTGTTGTTCCCAAGCTTATTATTAGTTCCAAATTTTTCAGTGTCATGACGTAAAAGTAACGCTCGAATAAATATATACTATACTACATTGGAAATGTCTCACAATACAGTATAACACGAGTAAGTGAAATACGAGAGCAAATGGCCGTAGAGTTTATTAAAACTGAGCTTTGTAGTACGTTGTTATATCCATATTCTCTCACACTCTCAAATTATACACACACACACACACACAGAAAACACACACACACACACACACACACACACACACACACATATCAATATATATAAATCTATATCTATATTATATATATATATATATATATATATATATATATATATATACATGTGCTATACGCAAGTGTCTGAAAGCCAAAGTAACCTTTACAAGAACAAATTTCCTAAACAATTCTTACAAAAGTCACAAAGGAAGGAATTATTTCAGAGCAAACCAGTAATGCCTAGGCTTAAGGTCTGGAAGCAATGACACCTTAGGTGAACTGAATGAAGAGAGAGAGAGAGAGAGAGAGAGAGAGAGAGAGAGAGAGAGAGAGAGAGAGAGAGAGATCCTAAGATTATATACATATGTATATATATACTCATAATATACATATACACATTTTTATATTTATATATGAAATATGTGTATGTTTGTATGTATGTCTGTGTGCATACACTAAAGAGACTTGGAGGCGACATACTATATAGTACAGTTGCGATACAAAGCAAAATCGCCGCAAATATTCCAAAAATAAAAAGCGATAATAAAATTCATGAAAAAAAGGAATAAAAACATAAAGATATAAATATACAAAAGGGGAAAATAAAAGCGAAAGCTGGAATTTAGAGGAACAACAACATATTTTTTTACTCTGACCGCATCGGCATTTATAGAATACCACCAGAATACGTACACGGAATCACTGGTTACTCGGTCATTTCACACACACACATACACACACACACGCAGTATTCCCGGTCATTCCGAAATGCTTTATTTGCCAGTGATTTTAACCCCCCCACGCCCCCTTTTCCAACGGGCGAAACTGATGAGGGCAAACAACGCACTGATTGTGACAACAATCCCCCGTGTGATTGATGCGTACGTACGGGGAAGACCTTCCCTTCCACTGCTTGCCTACACACAAAATGATACAATGGGTATTTTCTGATTGTCTCTGTAGTTGCCGTAGTTCGTTTTCTTTATGGGGACAGTTATCTCTCTCTCTCTCTCTCTCTCTCTCTCTCTCTCTCTCTCTCTCTCTCTCTGCTGATTCACGTTCGGTTTGTTGTTCTGAAAAGCATCTTCCTAAACTCTCTGTAGGTAGCTGTAGAGATAACGCCTCTTTGTCGGTACATGTAAACACAATGGCAAAATAGGCGCCTCCTGGTTCTTCGTAGTTTCTCTGTAGAAAATACTCTCTCTCTCTCTCTTTCTGTGTGTGTGTGTGTGTGTGTGTGTAATAGTGTGTACTGTGATATGCTTGCTCTCTCTCTCTCTCTCTCTCTCTCTCTCTCTCTCTCTCTCTCTCTCTCTCTCTCTGTAATAGTGTGTGTACTGTGATCTCTCTCTCTCTCTCTCTCTCTCTCTCTCTCTCTCTCTCTCTCTCTCTCTCTCTCATCTTCAACGCATATAGGAGTATATCACTAGACAGAAATAATTCTATAGATAAATAAATGCTTATGTAACCTTACAAATAAATGCGAGATGTCATTCGTTCAATTACCTCTGTTAGTGTAAACATATTAGAGTACAAACGCTGCTTCAGAGAGAGAAGAGAGGAGAGGAGAGAGGAAGAAGGAGAGAGGAGAGAGCAGAGAGAGAGACATACCACAGTAATCACACTATTACAGAGAGAGAGAGAGAGAGAAAGAGAGTAAACATATCACAGTACACACTATTACACACACACACACACACACAGAGAGAGAGAGAGAGAGAGAGAGAGAGAGAGAGAGAGAGAGAGTAAACATACCACAGTACACACACACTATTAGAGAGAGATAGAGTAAACATAACACAGCATACACACTATTGCGAGAGAGAGAGAGAGAGAGAGAGAGAGAGAGAGAGAGAGAGAGAGAGAGAGAGAGAGCCCCTACTGATGCTCTGCTATGCATTGCCATGTATTAGTTTCAAATGCATATCTTGTAAGGTTGGTTTTTATCACGGATATCAAAGAGGACCCTAATTGATGGTAGATTTTTAAATGGGAGAAATGGGCAAATTTTGCTATTTCCTAATTTCATCTCAACGTTCATTTATAAATGACATAATTCTCTGTCTGTGACTCTCTCTCATCTACTAAAAAAGAATGTTATTATTCTGTATTCAACAACAACAACCACAACAATAACACAATGATAAAAAAATAATAATAAAACTACCTCCAGTCGACAAATGATATAGGCTAAGCCCTCAAATCATAAGGAACAGTTGTAACAACACGATTAAACGACGCACGTAAATAACCGAAAGTCTCTACACCAAAACATCACTAATAAATAGAACTAGAAAGGGATAAAGCCCATCCCCTTCTCTAAGCTATCATGAAAAATGCAAATGGCCGAATTTAACGTAATGGTACAGAAGAGATAAAATGCCAAAGCAAAAAAAAAAAAAAAGTAAAAGTTCATTTGTTTGCTGAAAACTGGAAGCCCCAAAAATGAAACAGTTTTTGATTAGTTCATTGTGATGCACCCTATCCTAGCTTCCCCATGATGGGGACAAACAGGCATATGAAATCATGCACATACAAATTATATAATCACCCGTTTGTCTATCCTCGGAATGTTAGGGAAGTGGAGGAAAAACCTGCTAACGAGAGAGAGAGAGAGAGAGAGAGAGAATAATAAAACATAGCTGAAAAAACTGGTAACGACGAGAGAGAGAGATAGAATAATAAACACGATAACTGAAAACTGTAAGGGAGCGAGAGAGAGAGAGATAGAGAGTAGCGGCGGCGAGAGGGGTGGGGGGGTATAATTTTTCATAAAATGCATCAGTTTAGTATAAAAGAAGAAACCCGAGCTACCCGAAGCAGAGAGAGAGAGAGAGAAGAGAGAGAGAGAGAGAGAGAGCCTGGAAAAAAGGATCAACACAGAAATGAAATGTGGTAAATAAAGAGATAGGAAGTATAATTTCATGAAATACATCGATTCAATGTAAAAGAACTAACCCCATCTACCAGAAGCACTGAGAGAGAGAGAGAGAGAGAGAGAGAGAGAGAGAGAGAGAGTAAGTATTAACTTACCGACGTAAGGACAGCCGACCAACTCGACCCTCATGCAGACAGTCCTCGGGTGGGGCGAGTAAGGAATGAAACGGATCTTTGTGGCTAAGATCGGAGGCATCAGGTCGTTCCTCACTACCATGTAGGTGTTGACGTTTCCCTTGAGGATCTGAAATCGAGGAAAAATATATGAAGTTCAGTGTTTAAAACTGGGGAGAAAGGCAATGAAATTCCAGATATGAAATTGACAATATGACAATGATATCCAGGGTTAGGAATTCAGGATCTGAAATCTCGTAAGACGTTCAAAATGTTAGAATCATATGAAATTGAGAAAAAAGGAAATTCAGGGTTTGAAATACGGAAATGAAAGTGAAGTTCACGGTCTAAAATGTGGGAGAATGGCAATGAAATTCCGGGTATGAAATTGACGAAATGCCAATTCTATCCACGGTTAGGAATTCGCGATCTGAAATCTTGTACGACGTTTAAGATTTTAGGAAAATGTGAAATTCAGGGTTTGAAAATTGGAAAGGAAAGAAATTCAGGGTTTGAAATATGGAAAGGAAAGTGAAGTTCACGGTGTAAAATGTGGGAGAATGGCAGTGAAATTCCGGGTATGAAAATTGGAAAGGAAAGCGAAATTCAGAGTCTGAAATTGGGAAAGAAAAGTGAAATTTAGGGGTTGAAATTAGGAAACGAATACGAATTTTAGGATTTGGAATTGGAAAGTGAAAATAAAGTTCAAGGTCTGAAATTTGGGGGTAAGAACAAAATTCCGGGGTTGGAACTGGGGAAAAATAATTAAATGCAGGGTTTGAATTTTGGGAGTAAAAACGAAATTCAGGTTTTGAAATTATGGAAAAGTAATGAAAATTCAGGGTTTGAACAGAGGAATTCATGGTTATGAAATTGTGGGAAAATGACGAAATTAAGGGATTCGAATTAGGGGGAAAATGATTAAATTAAAGCTTTGAAATTGTGGGTAACAATGAAATTCATGGTTTGAAATTATTGGAAAATAATGAAATTAATGGTTTGAAATTATGGGAAAAATAATTAAGGGTTTAAAATTGGGGGAAAAACAACGATATTCAGGTTATGAAATTGAGGGATAACAATGAGATTCAAGATCTCGAATTGAGGAGTATCTGAAATTCAGAATCTGAAATTGAGGAAATACCAATGAAATTCAGGGTTTGAAACTAGGGAAAAGTAATGAAAATTCAGGGTTTGAAATTGAGGGAAACGAGAAATTATACTAGTCAGGGTTTGCAACGAAAAAACAATGAAATTCAGCGTTTGCAATTGCGAGCGAGAAACTAGATTCAGGAAAGAAATTTTAAGTCAAAATTTAAAACTTGGAAATAAAATTAAATTAAAGACGTGAAATTGAAAAACAAAATTAAATACAGAATTTGAAACTGGGAAGGAAAGAAAATTAAGTTCACGATTTCAAATTAGTAATAAAATAAATGAAAGAATTTAAACCGGCAATGAAATTCAGGATCTGAAATTGAGAAGGTATAAATGGTAATTAAGATTATAAATAACAAATAGCATGAAGTTCAGGATCTGAAATTACGAAAGAAAAATACAATAAATTAAGGGTTTCAAGCAAAGACAAAATAATGTCATCCTGGAATTGAGATCGGGCAAGAAAACAGGAAGAAATTCTTGAGTTGATATTAAGAAAACAAAAATGAAACTCTTGATTTGAATTGAAAAAAAAAAAAAAAAAAACTGGGAGTGAAAATAAATTTAAATTTAGGATCTGAAATCTTGTATATATGAAATCTCGGCACTGAAATTAACGATTAAAATAGCTCTCCAAATCTAACACTTTAAAAAAGATATTCCAGATTTTCAAAAGGCTATGAAATTCAGTATTTAAATATCGATAAGAGGAAAATACTTATTAACTTGAAGTTAAAAAAAATATGTAATATAAATATAAAATTGGACAAAAACGAAGGATAGAATTTCAGAAGTGGTATATTAAAACATTCTTGGTAATAAGTCCTTCACTTGAAACCAAAAAAAAAAATAAATAAATAAAATAAACATTAAAACGAATTCGTAGTTAGTTCAAAAGTACGACAGAAAACAAATTTTTTTCAGGAAGTCTCAAAATAATAAAGAATTGAAATATCAAGAAAAAAATAAATACAAAAGCCTTAAAGTGCAACTGATGATGTAATAATAAGTTTTAATTTCCATCATAATCTTTCACTGATATCTTCAGGCTACCTTTAAGAGAAAACAAAATACTTTTTAATTGTAAAAAGTATCTCATGATTCCGTAAGCTGTAGGCCCTCGGACCACGCTCACTAAATAAAAAAATGAATTGTGAAAACGTTACTCTGAGATATTTCTCTTTAAGCCGGGGAAGAATTATTTGCATAATGCAGATTATAAAATGTAAATCACTGGTTTATCACTGAAACCAGAAATAGATATGCTTTCTTTTATGATTATATATATATATATATATATATATATATATATATATATATATATCCACAAAAACATGAAAAACATACTACGTATACAGAGAATACTATACCTCCCCTGAACCTGCTAAATTTCTTTTTACTTCAATTAAAAGAAATTACGTAAAAGCTATATATAAATATATATATATAAAAGGCATAGTGAAAACTATCTACCCTATTTTTGGCTATATATGGAAAACCCAGAGAGAGAGAGAGAGAGGAGAAGAGAGAGAGAGAGAGAGAGAGAAATAATGTTACAAACCGCAAAAAGACACCTCTGAATTATTCATACCTTCCAGCCAAACCAACCATGAGAGAGAGAGAGAGAGAGAGAGAGAGAGAGAAGAGAGAGAGAGAAGAGAGAGAGAGAGAGAGAGGCCTATCTTAAAAAGTAAACGTCATTTTCCCTGGATACCCTGGGAGCAACTCATTAAATATTAACCAGCTAAATGGAAACTGCTCTTACGTAGACCTGAGTGGGAGAAGAGGAGCAGCCCCATTTTACGACGGCGATAGATTGCGTCATAAACAGGGCGAAAACCGGTGGGGAGGGAATGGGGGGGGGGGGGGGGGGGATGGAGACGAGGGATATGGAGGGAGGAGCGAATGACTAAACACGACTCTAGGCATGACTGAAAAGAAAAACGATACATATTCTTTGGTTGTTGAGAAACATATTTACTCCCGTACAATGAAGAATAAGCAATTATGATTTTTCTTGTTTTGTCACGAAAATTAATAATGACTGTAAATAAAGATACATTTCCTTTGGCTGTTTAGGAAAATTTGCTCCCGAAAGTAAACAATAAGTAAAGCTAATTTTTGACCCTTTCTGCCAGAAAATAAATATTAGAAAACTTTACTGACTAAACGATTCTAAGCATAACTAAACACGACTCTAGAAGTAATTGGGAAAAAAATGTCCTTGGCTGTTTAGAATATGCATAAGCTATCTGGACGAGACGGTATGGGATAAGCAGCAACTCTAAGCCTAACTAAATATGTCTTTAAGCGAGATTAAAAAAATAATATAAAATAAACATCCACAGCATTTTTAATGTATTTACTTTGGGAGGGTCGTGTACTACCTAGGTCACGTCTTTTTTCCTTCGTAAAAAAAAAAATACACAAGGATTCGGGAGTGAATATGCGTGACCCTGGACTTGATTTGATAAAAATAATTTCTTGTAATTCTGTGCTCAGTACATAAGGGGAATGGATGATAATTAACTAGATGATATATATACATACACACACAAATATATATACATAGATACATGTGTGAGTATTTCCTCTATGCTTGAGATGGCAAGCGCATGTACGCATCAATTCGTGTGTATGTGTGTGTGTGTGTATATGCATGTGTCTGTCTGCCATATTCCTCTTCTATTCAGCCATACCTACTCACATCCCTTACATCCCTTAGTCACTCAACGTTGTGTAAGCACTACAGATATCGTACCGCTTAAAAAAAGAAAAAAAGAAAGAAAGAAAGAAAGAAACACGATGGCGCGCTCGCACACACACACACACACACACGCAATTCTTGTCGACTAGCGATGGACATTAATAGTTACTACATACAATGAAAAAAATTACACTTTACTGTAAACACTGCATCTCTCTCTCTCTCTCTCTCTCTCGCTGGTAAAGCAGTTGGGAAAATACTTCTTTCTACAGTTAGCTAAATCGAGCAAAATGGACGAAAAATGGTCACCTGAATTGACGATATTCATTTTGCAGTTCCCTCCATCCCTAAGACAACACTTTAAATAGCATTGGCTATCATTACCATCGTATATTTTCCCCCTTCCGTCGACAGAGAGAGAGAGAGAGAGAGAGAGAGAGAGAGAGAGAGAGAGAGAGAGAGAGCCTTACCTTACCTTACAGACCTTACAGTTCGTTCGGGTTGCCCCAGGTCCCTCAGTGTTGAGGCGCCTCTAATGTCTACCAGAGAGTTGCTAGTACATCTTCCGTATATTTGCATCTTCCAATCTTGGATGGTCTGGGATGCAGTTTAGATATTTGTCGAGCTTATTCTTTTAAACACATCTACGCTCACTCCTGATATATTCCTCAGATGAGCTGGCAACGCATTGAATAGACGCTGCATTATCGATGCTGGTGCGTAGTGGATTAATGTCCTGTGTGCTTTCCTTATTTTTCCTGGTATAGTTTGGGCACTATTAATCTACCTCTGCTTGCTCTTTCTGATATTTTTAGTTCCATGATATTTTCTGTTATTCCTTCTATCTGTTTCCATGCCTGAATTATCATGTAGCGTTCTCTTCTCCTTTCTAGACTATATAATTTTAAGGATTGTAGTCTTTCCCAGTAGTCTAGGTCCTTAACTTCTTCTATTCTAGCTGTAAAGGACCTTTGTACACTCTCTATTTGTGCAATATCCTTTTGATAGTGTGGGTACCATATCATATTGCAATATTCAAGTGGACTACGAACATATGTTTTATAAAGCATAATCATGTGTTCAGCTTTTCTTGTTTTGAAGTGCCGTAACAACATTCCCATTTTTGCTTACATTTTGCCAAACAGAATTGCTATTGATCATTGCATAACATGTTCTATTCATCATCACACCAAGGTCTTTAACTGCTTCCTTATTTGTGATTGTCTCATTATTAGGTCCCCTATATGCATATAGCTTCCTTCTCTGTCTCCATAATTTATTGATTCAAATTTATCAGAGTTAAATACCATCCTATTTACCTCTGCCCAATCATATACTTTGTTAAGGTCTCTTTGTAGAGCGTTCCTATCTTCATCACAAGTAATTTCTCTACTTATTCTTGTGTCATCAGCGAAACTACTCACTACCGAATCCTTAACATTACTGTCTATCTTCAATCATAATAACAAACAATATTGCAGCTAGCACCGTTACCTTGTGGCCACACCGGATATTACCTTGGGTTTCATCCGATTTCTCATCGTTTGCAATAACTATCTGTTTTTTCTGTTGTGTAACAAAAATTCTTTTACCATCTTCCTACTTTATCTACGATATTGTGTTTTCTAATTTTCTTTGCTAATATATTATGGTCTACTTTGTCAAAGGCTTTTGCAAGTCTAGATAAACCACATCTGTTTCATTCCGCTTTTCATATTTTTGAATATGTTCTCACGGCGGTGGACTAACAGTTGGGTTTGTGTACTTTTTCCGGGTACGAAACCGTGTTGTCCGATATTAAACAAATTATTTTTTATTAAATGTTTCATAATATTTTTCTTCATTACCCTTTCATACACTTTCATAATAGTGATGTTAGACTCACAGGCCTATAATTACTTGCCTCTAGTCTTGATCCACTTTTGAAAGTAGGGGTGATATATGCTAATTTGTGCTCATCATAAATCTTGCCTGTATCTACACTTTGTCTTAATAATATTGCAAGTGGCTTTGCGATAGAATGAACTACTTTCTTTAACAAAATAGCAGGGACTCCATCCGGCCCTGCAGCAGCTCCATTTTTAATTTCATTAATTGCCTGCACAATATCAGCTTCATTAATTTCTATGTCAGCTAAATATTCACCTATTTTCTTCCCTTACTTCTATATCATTATCTTCATTATCTATTCTAGGGGTGAATTCTTTCTCCTTATCGTTCTGCAGTATGTTGCAAATTTTCTTTTTTTCATCGTTAATCTCCCTTCAATTCTCAGAGGCCTATTTCTATTCTTCTTTTTATTCATCTTCTTCGCATATGAGTATAATAGTTTGGGGTTTTGCTTGATATTTAATAGGGTTTTTTCTTCCAAGTCCCGTTTTTCATTTTCTTTTGATTGTATAATCTTTTGTTCTGCATTTTCTATCTTACTTTTTAGTTCTATAACTTCCATGCATTTTTTTCTTTTGCAAGACCTTTTTTCCACTTTCTGATTTTCTGGAACAAGATCCTTCTGTCTCTTGGTATGCATGAATGATGTTTACTTTTCTTCTTCGGTATATATTTTTCCACATTTTCTCCAATATTTTATATAATATCTCGTATTTATCCCTTATGTCATCACTTACGAAAATGTTATCCCAATCTTTGTTTATTCTTCATTAATTTCTGACCATTTTATATTATTACTGTAGAAGTTGTATTTTCCATATCCTTCCCACTTTTTCATTTCTTGCTTATATCTATTTTCACTTGCTTTGGAATGAACTGTTAATTCTATGACATTATGGTCTGAAATACTCGCATTATAAACTATTATTTCTTTAACATAATTCATCTCGTTCACAAATACTAGGTCTAAAGTATTTTCCTTTCCTTTCTTGTTGGCAGGTGATTTATTTGTTGAATGTTGTATTCTAGTAGCATATCTAATAGCTTTTCAAATTGCCTCTTATCTTCTGCACTACTATTACTCTCTTTTTTATATGTATAAGTACAACCACAATCTCCTATTCGTTCTTTCCATTCTACGAAAGGAAAGTTGAAGTCACCAGATAGGAGAATAGTCAGTCCTTGTGATTTCTACATATATCATCCAATTTTTCAATTATTAAGTCAAACTCTTTAGTATTAGGAGGTCTATATATTACTATGTTCATCAATTTTCAGATTCAAATTCTACCGCTATTTAGTTCACATTCTGAGTTTACTATATTTCTCATATATTTTTCCTTGTTTTTGTCTTTCCCATATATTGCGGTTCCCCCTTGATTCCTATTTTTTCTATCTGATCTATAAGTTTGGAACCCTTTTATTTGATCATCATTCCCAGTCTCTGAATACCAGGGTTTCACTTATATTCATTATATCTATTTTCTTTTCATTTTGGGTTAGTTCTTCTAAGTACTCTATTTTTCTTTTGAGTTACTCGTAACTAAACCCTGCGCATTCATCACTATGATGGTTTGCGTGTTTTCTCCTTCATTTAATACTGGTAGTAATAAGGATTTTCCCATGTCTCTTTCCTGCTGGTATGTTGTGTCTTTTTTTCATTTCCAGAAATTCTGACATAAAAAATCCAACTTTTCCATAATATTGATCTTCCTTCATCATAATATTCATTTTGTGTCTGAATCTGCAATTTTCTCCGTTTCTGCAATATCCTCTTGCATAATAAATACAGTTTATTATCTCTTGAGTAGAATTTCGGAGCTGATGCTTTGAAATTTGAAAAATTTTTTTGCTGACACCTCTGCATATCTCATTGGTGGTTTGCTTTTCTCTTTTACCTGATATTCTTGATTTCTCTCTTTATTGTTTCTTTCTTATTTTGGATTTTATTACTTGGTTTGGTTATTTATTTGATTATGATTTCATGGCTACAGGGTGCATATATTTGCATTTTTTGTCGAACTTACATCCTTTTCCTCTTTTTAGGTTTTTACATATTTTTGGATGCAGATCTCTGCAATCATCCCCATATCCATCTAAGTATGCACATTTACCATATATTTCATAGTTTTGACATATCTTAGGATGTTTGTAGTAACATCTTTCTCCAAATCTGCAATTCCCTCTTTTCAAAAGGTTGCAGATTTTGTTCTTTCTTGTCTATTTTTTCCTTCTTTTCCCGTCATTGTGTAGATCTGGGTAGAGCCTCTTCGGGATTTGCTTTTCTGTTGTCAATAATCGTAATTTATTTCTTCGTAGGTATGCTGCTTTATTGCCTCATATGTAGTATCAATGAGTATCTCTGCATCCATACTTTATCTTTGTCTTTGTTTTCCTTATTTTGTTTTTTTCTGTCATTTCATTTTTGTTTACTTCTCTTCCGTTTTCCTCCTCTTCTTTTTCTTTTTCTTCTTCTTCCTTCCTTCCTCTTCTTCTTCATCCTCAACTATTTGTACATTCAATCTTGATTTAATAACATTGTCTATCCATGATAGACATGTTGAACAAAAAATTCTTGTATCTTTTCTCAAATCTTGTATTACCTCAGCACACTGTGGATGGGTCGGAATGTTGCATGCAGCACATTTTCTGATTAGGTTTTGTGGATTGGACTATGCTATACCAAACCTTACACAGTTTGCATGCTTTTGGCATTCTTTTTCCTAATGCATCAATTAGGATATTCACAGATTCACCTTATTCATTTTCTTTGTCGGAATATGTTGGTTTATGTATATTTTCATGAGTCTCTTTGACCACTTGGATTTTATTTGGAACTTCTTCAATTATTTTCAAGATGTTTTCATTAGATTTGTTCCAGTTTGAAGGATTATATCCTTCTAATATATCTATGAATGCTTTTGTATCTTTTTGGTTAGGACTGTTGCTGATTTTCATAGATGAGAAATGCCAGTTCCCTTCCTGCTACCTCATCGTATTGCGAATCTGCTAAACACGCCAAATTACGCCACCTCTTCCCGCAGTTGGAACTTACTGCCATCTTGTTCTGATTTATAGTATTACACTTGATAAACAAACTTAGAAGACGCTTTATCCTACTATTTTCACACTAATCTTATCACCGATAGTTCACGAACACTTCTAGATATTTCTCAAATTCTAGTCGTATGTTAAACTTGTGATATCTGTTGATTAATCTGACTTCACGCGGGTACGTCTCACCAAGCAAGATGGCTACTACGAGAGAGAGAGAGAGAAGTGTTTGATATTATATGTTTGCTTAATTCGCGTAAAAACGAACAGCGTTTTTATCCTTTGTTTTTTTCGAAGTACGTGCTTGTATTACGCCTCGACCAAGATAATGGCACCTGATGATTTTTGTTTGAAATTCATTTCGTTGTTTACTTCCGTTAGTGTTTGGCCGTGTAAGGAAGTTAACGGATATTTAAATATGAATATATATGTATATATAGATATATATAATATAGATAACACATATAATTATACATATATATATATAGATATATATATATATTATATATATATATATATATATATATATATATATATATACATACCTACATACATATAATATATCTATATATATATATATATATATATATATATATATATATATAATATATATATACGATAATAGATATATATATATATATATATCTATATATATATATATATATATATATATATATATATATATATATTACATCAGCATGAGGTACCAGGTTCAACGCCGAATTGAGCCAAACTGATACATCACATTCACCGAATACCACTGTGTCTCTACTAGAAGGGTATGGGGCTAACAACACCACAAAAAATGACTTATCTAGAACCTAGAACCAGGAGGTTCAATTACATATTATGAAGCCAACCCCACTACGAGGGAAAAACCGTTATAGTGAAAAATATATATCTTTTTATATATCTATTTACGCTTTTCACAACACTTTTGCTATTATAACTACTCAATTTCTCCTAGTTATTTTCTGTTCCCTCCTCACTTTCATGATTATTATTAAAAAAAATCTAAATTGTAAATCATTTTCATCCCATTTAACTTCTCGTATTTCTTCTTTCTGTTCTTCTTTTCCCCCTTACTTCTCTCCTCTTCCCTTCCTCCTCCTCTTCATCATAATTTTCACATCACAACATAATTTTCATAATTTTCACATCACAGCACAACTTTCATATATTTTCTTCTTTTCCATTTTTCCTCCTCCTCCTCCTCCTCCTCCTCCTCCTCCTCCTCCTCCTCCTCATCATCATTATTAATTATTTCACAAAAAACTTTTCATAATTTTCACATCACAACACAACTTCTCATATATTTTCTTCTCCTTTTTCATTTTTTCCTCCTCCTCCTCCTCTCCCTCATAATCATCGAATTCCCTCTCTCCCTCCCTCTCTCCCCGGCCCCCTCGCAACAATGGCCAATGCCGTTCTTCCCCGACGCCGCCGCCGGCAGCAGCAGAGGCAGTGCTCGTAGCTCGCTACACTCGACAAAGGCGATGCAGAAATAAAAACCATTAATCACCGAGTCATTATCCGAGCAACGCCGGGGTAATTCATCACAGGGCGTCTCATCTTCTCACAGAGAGAGAGAGAGAGAGAGAGAGAGAGAGAGAGAGAGAGAGAGAGAGAGAGAGAGAGAGATTAAATTTACACAGTAGAAGAGCTAAACTGTGGGAGAGAAAAATAATTTTTTAAAGATATGAACTATAGTAATATAATCGAGTTTACAGCAGCAGAACACGAAAGAGAGAGAGAGAGATAATTAAATTTACGCTGGAGAAGAGCAAAACACTGAAAGAGAGACAGAGAATCTATTGTAAGATGATCGATTTTACAGTATGTATATATGCATATATATATATATATATATATATATATATATATATATATATATATATATATATATAGTGTGTGTGTGTGTGTGTGTGTGTATATATATATTCTATTATATATACGTAGATATATATATATATATATATATATATATATATATATATATATATATATATATATATATATATATATATACACATAATGTGAGCACATATGTACTTTTCTTTGATTAAGGATGTGTACATGAAAAATTAAAATAAAATCAACGACTGCATTAAAAAAAACTGATAATCGAAAAATAATTACTTGTTATTTTCATCAAATATTGTCACATAAACCGCACCATTAGTAATAAAATTACCCAAAATCATATTAATTAAAATTAAACTTGAGCTTCCTGAATTGTGGAGTACAATTTACATACCAAGTCAGTCATGAAAATCTCATTTTATACTAAAATTGTTGTTTTCCCCAAACTTTAGTTTTATTTGTCATATCTTATATTTCTATAAAATATCCTCCACAAAGATGAAAGCGGTCTTTATCTCTTTTAGTAACATTTTCAACTTATGAACCGAGAACCGAGACAGGCAAGAAACAGAAACAGCGAAAAAAAATAGATATGGGTATTATTTCAATAAATATCATAAGTATTTCTCTTTATTAGAAATGAATTACACGAAACAGGAATCGCATAAATCTCGGATGAGTCTTATAAAAAAAAGTTAACGCTCGTATTCCTAATTTAACAGATTATCGATGACATTTAAAACCCTGAATAATATATTTAAAACCCTGAATAATATATAAGTGTTGTAGATCATGGCACAGAATAATGGTAAATAACACTAAATTTGTATTACGGACGTTTAGATTTTGATATTGTAATAAAAAAATAAACTTTTGTATATAAAAATTCGCAAATGGGTTGTAACCTAATGAAAATGATTCCATCTTAACCGGGATCTTATACGAACCATTTCAAGTCTTCTGTACTCTGTGGAATGCAGAATGCCGATTGAAAAAATTTCAAATATATATAAAAAAAGTGCTGAATATTTCTGAGCTATGTTCTTGCACTGAAGACTCCCTTTCTCGAACTGAGTTCTCAGTTTATTTCCCCCAACAATCACAGATTTCGAGTTAAGCTCTCCCATATTCCTACATTCATTCTCTCAATTTACTTCTCCCTAACAAATGAAGGCTTTAAGTTAACATTTCCTTCTGTTTCTATTTTCCCTTCTCTCCAACACCTGAAAATATTAGATTTCAAAACTCCTTTTCACTTACAGTCTTTCTCCAACATACAGAGGCTTCAAAACTCCCTTTCACCAACAGCCTTTCTCCAACATACAGAGGCTTCAAAACACCTTTTTACCTACAGCCTTTCTCCAACATACAGACACTTCAAAACTCCTTTTCACTTACAAGCCTTTCTCCAAAACATAGAGGTTTCAAAACTCCTTTTCATTTACAGTCTTTCTCCAACATACAGAGGCTTCACAACTCCTTTTCACCAACAGCCTTTCTCCAACATACAGAGGCTTCAAAACTCCTTTTCACTTACAGCCTTTCTCCAACATACAGAGGCTTCAAAACTCCTTTTCACTTACAAGCCTTTCTCCAACATACAGAGGCTTCAAAACTCCTTTTCACTTACAAGCCTTTCTCCAACACATAGAGGTTTCAAAACTCCTTTTCACTTCCGGTCTTTCTCCAACATACAGAGGCTTCAAAACTCCTTTT
>NC_061091.1:25432375-25434875 GCF_015104395.2 Macrobrachium nipponense
TAAAGGGCTCACGAAAATAACAAAGGCAACTGAATTTATCCTCCCTGGATAAGGAAAAGGGCGACATCTTTAGATATGACATAGATAATGAAAAAAGGCAGAAAAATGCTGACGGGTTAAAAAAAAAAAGGTCTATAAGAAAAAGGCCAAGAGTTAATAAAATTGCTATAGGTAAAAAATAAAAAAGGCAATGAAAAACCACAACCAAGAACTATTAGAAGGCTAGAAATAAATAGAAGCAAAAGTATAAAGTTAAAAGCTAATTAAGAGAGTGACAAGTTACAGGACGAAGGCTAAGGACAGCGGTTCTTAAACTTGAGTCAGCAATTTCCAGAGTAGACGCAAGACATAGGAAAAAATAAAAAATTCTCTAATTATATTCGTAATTCTCAAGAGCGAGGAATCAATATTCGGAAGTTTATAAAAAATGCAAAAATATCGCTTTATAACGTCAGTTTCCTAGAGTCTACTACTCTATAACTGGTTCACTCAAGGTAGATTCTTGGATGAGCCCTATGCTTATACGAGACGTTTGTTTGGCGGCCGCTGATTGGCTGGTACCGGGAGGCAGGCAGCTCCCAGCCAATCAGCGGCCTCCAAACTAACGTCTCGTAGGCATTGGGCTCATCCCAGAATCTATCGTAAGTGAACCAGTTATAGTTAGACTCGTCAGGTTTTCCGGGTTTTGTAATTACTGACCTCCCTCCCTATCCCTCGAAACCCCTTCTTCTTCTCTCTCTCTCTCTCTCTCTCTCTCTCTCTCTCTCTCTCTCTCTCTCTCTCTCTCCCCTATTTTTTTTTTACTTTCATTTAAATCTGGGAGGGAATATTACTCATAGATGCAAATGATGGCGGAGTAGGGGGGGGGGGGGGTTGTGGAGGGAAGGACCAACTCTTAGAGGGGGGGTGGTAATAAAAAGTTTAAGAGCCAAAGGCTAAGGATAAAAGATTTTGGGACAGAAGAGTTAGAAATGAAAAGGAGAAAGCAACAGGCAAAGACAATTGCTAAATGTAAGGAAAACTAATAAGGGGGATTAAAAAACGAACAATGTAGGTATGGTTCGCATTTGAAAGTCGAATATCTAAATGAAAAGGTGACGTGATTAAGGTTAAATGGTAAGGAACGAAACTGACTAGGGATAAGGACCAGGGAATAGGTTAAAAGGTCCAAGAACCGAGAAAGGTCGGGCGTTTGGATTGAAGTTCAGAAGTTCAAAACAAGGATACAAGTTGGACGTGCGGATAAATAGAAAGGTCAGGTAAAATGTTAAGAGTGAAAAGAAAGAACAAAGGTGTATGGTATAACTAAATGCCAAAACACGATAACTATATTAAAGACGCAAATAGAAAAAAATTATAAAAAAAATAAAAGTAATAAAATCAATGATTCGACAGCGTCGAATTTGGAAAATTCTTTCGACTAACAGAATTTGTGATTCTATTAATGCCATTGAGCTCCATAAAACGTCATCTTTTTCGTCACCGAGTAGAGACACCGCACGGAATGTATAATGATCTCCCCCACAGAGAGAGAGAGAGAGAGAGAGAGAGAGAGAGAGAGAGAGAGAGAGAGAGAGAGAGAGACAGGAACTCTGGTCAATAGCTACAAAGGACTCGCATAATGTTAAATTTCAGAAAATACAGAATAATTCCCTTAAGACTGGAATACTCCCGATGCGGTTTTTGAGAGAGAGAGAGAGAGAGAGAGACCTTACATCTTGTTCGGGTTGCCCCAGGTCCCTCAGTGTGAGGCACCTCTAATGTCTACCAGAGAGTTGCTAGTACATCTTCCGGTATATTTTGCATCTTCCAATCTTGGATGGTCTGGGATGCAGTTTAGATATTTGTCGAGCTTATTCTTAAACACATCTACGCTCACTCCTGATATATTCCTCAGATGAGCTGGCAACGCATTGAAATAGACGCTGCATTATCGCTGCCTGGGGCGTAGTGGATTAATGTCCTGTGTGCTTTCCTTATTTTTCCTGTTATAGTTTTGGGCATTATTAATCTACCTCTGCTTGCTCTTTCTGATATTTTTAGTTCCATGATATTTTCTGCTATTCCTTCTATCTGTTTCCATGCCTGAATTATCATGTAGCGTTCTCTTCTCCTTTCTAGACTATATAATTTTAAGGATTGTAGTCTTTCCCAGTAGTCAAGGTCTTTAACTTCTTCTATTCTAGCTGTAAAGGACCTTTGTACACTCTCTATTTGTGCAATATCCTTTTGATAGTGTGGGTACCATATCATATTGCAATATTCAAGTGGACTATGAACATATGTTTTATAAAGCATAATCAGTGTTCAGCTTTTCTTGTTTGAAGTGCCGTAACAACATTCCCATTTTTGCTTTTACATTTTGCCAACAGAATTGCTATTTGATCATTGCATAACATGTTCCTATTCATCATCACACCAAGGTCTTTAACTGCTTCCTTATTTGTGATTGTCTCATTATTAGGTCCCCTAAATGCATATAGCTTTCTTTCTCTGTCTC
>NC_061091.1:25439875-25447375 GCF_015104395.2 Macrobrachium nipponense
GATACATACATAGACAATTGAGAGTGCCGATGAAGCGTACGAACATGGAAAACAGTGATGGAATGTATGTATTTATTAGTAAACGATAAAACAAGCAACTCAATTTCGCAGAGAGAGAGAGAGAGAGAGAGAGAGAGAGAGAGAGAGAGAGAGAGAGAGAGAGAGAGAGCACCATGACTGAAATAAAATGACTCGACCCGACACGGTAGTTTTTATTTTCGGCGGGGCAAAACAAAAAAGGTAAAAACTAAAGCAATAAAACAAAACATCCGGTTAAATATTTCGACTGGAAAAAGGGTCGAAAAAGCAACAAACTGCAATTCGACATATTTTCGGCAGGATCTACACCAACAACAACGATTACTAAACCTCAATAGCGGGATGACTTCAGGACAAATAGAAAATAGGCAGAGACAACCAAAAGGACAAATGAACGAATGATAGATATTACATATTCATATGTAAATAAAAATGAAAGTATATAACAACAGATATACTGTATAGACGAATAAAAATAAAAAAATTGAAAAAACAAAAGATATATATATATATATCTAAGACCCACAACATCAATAAGAATCACTCTCTCTTCTCTCTCTCTCTCTCTCTCTCTCTCTCTCTCTCTCTCATACATATTCGAAACCCTTCCCCCTCCCCCGCCTAAAAAAATAATTTTCTTATTGGCTACATCAAATATATCTCTGTCTCTGTGAGAGACAGCACTTCGGTCCGACAAATATCTGCTTTTGCCCGGATGTGAAATACGAATAAATTAAAACCTATGAAATAGTTTGGCGCTCGGCATATCACGCTAACTGATGGGTGCGTTCAATGTGCCAAAACGAATAACCAAAAGCCGTCCGCGATTCAGTAATTAAAGAACGCTGTCGAAACTGGAAAGGCGAGTCTTTTGTCATTCTGAATTATTACTTAACTGGTTTTTCATGTAAAGAGTCAACTGAAGTTTTCGACACTGTGAGTTAGCAATATTGCTACAGCAACATTTCTTTGCTGACGTAGGTAATTTGAATTTTTTAGCAATAGTGGGAAACTACTTACTTGTTGTGAGTTATAAACTGTTTTGCACAATGTGAATTACTCTATTATTTAATAAGATTTTTGTTGCTGAAACATCAATAAATGTGATACGAAACATTGTATTAAAAGTACACTATATATATACATACATACGTACATATATATATACATATATATATATAGATATATATATATATATATATATAATATATATATATATATAAACATACATACATAAACACACATATGTATATATATACACATATATATAAAATAACATATATATATATATATATATATATATATATATATATATATATTATATATATTACATATATATATATCTAATAAAAGGAGCCCATAAAAACACCAAAAATGTAGAGAGAAAAGTACTTTTCTCTCTACTTTTGGTGTTTTTATGGGCTCCTTTTATTAGATGGAATTCTGTTGTTACAGAACATTTTTACCAGTCTATATATTATATATATATATATATATATATATAATATATATATATATATATATATATATATATATATATATATATATAGAGGCAAATACCCTTCAATACACGACTGAATTTACCTTAGGAATACTTACACCCCAGGTGGAATTATATGTAATAAGTAGTATTTGTTTCTTAATACTGCATATAAAAAATGTCTTGTGTATAAATGCTTAGCGAATATATATATATATATATATTGCTACGTCTATAGAACGCCTCGCCTTCCCAGCAGAGTTTTAGTTATATTTAATTATAAAAGTAGCAGCCATGCCGTCTCCTGAAGCTACTGTTGTTGGGAGAGTGGGTATGTCGTAGGAATGATATTTCCGGTCTGACGGAAGCTTAGGGTAAGAGAGGCAGGTCACAAGAGTAGCTAGGGCTTCGAGATGGATTTTAGGGACTTCTACAATAAGACCTATTTTCCTTCCCAATTTTGCTGGCGTTGTGTTTACCACCTTTCAGGCAATGCTCGAGGCGGTTTTTGGAAGCCCCGTGATTCGAAAACAACCAGTATCGCTCTCAGTCGGCTGCGAGACGTGATCTCGGACAGAGGTCAAATTACCTGCCTTCCTGTTAGGCCTACCCAGGGTGTGAGTGGCGCGCCGATGACCCAGGCCTCAGACAAAGGGGGCCGCCATGCTTTTCTACCGAAGAGCCACATTTTCTACAAAGGTCCACACTGAACACGACATCCAGGTACGTCTTGTGGAACAGCATATTGCCAGTCTCTCCCAACAATTATCATTTTGATCCTCATTCTCCCAATTCAATTTCCAGCAACAAAAGGAATTCATCCCTTTGTTTTCCCTCTCACTGCCTCATGGGCCGCATGCTTTCTCCCCTTGTGTGATCGTCCCAGACCAATGGAGTCATTGCATACTTCAGTGAAACCTTAAAAGTTCCTTCTCCCCAGTATTAGAGAATTAATTAATCAAAGCAAGAAGTCATTTTTTCTTTTATCTCGTTTAATCTGGGATTCTTTTCCAGATTCCATGAGTCACGTGCCGTCTCTGCCCGCAAGTGTGCAATTACCCCAAGTGAATGAAAATCAGCTTGAATTGAATGAGACTATAAGCCCCAACGTGGGGGCCAATATCATTTAACTTTTCTCCAGGCCAGCACGGGCCTTTTTGTAAATAAATAGTTTTAAAGTAACGAGCTGAGTTTTCTGGCGACCTTCCCTCTAAAGAAAGAAATTAATACTATCAGTTTACGGTAAGTTAAAGCAATTCCTCTTGAAATCCCTCAATTATTTCCGTTTACGTATCTAGCTTCTCTCAAGGCCCTATATACGTAACATTGTCGACCTTCGCCGAGGATATGAACCTAGCTTGCTTAAAAAAAGCTTGTAAATCGCGTTATCCGTTGTAAAACGTAAACTGTAAATGTTTTTCAAAGCGCAAAACTAAGCACACTTGCAGGGAAAGAAGACACACTGACTCACGGTAAGGTATTCCATTCATTAATATGATTATTCTATAACCAATGTTAGCTTAAGTTACGTTTAAGTATTTTTATTGTTAAAGTGGTCAAAAGAGCGTAGGTAGAAATCTTATTATTGTAACGGCGAATGCGCCAGAGCTTTATTTTAGCGGCGAGCAAACAATTTGCCCCGCGAATTCTCTGTTACTTTGTGCTGTCCTCGTAGGAGATCACACGAACACGTGTGCAGATAGATGCCAGAAAGGACCAGATCAAACTAGGAAGTGCTTTGCCAGGGTTTATTGCTGTGTTTGAAAGCCTAGCTAGTTAGGAGTGTTTTACTAATAGTTACGGCAAAAGAAGTGTACAATTCTTTTGTCTGTGATATGTTAGGGTATTCATTTTTAACTTAGTTTTCATTCCAAGTGTTGGTAACCGCTTACCTCTCAAGCTAATTCAGCTTCGGGGAGCTCTCTCGCGCCTGCGCGGTCTCAACCAGCCTTCGTCTCATTCACAGCGGCAGCCATGTTTGTTTTCTCTTTCAACAGTATCTAAACAATTTAAGCAAAGTAACGTAAGTCACGACGTTTTAACGTAAATAATATCAATGTCTGTACTAGTATCTATCGTTCTGCCAGAGAAATTAAAGTAATTCGTTCAGTAAACGTTAACGTAAGTAAATCATTTAACGCAAGTTGCGTCATATTAAACTAACATTAGTAGTTCAATTCAAATATAAGGGAGTTCATTCATATATCATTTTTACCCTCTCCGAGAGAGAGAGAGAGAGAGAGAGAGAGAGAGAGAGAGAGAGAGAGAGAGAGAAAACCAGAACCCAGTATTCACGAAGCCAAGAGTACTACATCTTACCATTAATTATAGCCATGCATAATTAACCTATTTTAGTCTCTTGTGTCTTTCATTTACACAGCGTGATAACGTACGCGCATGTGTCCATTGCAGTTTGCAAACATTTATTTATTTCATTTACCCGAGTACTTCAGCGAGGGACTGAGCATTTCTAAAATTTCCATTACCTGTTCGTTGCCCGAGTTTGGTCTTTTCATTTTCTTTATCACGAAAGACTTGCGTATACCGCAAGCACAATTCGCACAGTGTGCCACGCAAATCATTACTTCCAGACAGGGAAGTCGTTACCAGTTTAGGACTGGCCACCACCCAGTGGCACGTCAGGTCTTACCATTTCACAGTGCCACTAATTCTTGACACTGGTCCATCGACTGGCTGCTGAAGTACTCCCACCTTTTACTTTCTCTCCTCCACTATTACCCTCTGCCATGAGCAGTGCCATTTCACTTCAGTATATTTAAGTATACTGCATGTAGTGTCCGGGACACACCAGCACATACCAGTGCTCCAAGGAACGCCTCCATAAATGCCATTGCAACCTGTACAGGCCCGTACAGGTAGCCATTAAACCTGCGTGTCCGTCCTTTACGGAACGCCCCAAATAATTAGTGTGTCCGGTTGTACAAGGGTCCAGTGATCCTTCGGAACTCAACAAGGGAATGCCTCCCAGAAGTGCCGCAATACCAGCCCTAAGTGCTGACAAACCTGCGTGTCCGTCCTTACGGAAACGCCCAATTCATTAATGTCCGTGTACGAGGATCAGTGATCTTTCGGGACCATCCTAAGGGAAACGCCTCCCCAAAGTGCCGCAATACCAGCACTACTAGTGCTGCCCAAGGAACGCCTCCTCATCAATAAGTGCCGCGCACCTGTACAGACGTACAGGTAGCCCTATACCTGCGTGTCCGTCCTACGGAACGCTCATTCATTATAGAGTATCCACATTTTTGGATCACTGAACCAAGGAAACGCCTCCTCATAAGTGCCGTGCACCTGTATTGGACCTACAGGTAGCCCATTCCAGCGTCTCCCAACTTAGGAACGCCCTTAAGTGTGACGTACGCCGTACACTCCATTTGATTTTTTCACCTCTTTAGAAGGTGCCAATCCAGAAGTGCCACCAACTTACGGGACACTTCCCAAGTGCCACAGAGCACCCAGTCTTCTCAGACTTTTTCTCTACCACGTCGCAGAACACCTTTCCAGTGAGTGCCACTTTCCACAGTAGGCACTCCTATTCCATTCCGTAACCCTTCCTGGCCATTATTTTCATTTTCATCAGAGCCTCTACTGCAGCCTAAGGGAAATGTCTTCCCCTGCTTCCCGCGACTTTTTTGCCGTAGAGCTCGAGAGGCTCCGAGTCTCATAACTCTGGGCAAGGAGGCTGGTTACACTGGACCAGCACTAGACCAGTGGATAAAGGCGCAGCAGGCTGCCGCGCGCCTGCAAGAAAAGGAAGAAAGGGAAAACCAGAGAAAAGCCGGAGACGCAGAGAGAAAAGAAAGAGAAGCAGAAAGGAAGGCAAGGGAAGAGGAGCGAAAGCATGAGCTCGCTCTCAAGGAGAAGGAACTCGACATCAAGCGGGAGAAGGCCCGTAAGGAGAGTATCCTAGCTCAAGCCACTCTGCCAGCTTCCAGCCCTGCACCCACTGTCTCTCTTAGTCCCGCCGTCTCTGGTCAGCCTGACATCCTTTCGATTTGCGAGCCTGGTCCTGATCCAGTGCCCGAGATAGAAATTTCTTCCGCACCATCTCAGCCTCTTACCCTTTTACCGCCTACCTCCTCCCTTTTGGAAGAGGTAAGCCCACCAGTTAACCCCGAAATTGCTTCCGGGGGTGATTCAACGGAGGTTCCCTTAACCTCCCCACGCACATCACTGCCAGAGAGGACTCTCACCTGTGGCCAGAGCACACTGCCAGCCTTGGTGACTCCACAGATTCGCAACCTGTGGGGCCATCTCGGTCTTATCATCCAGTGCCACGGAAGAGGTTCTGGAACACGTTCTGCCGAGACTGTGGCCGCAAAGGTCACATGTCTGCCAACTATGGAGGGTGCGCAAATTTTAATATTCCTGCCATCGCAATGGCCGTCACTAATCCTTCTTCTCTAGGACCCCCAGCTAAGGGCCCTATAACCGTCGCACCCCTCCAAAGTCATTATCCGCCAAGCCACGTCAGAGCCTACGACGACTCTGGCGCTCAAATCTCCCTGATACGGGAAGATCGAATCCCCCGAGGGGCTAATATTGACAGACGTCAACTGATAACCATTGAAGGCATCAATCACATTAAACTGATCCTTCCGACCGTACAATTGAGAGTCACCAGACCTCACTTCTCCAGAGTATGTACCCTTGCAGTTGCAAGCTACATTCCAGGAGGTTACGACCTCCTCCTAGGGCAAGACATGAAGTCTCCCTCACCGTTCAAAAAGCCTAGGGGTCCTAACCCCACGTCAAATCACTCCAAAGCACGGAGTCATCGAAATTCTACTTCCTCCAGGAAGTACGTCCACCAACAGTCTCCCCCGTTACCAAGGAGGGAGATTGACCATTCACAGTTCCGTTGCAAAACCTGCAACGTAATAGGGCACTCCACAAATTGGCCTAGATGCCCTAGCAAGTTATGTGCAGCGGACGCTGTCCAAGTCCCACAAGACTTAGCCTTCCAAAAGAGACAGGACCCTCTGTCTCCCATAACCAAGGGCACGCTGAGAGCTATTGCACCTCCGGTACCCGCCACAGGTCCAGTCGACCTCAACTCTCTGCCAGTACCACTTGGCAGCACTGAGCAGTGCCAAGCTCCGTCCAGCCTGGACGTAGAGCCACCACCGAACTTGACCTCTGCGCCTGGCCCCGAGCTAGCGCCGGCGCCTAACCTTATCAAGGATCCTCCTACAGGAGACCCTCCAACAGGCATGGAGCTTACCACAGCCCATGGCCAATCACTAGTTCCTCCTTCTTCATCCTTACCTCTGTCGCCCAAGGATGAACCTCCGGCAGACCTTACCTTTGTACCTCCTCTGGAAAACCAGGAACTGCCCGACCAGGAGTCAGCCTGGAGTTTTCCCCTCACGACGGTTGTCGCAGCAGCCAGAGTGAGGGCCTCCCCTGCAGAAGGTTCCACCTCTACGACGGTTGCTGCAGAGACCGAAGTAGGGTGTTCTCCTGCAATCCCTCAGGCTACCACTGCCTCTGCTCCTGCCGGCGTTTCTGGCCTGGTTTCCCCAGATCGGTGCCTCCGTCTACTCCAAGGACTGGTATAGCCAGGTCCTGGAGGAATAAGAAGAAAAGAAGAAGAAGGGACGTCATTAACATACTAACAAAGAGCCACATGCTCTCCTTGACACCTGTGCCCGAGGTACAGTGTCGCATTCAATTGCAGAGTGATCCTGGCACCTACCCAGAGAAGGTAGCCAGCCGATCCCTGCCAGTAGCACTAACCCTCTCCAACCCTAGCCATTGTAATACTAGCCCTCATTTAAATATAATTACCTCATTGCATTTCCCTCCTGGTCAACTAACAACTCATCATCCCCACGCATCATTACCTCTCATTATGTATTCTAACAATTCCGTCGCTGAACTACTGCTGTGCGTACCACACTCTGGAATGATTGCGTCTTCATTTAACTGTATTGAGTAGGTTAGGCTAATGATTTAGT
>NC_061091.1:25454875-25477375 GCF_015104395.2 Macrobrachium nipponense
AAGCTTCGAAGCAGTCCCGAAGCGGCTTCGTACACCGCTGCTTCGAATCATCAAGCAAATTGCCTTCATTAAACAAGGCACTCGGGGTAAACGAGAAGCCCTCTGGCGATCCTGTGACTAACCTCCTCTCATATCCCTTCATTTACCCGTCTTCCTTTTTGACCTACAGCTCTCTCTCTCTCTTTCACCTACTTAAAAAAAATATAATGCAAAGGATTCATTCCTCCCGACCCATTTCGAAACAATGCTCCTCTTCCCGCCAAGCTGCTTCATTAACCGTCTCGCGTAGGTCAAAAAAAAAAAAGAAGAAGAAAAAAAAAAAGGGCCATTTTGACGCTTCGTCGAGAAGGGTCTCCCACCCCTTTTCCCGCCATCGGCAATGAGAAATGACGCAATTTCCGAACCGCTTTCGGAAGACTCATTACATGGCGTCAGAGCTCACTGTTAGTGAAGTTTCATGTGTTTATCCTTTATGCTTCATATACAAGGCATTACGGAAGTGACGAGGGGTGAGCGGTGGGGGGATTTGGTAAGACTGGGAGGGGTGATATTATAAGGGTATTAACCGCGCATGGTAACACTGCGTCCCGGGCTTTAAATAGTTACGCTATGTGTAAGTTTTAGGTAAATAAAAGGATATCTTGGTGTACATTTGCAATTGAAAAGTGTTTTAATAATTTACTGTATGCGAATTACACCGTTAATATTCGAAATAGGATCTTATTTAAAGCTCGGGACGCAGTGTTACCATGCGCACCATTTGATTACCATTGCTTTGCATGGTAATCAAATGGTGAGACTAACTGCTCATAGATGGAGCTGGCAGGAGCGTCCTCTATGAGTCAATGATTATTTTAGAAAGAATGCTCTCTCTCTCTCTCTCTCTCTCTCTCTCTCTCTCTCTCTCTCTCTCTCTCTCCTCTCTCAGGAACTGAATTAAGACTATCTTGAGCATACACAAATTAATAATCATAATATAATATATAGATATATATTATATATATATATATATATATATATATATATATGTATATATATATATATATATACAATCACATTAGGCTGAAACTCGTTCTTGAAACGAAAATACTAAATAGTCGAGTAATTACGACTTAGTTACTCAATCGGCCTTAAAACCATCTTATGAAAATAAAGCCTTGAAGAGAAAAACTTATAAAGAAAAAGTGTGGGGAAGTAGAGGAAATGAATATGTCATTAGGCCAAAAATGAATATTGTGTAAAGTTCATAATGTCAACGTCAAGTTATAAGAAGAAAATAGTACGGGGTGCTATTTTACATACTTTTATGGATAAACTACTTTTGGCATTGAAGTCAGATATGCCAAAAGAATTTTATAATAAATATAATAATAATAATAATAATAATAATAATAATAATAATATGTAATCTAGTATGTACAGGTTTCGCAGGCCTGCTTACTCTTGTGAATAATAATAATTATATAAATAATAATAATGTTCCTAAAATGACACAAGGAAGTATGACAAACACAACCACAAAGAAAACAAACAATATCCTGGAAAATAGGCCTAATATAAAAGGCAACGATAAAAGGTCTACAAAATAATACACAAGAGTACAGCAGACATCGTTTCCCCCCCCCCCCCATTCAATCCCTTTATCTAGTCTGACCATTACGGCCTGACTGTGGGAAGGGATTGCGGTCAAGAGACAGAAAGAGACAGCAGTGACCTTCTGTCTGACAAATATGGCAGGGCATTGGAGACGCTATTTTAATAAATAACAAGTGCACAATGCGCCGAAGTTTCTTCGGGGCAATAGAGTTTCCTGTACAGCGTATCATGCTGTATGAAACTCTCAGCCACGCTCCATGAAGCTCTCAGGCACGGCCCATGAAACTTTCAGGCACGGACCTGTGGTGGCCTGTATTGTTGGCACCTATACCGGTGCCGTACGCACGATCATGACTACCTTTAATCTTAAAGTAAAATAAAAAACTACAGAGACTAGAGGGCTGCAATTTGGTGTGTTTGATGATTGGAGGGTTTGTGATCAACATGCCAATTTGCAGCTCTCTAGCTTCAGTAGTTTTTAGGATCTGACGGCGGACAGAAAAAGTGCGGACGGACAGACAAATAGCCATCTCAATGGTTTTCTTTTACAGACAACTAGAAAAGCAGGTGGGTCTGACCCGTCTTTTAACTCCCTAATAACTATTGTAGAGACTCGAAGAGGGTATCATGAAAATATATTTTGAAAAAGCAGGTGGGTCTGCCCCGTCTTTTAACTCCCTAATAACTATTGTAGAGACTCGAAGAGGGTATCATGAAAATATATTTTGAAAAAGCAGGTGGGTCTGCCCCGTCTTTTAACTCCCTAATAACTATTGTAGAGACTCGAAGAGGGTATCATGAAAATATATTTTGAAAAAGCAGGTGGGTCTGCCCAGTCTTTTAACTCCCTAATAAGTATGGAAGGCCCTGGAGAGGCTATTTAAGAAAATAAGTAAAAAAGAACAAGTGGTTCTGTCCGCCTTTTACCATCTGATTAATCTGGCTTCTTTCGTTTGCCGACAATATTCTTTTAATTGACTCTTACTTACTCAAATAGGAAACTGGCTTTATTCGGTCCCTCGGTCGAGTTTAAACAAACAAGGCTTCCAAAGACTGATAATTTTCCCTTTTACCATCTGATTAATCTGGCTTCTTTCGTTTGCCGACAATATTCTTTTAATTGACTCTTACTTACTCAGATAGGAAACTGGCTTTATTCTGTCCCTCGGTCGAGTTTAAACAAACAAGGCTTCCAAAGACTGACAATGTTCATTCTAAGACCAAGCTAGAAACTTTTTCACTAAGCTGATCGACTGGCTTTATTTTGTCCCTTTTAAGCAAAGCAAAGCTGCATTAAACAAGATCTGCTGCCACCAGATATCAGTAACTGTAACAATAAATTATACCCGAATTAATATATATTCTTAATTGTACACTTCCAAATAAATGTAATCTGATACTGATAATTACACCTCTACACCGCAAGTTTTAATCCTAACTACATATAGGAGCAACTTAGTATTTGTCTCAACTAATTAGAATTTGAATCTGTAATTAACAACTTGAAGGTGACCAGACGTGTGGGCAAGGTAACGCAGTCACAGAAATTACATTATGTAAAATAAAGACAGCCATAAGGAAAGCTTATCTGTTTCATACTTCCTAATTGTCAATGAAAAATCCAAATTATATTTTGAGTAATTTGTTGGTGATTTCCATGTACAAAATGAACGTGGAAAATACGGCAAAATAAATAACCATAAGTGAATTAATGTACGGCATTTGCGAAAGTGATTCAGAGGTTGATAAAATATAAATCTTCACAAAATTTTACTGACCTAAACGTCACTCCCAGAGGCCGGATACTAATATTTTGATTTCAAGAATAAGGTACCTATTTCAAACTCCACATTTGAAACAGCATTCCCGGTTAGCGCAAATAATCTCTATTCCCCCCCAAAAAAAATAATAAAAAAATGTATATCTCTTCCTTCCGGTTTACGGGTGAAAGCACGTCAAGCGCGTGCTGTTCGCGTCTCGAACCTGTTGCTGACGAAGTTCGAAAAACATTGGCTCCTCCTCCTCCTCCTCCTCCTCATGGTAATACAGTAACCTTCGGAAAACAAGTAGAATTCCCTCCCCGAAGGGAAAAGAAGAAGAAGAAATAGGTAAAAGATATGTTGACAAATCCTGCAATTTCCTCGGCAAAGCCCTTCCACTATCTCAGTTTTCTTGTTTTGGCCTTCCCAAGACTTCCGGCCAGCCTAAATCCACTCTTACAATAAGGCATTCGCCTAAGACCAGGATTTGACATCCCATTTGGGGAGAAGACGAGGGGCTATAGGATGTCTCCTTTTTTTTTCCTACTCCAACCTACTCCCCAATTCCCTAATTCCCTATTCCCACCTTACCGCAACCCCCTTCCCAGTTTGGGAATCGAATGATGTGGCATCGAAACTATTGTTTTCAAGTGTTTTTTTTATCTTATTTTTATGAGATGTGACGCACGAAGGTGCGGTCTTTATAGAGAAGGGTCTCGTCGCAGTCCCACAGCCTTTCTAAATAGGTGACGCTATAAGCGTGTGGTCTTATAAAGTGGTATCTTCACAAGGGTGTGGTCTTATAAAGTGGTATCTTCACAAGGGTGTGGTCTTATAAAGTGGTATCTTAACAAAGGTGTGGTGGTCATTGACAAGAGGTGGCTTCGGAAGACTGTGGTCTTTATGAGGTCAATGAAATGGTCTTTTTAAACAGATGTCTTCCAAAATGTGGTCCTATCAAAGAGGTATATTGTCTTCCCAAAGATGTGGCTTAACCAAAAGGTGGTCTTTGTAAATCATTCTTTCTCTCAATGTGGTAGTCTTTCATTGAAGGTGCCTTCATAAAAACATATTCTTACCAAATAGCTGTCCTATCAGTGGTGTGGTCTTTCTAAATGATTCTTTATTTGAATTGGGAACCTTTCATACTACAGGGGTTACCTCTTCTTGGTAAAAAATGTTACCCATAAAGGTAAAATTTTTTGGGGGTCATTCAAATAGGTCCTAGGGCTTGGAAGAAAAAGGGGATAAATAGTTTTTTAAGGGTTTTCTCAAAGACTAAAATTTTTCCACATACGATTGGACAACTTAGTTTGCTCTCTCTCTCTCTCTCTCTCTCTCTCTCTCTCTCTCTCTCTCTCTCTCTCTCTCTCTCTCTCTCTCTTATGGCGCTTTCCCATTCTGTTCTTTCTAATGAATACCTATCCAGAACCATTGTATAACAATTCTTAATCAAAGCTGAAAAGAACAAAATTCGACTACTGAGTCGCGACAGCCCAGTAAAGATTTGGTTATGATCAGCGAATACTTCAGCAAAAAAAAAAAGTCGATATTTCTAGAGAAAAAAATGAGCTGAGATTTTAAAAATATTCACGTCTCACCAAATAAAATAGAAGCTTTTTGATATATCTCACGGAACAAATAAAAAAAATGAAATAAAAGCAAAATGCAAAAATAAATCTTCATTATTCATCCATAATAGAAATAATAAAAACTAGTAAATAATGGACCGACGTTTCTTGGGCACAATCGCGTTTTATATACAGCGTATAATGCAGTATGACACTCTCAGCCACGGCCCGTTGGTGTCCTGTGTTGTTGGCACCTTTAGCGGTGCCATACGCATGATCAGGGCTAACTTTAACCTTAGATAAAATAAAAAATACTGAGGCTAGAGGGCTGCAATTTGCAGAGTTTGATGATTGGAGGGTGGGTATCAACATACCAATTTGTAGCTCCCTTAGTCTCAGTAGTTTTTAAGATCTGTAGGCGGACAGTAAAAGGGCAGGCGGACAGACAAACAGCCATCGCAATAGTTTTCTTTTACAGAAAACTAAAATTCATTTCTACCTATTCACTGAGGACAGAAATACGAACTGATTTACTAAACTACACATCAGAATAAGAATGATATCGAAATGGCCATTAACTTGCCGCTGCCGAGGCTTCCACTAAAAGGATTTGCGTAGGTATGAAAATAATTGCGTTATATATCAATACCTAAGTAAATCCACTGAACGGAAGTTAAAAGAGAATTCGATATCATTCTAAAAAAAAATATTGATCGTTAACACAACAGAAAATAAACAACAAAATAGAAAGTAAGCACCAATAGACTTCACAAAGCAAAACATTTTTCGAAAACTTCTGAAATCAAAAGCATCTCCAACACAAGAGGATTATAACACATTTCCATTAATTTCACTCAAAATTAGGACACAAGACCATCAGCCGCGACTTGTATCTTGGCATGCTCGTACCGCAAGCAAACTTGCGCCTAACATTCCCATTAATTATAACTTCGTCCATAAGCGCTCCATTAATGACTCTACAAGCAATTAAGCGAAAACTGGTTTGATGTGTCAGCGGCTGTTGGTCTTATCGACCCTGGAGGAAAAAACATTCTGGATAACGGTGAGAATGTGAGTTATCTTATGTCTTGTACTGATCGAAAGAAAACCTTGAGACGAAGGCAAAACTAATCATAGTAGTAATTGTAGTACAAAACAACGGTAGTAACTGATTTAGGGCAATATGAAATCAAAGAAAATCTTGGGGCCATTTACAATGACAATATAGATGAAGACAATCTAATCGTAGTAAAGTGGATTCACATCAACCGTGCATTTGATGTCTCGGCCAGTCCCTTAGGACGCCCCTGATTGGCTGTTGATAAGCCAACCAAAGGGCTGGAAACTCTCAGTCTCTCTCGAGAGCTCACATGGGTAGGATCTATGCTCCACCTCTCCTGAGGGAGAGGTGGAGCATAGAAGTAAACTCTCGAGAGAGACTGGGAGTTTCCAGCCCTGTGACTGGCTTGTCAACAGCCAATCAGGAGTGTCGTAAGGGATTGGCATAGACATTAAATGCACGGTTGATGTGAATCTACAATAGTAATGGTAGTACCAGTGATAGCAGTAACCAGTATAAGGAAATTGGAGACTGCTAACCTCCATGAGAGCGATTAGGACAGCTACCCAAATACCACGAGTCATTAATGATATCCTTCACGAATGCTTTGTAATTGATCAATACAGATACCAAAATACTCTATGATATTTACGTGTTCTTTCACAAGCAACAGGGAGCTGCCTTTTTCCATAAATATAAATTCAGTGACAAAACAGTAACCAAAGCGGCAAAAGCATTCTGGATATATAATAAGATGATTTGAAATCACACAAAAACGTAAACGATAATCCCTGTAACACAGTACTATTTTAAAAATCGTAAAACTCGGCTAAGTAGTTTCCACGTAATCACATTGAACAGACTGACATGTGATGAGATGACAGCACAGCTTCCTTGATAATAGAATAATGAATAATAATAATAATAATAATAATATAATAATAATAATAATAATCAAAAAACGATAGACAGCAATAACATCTCTCCCATATGTAGGAAGTGCAATACGAAAAATGAAACCATAAACCACATAGCAAGCGAATGCCCGGCACTTGCACATACCCAGTACAAAAAGAGGCATGATTCAGTGGCAAAAGCCCGCCACTGGAGCCTGTGCAAGAAACATCAGCTACCTTGCAGTAATAAGTGGTACGAGCACCAACCTGAGGGAGTGATAGAAAACGAACAGGCAAAGATCCTCTGGGACTATGGTATCAGAACAGATAGGGTGATACGTGCAAATAGACCAGACGTGACGTTGATTGACAAAGTCAAGAAGAAAGTATCACTCATTGATGTCGCAATACCATGGGACACCAGAGTTGAAGAGAAAGAGAGGGGAAAAAATGGATAAGTATCAAGATCTGAAAATAGAAATAAGAAGGATATGGGATATGCCAGTGGAAAGTGTACCCATAATCATAGGAGCACTAGGCACGATCCCAAGATCCCTGAAAAGGAATCTAGAAAAACTAGAGGCTGAAGTAGCTCCAGGACTCATGCAGAAGAGTGTGATCCTAGAAACGGCACACATAGTAAGAAGAGTGATGGACTCCTAAGGAGGCAGGATGCAGCCCGGAACCCCACACTATAAATACCACCCAGTCGAATTGGAGGACTGTGATAGAGCAAAAAAAAAAAAAAATCTTAGTAGTATTAATAACATAAACAGGAACAGACAAATATACAGAAGAGGTAACGGTACTTTTCTAAGAAGAATTTTCTTATCATAATGGAATCTGGCCTCTCAATGAATAATGCTTGAAAACATCTAAATCCAAACTGAGCCGAACGCCTCCCAATTAAAAGGTGAGGAATTTGCACCTTGAAAAACTGATGGAACATTCCAGCTAAAACCTCAGTGGGATAGACGAAATGGTCGATGTCTTCCTGTTTCATAAATAACAAATAAAAGTAACAAATATCATATCAAATAACAAATTAAAAACATAACTGGTTTTTGTTAATTGATTGAAAGACGTGTGCGGATCGTGTCGACAAATGGGTCTGTTTTCGCTATTGCTATGAAAGACTTAAATGAGTAAAATAAGAAATATGATGACCTCCTTTATTCTTTTTTGCAAGTTTAGATGGGCGTGAGTCAGTAAAGGCCTTTACCCAGAGGGAAAGGCCCGCATTAAAGTTATACGAAATGGTTTGATGAAAAAGACTTCAAATCATATTTTGAGGTAAATTAATATACATATGAGCTATAACACGGAACATTCTTTTTAATAAATTGTTATAACAAATTGAATATAAAACCGTTACATACAATATTATGCAAACTGATCATAAAACATCGACAATATAACCATCCAGTATTGAAATTTAAGCAGTAATTCAATAAAAATAAATTTCTTGTTAATAACCTACCATCTTTTGGCTTCTTTCTATTCCCTGCGCTATTCTATCGACCAAAACCACAGTAGCTGGTAAATAATTATTAAAAAACCTAGCAAGAAGCGTGGAAATAAAATCATAAAGTAACTGTAATTTTCAGCTTAACATTCAATAGCGTTTCAAGTTACATTTCTTATTGGGATATGAAGCTTGGATACCTTCATAGCAGTATCGGGGAGGCTAGTGTGTGATAATTCCCAACTGGGGTCCTGTGGCACCAGCAGGGTAGGAAGACCAAAACTGGAATCCCTTTAGCATTGCAAGGTCGTTAGAGACAATTTTCTGTCATTCAAACTAATCCAGGTATTCTTATGACTGTATGTTCAAGAAGTCTTGTGTCTCTGCATGTATCCGCTAAAGAAAACTCATATATCTGTTGGAACTGCTATAAAATCTCGTGTGTTTATTCCTGGCTGAAGGCGCACTTGTCGAGCTCAGTGATAACAACAACAGAAGAGCAATTTAAACAAATGAAGTAAATCAATAAATAAAATACGAAAGCGGTTTTTTTGAGATTTGCGCCTCAGCAGCGCTGGATGATTCTGAAGCTAGAATGTCAACGAAACTGAGGTCTAAATGTCAATTATAAAGAAACTTTGATTAATGAATGAAACCACAGCATTCTGGTGTTAAAATCTTCCTGATACTGAATAGCCAGAATGGCAAACGCAAGTATTATTAAATTACTGGATGGAACCACAACATCCGTTATCTAAACAATAAAAAAATACAAAACTGAAAACCATTCATTCAAGATTCAAGAAGAATAAATGAAGCTTTCTGGGATCACAACAGAAATAACGAAATAGCGAGGTATATTTTGGTAACTACTCATGCCCATCCCTACACCCCACCTTCTCCAGACCTATCTCTGTTATAACTTGTAATTTTTCTTGATACTCGATGTGTATGTATTGGCGCTGAATCCTACTCTCTCTCTTATATATTTTGATATCTTTATAACCTCTAGCTTCCCATATTAACCTGAGAGAGAGAGAGAGAGAGAGAGAGAGAGAGAGAGAGAGAGAGAGAGGGGGTAATCTATGTTTCAAAACTCGAATTAGAAAGTAGGATAAACAAACTAAGGTCAAAAGGTCACAGGTAGAGTTAGGAGGCCTTCTCATAAATAATTTTACCACTGGGAATTAATCACGGAGAAAGCCGAGGGTAGAAGGTGTCTATGTATGTGCGCGCGCACACGCTCTTTCTCTCTCTCTCTCTCTCTCACACACACACACACACACACACACAACACAACACACACACATATATATAGATATATAATATATATATATATTATATATATATATACATAACAGAAAGAGAGAGATAAGGCGAGATAGTTGGATAACAAAATTCAGCTTATTAAATTTAGTTGACAGATATTTTTGAGAGAGAGAGAGAGAGAAGAGAGAGAGAGAGAGAGAGAGAGAGAGAGAGAGAGCGTCTAAAATTCAACGTGCCATAACTGCCACGAAGTATCAGTAGCAAAAGGAGCAGATTAATATTTGAAGTTTGACCGAGCTATATTATTCACCCCGAGCCGTGGGTTGTTTATACGCGTTACAAAACACATTGGAACTCCAGGTGAATCTTTAATAATGCCAAAAGATGAAACAGCAATGACATGTTACTTAGGAGGGTCGACCCTCTCGGTCTATCTCTCTCTCTCTTACACATTCCAACAAAAATCTGTTTAATATCATTTTAAAATGGGGGATATCTCTCTCTCTCTCTCTCTCTCTCTCTCTCTCTCTCTCTCAAAAACTTCTGTCAAATAATTTTAATAAGATGAATTTTATTATCCAACTATCTCGCCTTATCTCTCTCTTTCTGTTTCTCTCCGTTTCATAATTTCTATTTTAAATCTTTTATTTTCAATCTATATCTTCCATCTAATTCGCTCTCTATAACAGAAATTCTCAGTTAGCCTTAGGTGTATCCAGATATAATATATACATATAAACAAATGTGCATTATTACTGTCATTATTGTAAGTCAATTGACAAGCGTAATTGAAAAATTATGGTGTACAAATTCAATGACCCCTAAGATGAAAGCAGTCCAGTATGGAATGTAGAGGTTGAAGAAATAAAGAAAAAAAAAACTCCCAAAATACATTACATGACATAAACAAAATCGCAAACTCTAAATTGAGACTTCCGTCAGGTTACTATACAAGGTTTTTAATTTCTGAAGTTCAACGTTTCAACTACATCATTGGGAATTTCGTTTCATTCCACAATTTGGTCTCAGCAAGAACAAATGTACAGAACTATAGCAGAGATATATATATATATATATATATATATATATATATATATATATATATATATATATATGTGTGTGTGTGTGTGTGTGTGTGTGTGTGTGTGTAAACGACGTAGACGTAAGTGAGCCAGTCCATGCAAACAGCCGTATCCCGGGCATACATTATAACTTTGCACATTCTGAAAACGTCACATGCTGCTGAGCTGTCGTCAAAGTCGGAGACAATAAAGATAAGAAAAACGACTTGGCTGCTAACTCCTCAAACCGTAACACGAGTGTATCGTGTAATAACAACAGCAGAGGGAACAACAACAACGAAAACAACACCATAACAAAATAATCATGTATCATGAACATGATGGCTAAAATGAGAAGTTTCATTGCTAAAACGTAGTAATATGATGCAAGAATTTACCACAGCAGCAAGAAGAGCAACATGGAAACGTATCTTTAATCAACCAGTTATTTTCAGAGAGAAATAAAATCTGAGCCGTTTTGAGCAGAATAAAAATCTAACAACGGAAAGAACAGGAACTTCACACCCACAAATTCGTTGTAAGTTTAAGCAGATATTCAATCACTGTACTCTTAATGTGAACAGTGATTAAGCACATTACTAGAAGTGCGTTTATGAATTAAGAAAACTAGGAAATAAGAAAGAATTGAAATTTTTCTGAAGACATATATTTATTAATCGTATATGTATGTATATATATATAGATCTATATATATATATATATATAAATTATATATATAGATATATATATATATTGAAATTTTTCTGAAGACACATATTATAATCGTATATGTATGTATATATTATATATATATATATATATATATATATATGTGTGTGTGTGTGTGTGTGTGTGTGTGTGTGTGTGTGTTGTGTGTGTGTGTGTGAGAGAGAGAGAGAGAGAGAGAGAGAGAGAGAGAGAGAGAGCTTTAACTAATATTTAATAAATGAAACCATTCTGCAAGAAATTCAAGAGACGAGACCTCAAAAATGTATTCATGAAAGTCAGACATCTTTCCCGAAATGCGCAAAAGAGCCAACCTGTAAAATAGTTCCTTTAACAACTCGCGGGGAAATGTGACTTCGAGTCAGTAAAACCGTCCTGAGGGCCATTTAAATCCTCCAGACACAATGACGTTTGTAAAAGCAACCGCTTAACGCCCTCGACGCCCGACTATTAACAAATAGAACAAGAAAAAAAGCTACGTTGAAAAAAAAACAGAGACAATAAACGCAGCGGGCGACTCTCAAAACCGAAATTAAATGAACTCCGACAAATGACCTTAACCCAGCCCCCCCACCGCCCCCACATCCCAACTCCATGCCCGCCACCAGGAGGAGGAGGAGGAGGAGAGGAGGGGAGGAGGGGGAGGGGAGGAGGAGGGGGAGGAGGGGGAGTAGGTTGTGTTCTTTGCCTTTGCTTTCTGTTTCCTTCCTTGTTTAGCCCTTGCATTCTCTTCTCTTCCAGACATCTTTCCCCTTCTTTCTTACTTTTGACTATCTTTATTCTTTTCTCCCTGTTCCTCGTTGTTTAACGCTTACTTTTTTAATCCTTTTCCATAATCACATTTTCCAGCTGCTTTCTTTATTCCCAATTCTTTTGTTTTCTAACTTTATTCACTCTTCATCCGCAGCTTTATTTTTTCTGTCATTTATACTTTCTTCAATTCCTAATTTCAGATTTTCATTTCGCTCTTCGCCATCCATTATTTTAATTTTACTCTCCCTAAATGGTTTCTTTCGTCCATTCCACGTCTTTTACTTAATAATTCATCATTCTTAAATCTATTAAGACCAACTGTCTTCACCCGTTTCTCATTCCTTACTTATTGTTTGCTTTTTCCCCTCTCCATCATTTATTGTCGTTTATATTTCCTCTACCCCACAAGGTTCCTTTCTTTCAAATACCCAAAATAACTTCCTCTTCCAATTCAATCGAATCCTACAACTCTGGTTATTTACCCAAAAGTACCACAATTGTAAGCAATCACTCTGAGAAAAACAATGGGAAAAACACAGATCCTTTAATATAATAATAATAATAAAAACACGTAAATCATCAAATAATATGCCTTGTAACTTCTCCAAGGTAGATAACCACACTCGTAACGGTAAGTTTATTTATTTTTTAGAACTGTTTCCCCCACCTAATGTTTCTCAGCCCGGAACACGACGACTTCCGTACAAATAAACAATCTGTTAAAATTTCCGGCCTTGGTTAAAAGGCAGTAGGGGTTGGGAAGTAGAATTCACGGCAAAAAGTAATAACCTTAGCAATAACTTGGGAAATGAAAGGGGTCTGTTCTATTCCTGATTCAGTGCACCTAAACAAAGGCTTTTGTTGGTTTATAAAAATCTAAACGTAGGTATCGACGACAGGAACGAACTAGTTAAGGATCTTAGGACAGCGTTAGGTACAGTCGGCCTAAGAATTTCGGAGCAATGACTTATGGCTATGGAGACAACTGGCAGCTTCACATGTATCAGCTAATATCCCTGAGCTTAGCAACGCTGTCTATGAAACGAAGTCGCTAAACATGTAATTATGTAAAAAAAAAACACACACACACAATAATTATATATATATACATACATACATAAATAAAGGTTTTTTGCCACGAAGGAAAAAAATTAAAAAGCGAGATAGCCAAGTACTTTCGGTCCGAACAGGACCGAAAGTACTTGGCTATCTCGCTTTTTAATTTTTTTCCTTTGTGGCAAAAAACCTTTATTTATACATAGCATCACGTTTTATATACTTCGTGATCAAGTTATACATACATACATACATACGTACATACATACATATTATATATATATTATATATATATATATATATATATATATATATATGTGTGTGTGTGTGTGTGTGTGTGTGTGTGTGTATAAAATGTCCACTCGGCCGCACTCTCGAGAAACCTATGACAGGATCAAAATGTAGAATTCATAGCCGATGAACCAAATGGAGCGTTCATTATCATTATTATATCATCACCCTTTGGCTAATGGGGTGTCATTTTGAGGTTACTTGCATTAATGGGGAAATATTAGAGCAAGCAACGTTTGGCACTGTAAGTCTCTCTCAGCTCACTTTGAGTGTAACTAAACCCTTTGAGCCAATTATTATAAAAAAATATATTTATGAAAAATATTAGGAAATAAGATTTGGACGGGTGGAAGCCTTTACACAAGCATCTGAAGGCATTCAAACGTCTAAATGCATTTCAATGCATTGAGAGAGAAGACAAAATAATAATAATAATAATAATAATAATAATAATAATAATAATAATAATAATAATAATAAATAAAAGAAGAGAAGCCCCCACGCAAAATCATAAAACCTAAAGACAACTTAATTACGAAAAAGAGAAGTTGGTTTGGTACAACACCAAGGAAAGGGTACAAAGAAAATGAAGACACTGCAAGGGAAATAAGAAAAATGAATATGCTACGAAACAAAGACGAAAAAGAAAAAATAAAACCAGCAAAATTATACTAAATCAATGACAAGATAATGCTGTGAGTATGGTATACAGATGATGATATGAAAAACCATGGGATTAAAAAGAGCAATAAAGAGGGCATAAGCAGAGATGGAGAATGATTTCCCAGATGACGAGAAGGGATGATGGTACCGGTTGGGGAAAGGGGTATAGAATGGTGGGGGGGGGGGGGGGGGGGGGGGGGGGGGGGGGGGGGGGGGGGGGGGGGGGGGGGGGGGGGGGGGGGGGGGGGGAGGGGGGGGGGGGGGGGGGGGGAAGGGGGGAAAAGTAGGCCTCTTCGGGAAAAAAAGGGTTTTTAGGGATGAGGTGAGGTTGGGGACTGTGGAATTGGAGGCGGGGGGGGGGGGGGGGGGGTGGAGGCTAAGTTTGGGTCAAATGGCTAAATCTTGTAGTACCCCGAAGCCTACAGCAAAACTCTTCCGTTCGGCTACGTATCTTCATCTCTCTCCCTCTTTCTCTCTCTCTTCTCTCTCTCTCTCTCTCTCTCTATGTACGTTTGCAATCGCACACAGAACACAGAACAAGCATATATATATATATATATATATATATATATATATATATATATATATTATATATATATATAATCTTCCTCTGATCTATCTGTTGAGAGAGAGAGAGAGAGAGAGAGAGAGAGAGAGAGAGAGAGAATAAGGATACAATGGTAAATACAGAGTTGGAGGAATAACTAACAGAATATGGAAAAAGTGATAGAGAAAAGCGATAAGAACAGAAGGGCGGGTGAAGGCCCCTAAAAAAGTGACGACAGGGATTGATGAAAAGAAAATCAGTAGAACCGAGAGAGAGAGAGAGAGAGAGAGAGAGAGAGAGAGAGAGAGGAAGCCCACTCATCAAAATTTAAAATCTGCTAAACTATATCAACATAAATAACAAGAACCTATATTTCAAAATCTAACACTTATCAGAGCCAAGTCCACGTAGATACCTTGAAGCGAGTTCAGAAAATGAAGAATAAGGAGTAAGGGGAAAGTGAGGGGAATGAAAGGGGAAGGGCATGGGCATGGGAAAGTGATGGGAAACAAAAAGGTGAAATTGGGGGGGGGGGGGGGAGGGGGGGGGGGCGGGGAAGTTCGGGGGAAAGTGGGAGAAAGAAGGTGTAAAGTGAGGGGAAATGGGGCAAGTTGGTGGAAGGAAATTGGGAAAAGGGGAAAGTGAGGGTAAAGAAAGGGGAAAGTTGTGTTAATAGACGACAAAAGTGAAGGAATGAAATGGGGAAAGTTAGGGGAAATGGTAAAGTGGGGAAAGTGAGGGGAAATTGAAGGGAAATGGTAAAGTAAATGGGAAAAATGAGGGGAAAGGGTAAAGTATATTGGGGAAGTGAAGGGAAAAGGTAAAGTATGTGGGGAAAGTGAGGTGAGAGCGTAAAGTAAGTGGGGAAAGTGAAGGGAAATGGTAAAATAAGTGGGGAAAGTGAGGTTAAAGGGTAAATTAAGTGGGAAAAGTGAGGGGAAATGGTAAAGTAAGCGGGGAAAGTGAGGGGAAAACGGGAAAGGGTAAAGTAAGTGGGGAATGCAAGGGGGGAAAGAAAAGTCAAGTAAGTGGGGAATGCGAAGGAAAAGAAGGAGTCAAGTAAGCGGGGAATGCGAGGGGAAAGAAAGAGTCAAGTAAATGTGGGATGCGAGGGGAAAGAAGGGGATTAAGAACGAAGGAGGATTGTGGCATAGACACGAGAGGGGGAAAAGGAAGAACAACGTTACAAATATCCACTACGTAAATTATAATGAAGGCGGCTAAAACTGTTTTTCCTAAGCCGATTATGGCGACCCCCTCCCCTCGCGATATGATTTATAAAAATCTTTAAAAGCACATCAAGTCTGGTGGGAAAGAGGGGGGAGGGGGGTGTTGGTTTCTGAGGTGGGGAAGGGGAACGGGAAGGGGAGGTGGGTTGATCAAAAGGGCTTAAGCATCACGCCCCCTGTTTGCACACAAAAATGAGCCTTATGTCCTCCGAAATTAATGACGACGTCTAATGAAAGTTCATCCGATTGTGCTCAAGACGCAGGTTTCCTCGTTTTTCTCTAAGTTGTGTTTAATGGGAGGTATATGATATATAGAAGTTCCTTCCTCCCCCTCCCCGCCCTCCCTTCATAAGAAATCGGAGTTGGGGGGGGGGGGGGTGTTGAGTTAAGCACAATAGCATTAGTTAATATGGGCTATTATCGTGTGCATTCTGGGGGAAACAGAGTGGCCACACTGATCGATAGGCCTAGCGCTTTCCTTCGTTAAGACAACACGTTCTTGAAGCCTCCTCGACAGTCTTATATTATTCCTTGAACAAAGTCTTTCCCTTTTGCAAATTGGAATTAGCACTGGTTTAATAAAGGTATGGTTACAAAAAATGGGGTATCTAAGAAAATTATATCAATCAAAAAATTATTTCTAGTGTCAAGATAAAAGATCTACTTCCCGATTAGACGGGTGATACTACATGTTTGGAAGTAAATCATAAAATGCAATGGTGTAGATATTTCAATAATAATAATAAAAATAATAATAGTAAATTTGGGCGAGACGCATAACAATCAAGAAAATAAAACCATTACTGTAGAGAATTAAATATAAGAAGGGTTCTCCATATAACAGATCGGAAGCACACCTCAATATAAATATATATATATATATATATTATATATATATATATATATATATATATATATATATATATATATATATATTATATATCATTGTATGTTTAATATGTAATGTGAATATGTATTGTGAATAAGTTTTTGCTACCAAAGTTCTGAAAAGCTGTCACCTTATATAATCCTTTTATTGTCTTGTCCTTGTGTCTGAAGCAGATTGACCATAATATTTTTGCTTTTTTTTTAAATTGTACCCGTGTTTGTGCTTGTTTGGAAAGGTTACTCTTTCTCCAGGTGTGTCGGATTCTAGGTACTAATCTCCTTATAATCCCTATCTGTCAGTTATACGAGCTTTCCTGTACTGTCAATTCTTCATGTAAGTCAGTTTTATCTGCTGAGTAAAGGACGTTGAAGTCGAAAGATCCTGCAGCAACTCCGTTGTTTAGTTTTTCCTTCGTGGCTTATACCTTAATGGATTTATCATGTTCCAAACGTTCGTGATTCAGTTATATACACACACACAATATATATATATATATATATATATTATATATATTATATATATATATATATATATATATATATATATATATATATATAATGTATGTATCACTTCGCCACTTAGCCACAGAGAAAGGAAAACTTGGGTGTAAACCCTGATCCAAATTTTCGTCTTTATTTTCAAAAGCCATTTTGAGGGGGAGGTCTGATTTCATAGTGGTAACACTTCACAATATATACGTTAGAGGGACAGTATAACGTAAATTTCTACCACTGTGTAACAGTCCCTCGGAAATGGTTTAGAAATAGAACCGAAACCGGTCAGGATTTACACCCAGTTTTTTCATTTCCCTATGGCAAATTGAGATAGCTATACAAATCACGTGTCAGAGTTATTATAATCACATATATACACACTACATGTCTATATATATATATATATATATATATATATATATATATATATATATATATATATGCACCATTCTCTTTGACTAACGCCAATAACTACTTTTACTCGGGGCATTATACCCACAACAACAAAGATGGCATCCAATCTGGTACCCTCCATACGTCAAAGTATTATCGCTTTCACGAAACGCGTGAAATCAACGCTTCTACCATTGCCACAAAGAACAAACAGCGTATTTCACATTTCAATAAAATAACAATGCATTTAATTTGCATTTCACTTTGTGAATTGCATCCACTGCTGATGTCAACTGATGCATTTGAACCATTTTCAATAACCGTGACATAGTGTATGGGAGAGTCACTGATCAGATACTCGTGTCTTTAAAGCAATGTCATGTGGAGCAATATTGCTCAAGGGTCCGTGATTGCATAATTCCTTGTATCCTTATTTCCTCCGACATCAAACTTATTGGTTGCTTGATCGCTATGTGACTGATTATACATGTTTGGTTTGATTGAATTCTCTTTGGCTATTGTTGGTTTAGCTCCTTTTGCTCTGAAAGATTTACGAGTTTATTATCATTTGGTTCTTTTGTTTGGCATAATCCTCCTTACACTTTGCACTGATGTTGTTCTACCTTTGCCTTTAGCTTATGGTGTTTCAATTTGTCTGTTCTACATTCTAAGATATGTTATTCTGTACGACAAGGTCGGTTTTTATTACAAAGTTTTCTTTATACAGTTTGACTTGGCTTTCACTTTGTTCTAAGTTTGTCAGTTTGTAAGTCTTCTGCTGTTCATACCTCTGATATTTCTTTCATTGAAAAAAATTTTTAATATAAAAACCAGCAGTTAATAAAATACTTACGTCAAATACTTAAAATTCCCAAATTCAATTTATAATTCATGTTCACATATCATTTTTGATATAAAAAAAATGGGAGTTATCGTTTACTTTAATTTTCTAAATTCCCAATTTCCAACACTCAAACAATACATTTAATAAACAGGTCCCAGATGAATATAAGTATTGAAAAAGCCATTGAATAAAATACCCCACCCTCCCCCCACCCATCCCCCCCTCCCACAAAACCAATAAAAATAAATACCCATAAACTATAAAGCATAAGATACTCTCCTCCATATCAACCCGTTCCAATATATCCTCACTCCCAATTCCATTAGGAAAAACGGAACCCTCTGTTGTTATATACTGTTATTACTGGTTCCCCGTTCCCTCGTCTCGTCCTTCCACCCGTTGTACAACAAACGATTATATTGTATATTCCGAAATGCGAACCCTTCATCATATCTTCCCGTGATGCCATATTCTCTAAATTTATTCTCCTCTCTCTCTCTCTCTCTCTCTCTCTCTCTCTCTCTCTCTCTCTCTCTCTCTCTGTTGATATTCAAGCCTTCTCTCTATTACCTCTCCTCCCTCTCTCAGCTTCTTTCCTATTCCTTTCTTATCGTCTCGCATCCCCCCATTCATATTCTTCATCTTTATTACCTCCTCTACTTCTCTACTTCAGCCTTGTCGATCTTGCATGTCTCCCTTTTCAATATTTTTCTATTGCTCTCTTCCATACCTTCATCTCCTCTTTCTTCTCGTACTCCTCCAACTTCCATATCTTATCCTATCTTTTCCTCCAAATCCTCCGAGTTCTCACTCACCTCCTCCCAATATTTATCTTTATCTGGGTTTTTCTTCATTTGTCTGTATTTACTCCCACCTCTTCCTCAATTTTATCCTGGCATTTTCTATTTCTGGATATATATATATATATATATATATATATATATATATATATATATATATATATATATATATAGATATATATATATATATACACACACACACACACACTATATATATATATCTATATATATATATATATTATATATATATATATATATATATATATATCTATATATATATATATCTATATATATATATATATATATATATATATATATGTATATATATATATATATATATATATATATATATATTTCCCTTTTTAACCCACTTCATTCTTAAAGTCTTCTCATTCATGTTTTCTTAGGCTCTTGATGATTTCGGCTTCCTCCTTCCTCCTTCCTTATGGCTAGTTATCTCTTACCGTATTCTTCCTCCGCCCTATACTTCTTATTCTCCATCCCCAACACCTGTAACTCCTGAGTTCATACTTCCTTATGATTAGTTATTTCCCTTACTAGACGTCCCCCACACTACCCAACCCCCATTCCTTCTTCCACTTTTGTTATTGTCTATTTCATGTTTGCATAATCCTTCGGTTATCATCTGCATTCTCTCCTTACTTGTTTCTTTCGGTCACTTATCCTTTTCCTCTGGTTTTCCCCAACTATCTAATTTTTGTTTATATTCCTTGTTTCTCCTTATCTATCTCATGTTTACTTACTCTAGCAATCCTGCCTTCTTGTTTCTTAATATCCGGTGTGCCGCAAGGTACGGTGTTAGCTGCAATACTGTTTGTTATTATGATTGAAGACATAGACAATAATGTGAAGGATTCGGTAGTGAGTAGTTTCGCAGATGACACAAGAATAAGTAGAGAAAAAATTATTACTTGTGATGAGATAGGAACGCTCTACAAAGAGACCTTAACAAAGTATATGATTGGGCAGAGGTAAATAGGATGGTATTTAACTCCGATAAATTTTGAATCAATAATTATGAGACAGAGAAAGAAAGCTAATATGCATATTTAAGGACCCTAATAATGAGACCCATCAACAAATAAGGAAAGCAGTTAAAGACCTTGGGTTAGGTGTGATGAATATAGGAACATGTATGCAATGATCAAATAGCACAAATCTGTTGGCAAAATGTAAAGCAAAAATGGGAATGTTGTTACGGCACTTCAAAACAAGAAAAGCTGAACACATGATTATGCTTTATAAAACATATGTTCGTAGTCCACTTGAATATTGCAATATGATATGGTACCCACACTATCAAAAGGATATTGCACAAATAGAGAGTGTACAAAGGTCCTTTACAGCTAGAATAGAAGAAGTTAAGGACCTAGACTACTGGGAAAGACTACAATTCTTAAAATTATATAGTCTAGAAAGGAGAAGAGAACGCTACATGATAATTCAGGCATGGAAACAGATAGAAGGAATAGCAGAAAATATCATGGAACTAAAAATACAGAAAGAGCAAGCAGAGGTAGATTAATAGTGCCCAAAAACTATACCAGGAAAAATAAGGAAAGCACCACAGGACATTAATCCACTACGCACCAGCATCGATAATGCAGCGTCTATTCAATGCGTTGCCAGCTCATCTGAGGAATATATCAGGAGTGAGCGTAGATGTGTTTAAGAATAAGCTCGACAAATATCTAAACTGCATCCCAGACCATCCAAGATTGGAAGATGCAAAATATACCGGAAGATGTACTAGCAACTCTCTGGTAGACATTAGAGGTGCCTCACACTGAGGGACCTGGGGCAACCCGAACAAGATGTAAGGTCTGTAAGGTAAGATCTATATCTATCCCACGTTTGCTTATTCCTATCCATTCTTACCACTTGCGAACCCTCTCCATCTCTAACTCAAATTTGCATATTCCTATCCATTCTTATCCGTTTAATGCTTACACACTGAAATCCACCCTACTCTCTAGCATTTCATATCTATTCCTTTCCTATCCATTCTATTCCTCGTTTCTCTTCACCTATCTCATATTTGCTTCTTCCTGACTTTTTCTTCTCCCTTGTTCCACGTCCTTCCAATCTTCTCTCTAGTTTTTCATATCAAACCCAATTTTGCTCATTCCTATCCATCGTTCCTTCTCGTTCTCATTTACTTATCACACACGTGCTTCTCCTTAACCACCATCACAACCTTCTTCTCCTCCTCCTCCTCCTTTCTTACAGCCGGTGATAGAGGAAAAAGCAAATTTTGATATTCCTATCAGGTCTTCCTTCTCTTCACTTATCTCATATTTTCTTCTCCCTAACCTCCTCTTCAGTCTCCTCCTCCTCCTCCTCCTCCTCCTCCTTCTTGCCCCTCCTTTCTTAAAGCCGGTGAAAGAGGAAAAAGCCAATTTTGCTGTTCTTATCATGTCTTCCTTCTCGTTTCTCTACACCTATCTCATATTTTCTTCTCCCTAAACTCCTCCTCCTCCTCTCTTGCCCCTCCCCCCTTTCTTACATCCGGTAATGGAGGAAAAGGCCAATTTTGCTATTCCTATCAAGTCTTCCTCCTCGTTTCTCTACACCTATCTCCTCCTCCTTCTCCTCCTCCTCCTCCTCTTCCTCCTCCTTCTAGCCCGTCCCCCCTTTCTTACATCCGGTGATAGAGGAAAAAGATAGATATGACCTGTTGCAGGAAACATCCTCCATCTGCACCGTAATATGGCCATACATAACACGAAAGCCCTCTCGCTCCGACGGGTGTCAAGGCTCTGGGGTTTTTGTTTATCGGTGGGCCGCTGTGGGGTAAGGGGGGCCATGTGGAAGAGGGGTGGGTGGGTGGGTAAAAGGTAAAGGTTGTAAACAGCAAGAAATATACATATGTGTCAAATATATAATCCAAGTACGCTTAGGGACAACCCATGCGTGTAACCTGGCACAGGACCGTATGTCGTGTATGATGTAGGTACCATTTATTTATTTTATACGTGCTAATAAATATATATATATATATATATATATATATATATATATATATATATATAATGATGTGTGTGTGATGGGGATATTATATATATATATTATATATATATATATATATAGTATTTATAGATTGTGTGTGTGTGTGT
>NC_061091.1:25479875-25489875 GCF_015104395.2 Macrobrachium nipponense
CCTAAATACTTTCCCTAATGTTCTGCTCCCATTAGGCAGCATAGATTCTTGGGACAAAATAGCCAACGCAATGTTAATGGTTTCCAGTTGTCGGACTGTTGTAAGTTTTTGACGAACAGAAGTAAGAATGGGAAGCAAAATACAGACACGAATTCCACGAAACCTACTAAATACAGATTACCCCAAATCCGCGACCAAAATATAAATCTATGCTAATATATTGAGTGTATTGATAACCCTTCCATCAGATAACTCAGGTCGCTCATTTACGCTGACGATAAAACCGCAAACGACCGCAAAAAAAAAAAAAAAAAAAAAAAAACGCGATATCAATTTGTTTATGATTTAAGAACGAAGTGAAATCGGATACCCCGACCCTTTCTCTTCATTACGGGCCTACAGTAATTTACCGCGCGAATTATTATCATTGCAAAAACGTATCGTCCGTTACGCTGCCGTGGGACCGTTTACGCCAAAATTTTACGGCTGAGATCCGCCATATTTCCTCTACTTTATGTTCGGTTTTGACGCAAATCTGTCGTCACAATCGTCCGTGATCTAATGCGCAATTTTTGCGGGAAGTCTGTTATAGAGCGAATTGGGTAATCCGCCGTGAAAATGGCTACAGGCTCCATTACCGGTTATGTTGTACAACGTCATAAAATTATTTCCTGGGGAAAAAAATGGGGTAAATTGACGTCATAAATACTGCAAGACTTCAAAAAGGTTAATTAATGGTCACGTACTCGGAAGCATGTATGCTAAGTACAGGTGAGGGAAGAACAACCGAGAGAAAAAACACTGACAATAATAGTAGCAGTTAATAATCGTGTCATTAACATTCTAGCTTATGAATAATTTGAAGCTAACTTGTGACAGACTTAAGTACACATCGATTGGTAAACTTATAGAAAAACAGACGGAGAAATAAATAGATAGATAAATAGATAGATACAGATACAGAGAGAGAGAGAGAGAGAGAGAGAGAGAGAGAGAGAGAGAGAGAGAGAGAGAGAGAAGCTTGAATAAACAAAACTTATTCATATATTGTATACTTAGATGTTTTATATTTCGACATTATATGGCCAACATCTCTAACGTTTCTCGATCTACTCTTTCCATTTCTTCATTCTGTTATTTTTCTCCTGCCAAGTTATTCTTCGTTCTTGGTTCAGTTTTCCACCTAATTATCCATTTTTCTATCACTCCAGATGGATAACAGACGTCTGTCTCTCGCTTTTATTTATACACACAAACACAAACACACACACACTCACACACATACAATCGCCGATTCTCAGGTATACAATCACAAATAAACACAAAAACAAACATTCTCTCTCTCTCTCTCTCTCTCTCAACAACAATCCTCCCTTGCCGTATCGGCGCTTAAATGAAACCGCGGTTTTAACTGCCATTACAAGCACCGCTCAACTCCCACGAAGCAGCCATCAAGGGCTTCTCTAATACACGCCATTACTCCGGCTGAAGGTAGTGACGCAGCCTTTGCTACTACCCGCAGCTTCCAGTTGGAGCCAAGCAGGTCTCGCGGGGTGGGGTGGGGGTGGTGGGGGGGGGGTGATAGCTGCCCTCCAACGGCTTTTGTTAGTGATGGCTGAGGTGACCATTGTAATGGGGGATGTCATACTAATATCAGGCATTAAATGCGGTTTCAATAAGGCCCTGTCCTTGCCCTTTTTCACTTGGCACCGGATGCTGTAATGGCTGTAGGTTTGTATAATGAATGTTCAGTGAAGGTACAGTGAGCCCACGTTTTGAGTTTCGTGGATTGTTCAGGGCACTTATTAAACCTTCCTCGAAATTCAGCAACCCAAACCGACTGGATTGGGTTTCATTTGGAGGTGCCTTATGACATGTTCTTGAAGCTTTGGTTGTGCCATACCTCTGTACCGAGGTTTTTTACAGGTCTGAGTTCGAATTCTCTTACTTGATGGCGTGCATAAATAATTTTTATTTAATAATTATACATATCTACTTTTTTGCTATAAGTTCTATTCAGTTCCATTTACAGGTATTTATTGTTAAATATAATAGTTTCCACCTTTATTTCATTCTTATTTCACAAATGGCCATGTGTGTGTGTGTGTGTGTGTGTGTGTGTGTGTGTGTGAGAGAGAGAGAGAGAGAGAGAGAGAGAGAGAGAGAGAGAGAGAGAGAGAGAGAGAGCATTCTACCACAATTCTGAGAAACTGATCTTGAAACAAAAAAAACCATTAATGAAAATAACAAAACCCCAAACATGCTAAACAACTCCACTCAATTACTTGGCAAACTTCATCCTTTGCCACAAACATTAAAAAAAATAAAATCCTTCAGCTATTTCCAGCACCAAATTCTTTCATCACTTTATGAAAGTAATAACAAATGGCAATTCGAAAAGCAAAAGCTATGTCCCCACGGAACAATAATTAACAGACCAACACCACCACCACGGGGCGGCTGAACAACTATCTGCCGGAGATTGCTCTCGGAATAACCAACTTCAAGCATAAAGCAATCAAGGAAGTACTTGTGGGAGCCTCAGGACGAAAGGAGAGATGGGGGGTTTGTTGGAGGAGGGCGTGAGGTAGGAGGGGGCCGAGTGTTGGAAAGCTGGGGTGGAGGGGAGGAGTGTTGGAGGAGGACTGGGAGTGGAGGGGAGGAGTGTTGGAGGACAGGGAGTGGAGAGGAGGAGGGGGCCGTTAGTGTTTTGGAGGAGGATTGTGGAGTGAAGCGAAGGGCCCTCTAGTGTTGGAGGAAAGGACTGGGGTGGAGGGGGAGGAGTGTGTGGAGGACAGGGAGTTGGAGAGGAGGAGTGTGGAGGACAGGGCAGTGGAGAGGAAGGAGTGTTGGAGGAGGAATTGGGAGTGCGAGGGAGGGAAGTTTGGGGAGGAGGATTGGGTTGGACGGGAGTGGAGAGGAGGAGTGTTGGAGGAGGATTGGGAGTGAAGGGAGGAGTGTTGGAGGAGGACTGGGAGTGGAGTGGAGTGTTGGAGGGGGGGAGGATGGAGTGAGGAGGATGGGAGTGGAGGGATGGAGTGTTGAAGGAGGAGGATGGGAGTGGAGTTTTAGGAGGTGTTGGAGGCCAGGTAGTTGGAGTGATGGAAGGAGTGTTGGAGGAGGATTGGGAGTGGAGGGGAGGAGTGTTGGAGGAGGACTGGGAATGGAGGGGCGGAGTGTTGAGGAAAGCTGGGGTGGAAGGGAGGAGTGTTGGAGGAACTGGATTGGAGGAGGAAAGTGTGTAAGGAGGATTGGAAGTGGAGGGAAGTGTTGGAGGATGACTGAGGGTAGGAGAGTAAGTGTTGGAGGAGGACGAGGGGTAGGAGGTGAGGAGTGTTGGAGGAGAACTTGGGGGTAGAGGGGAGGACTGCTGAAGGAGAACTGGGGATGGAGGGTAAAGGAGGTGTGGCAGTGTGGATTAGTAATGTATAAAATGTTTCAAAAATTATTCTGTGCAGGATTGTTGCATATATTCCTTTGGGTGCTTAACATTATCTTTTTTACTTGAGTGTTTTTTTTTTATATATTTTGAAAGGTAACTCAAGGGCAAGAAAGAATTTCCTTTCCGATTAAAAAAAAACTGGACATAATCATTACTAACATTTCATTTTCAATTTCCCTAGAATAAGCTAATATAAAATTAACACAACAACCAAACTGCTAGCTGAGAATATGAAAGGGAATAGCTTCGTGAACCAGCATCCCTGAGATGAACAGCTGTATGAAAAATTATACATAAATACGTATATCTATGTATACAAACGTTTGACGTCTCATCCAGCAAGAAAAACCACTGTAACGAGCAATAATGACGAGGCAATTCCGTATTCCCTCTCTAAGTATTAACTTGCGAGTTTTTTTTTTATCATAAATCAATTTATGAACTAAAAAACCAGTTTACCCCTTGATATAGCTAATGGTGCTATCGCTCTGCATCACGATTATATAATGCCATAACATCAACGAGGTGGGGCTTGCAGAGAGAGAGAGAGAGAGAGAGAGAGAGAGAGAGAGAGAGAGAGAGAGAGAGAGAGAGAGAGATTAATAAGAAAAGGTCAGTGGGAGAGAGAAAAGGTTATCCAATGGCAACAAGGGAAAAAGGAACAAAAAACAAACCAGAGAGAGAGAGAGAGGCTCAATAACCGAGAGAACGTTACCAATGTAACAAAGCAAAGCAAAGCAAAGCACAGTAAAGCAGAAGAGAGAGAGAGAGAGAGAGAGAGAGAGAGAGAGAGAGAGAGAGAGAGAGAGATAAAATGGTCTTCAGTCAGAACAGGGCTGAGTAAATACCCCTCCGTGCAACTCCATAGGGGAAAGCCATAAACCTTTCCCTCGGCTTATATTATATATATAAAAGAATTCCCCATTTAACCTTAAAAGAGCGACCATTTCCCCTTTGAAAAACGCCCCATCACAAGATCAGCCCCGGTCGCTGAAATACAAACTGGCAACTCTCTCGGCACTTTCCTGAACAATTATACTTACCAGCAACTCTGACAATTCTATTCTTATCTCATCTGTCAGTGAACCGTATAATTAGCATAGTTTTAACAACGGCAATATTTATCCGCGACGTCGGAAACAATGGCTCGCGGTGATTTTCGCCAATTACGTGCCGATTCTCATTTCTCGTTTTTCTTCCCGGTGTTTTCATTGGTCCGGTAATTCCCGGGCCATAATGCAGCTTACCGATGGCTTACAAGTAAATAACAATAGGTCCCACTGTAGTTATTCGCGGTAAAGCTAACTGAACGGCATTTCTCTTTCGTCTCGGCATTTTCCCCTCGATGAATGCAAAATGTCTTCAGCTTGCAACTAATTACCGTTCAATTTTACGTCAGGATACACATCAATGGCACGCTAATTGCTGCCGATGCAAAAGTCTAAGTACTCCGACTTTATCATAACACAAGGGAGAAGCAACGCCACATAGGAGTACTTATGTCAAATCTAGTGCAATGCACTTTGAAATATACGGTAATGGAAAGACATAAGATTAATTTGTTCAGAATAGGTATGAGGAGTACTTGGAAATAAATATGTAAAACAGTATTTCGGAATACCAAGTCTTATTATGACTTGACTTAACAATAGTTGCTCCTGCGTTATTGGGGACTAACAAGTTCAGGAAGAGTGATTATGCTTACTGTGGTCATATATATATATATATATATATTATATATATATATATATATATATATTATATATATATATATCTATATATATATATATATAATTATATATATATATATATATATATATATATATATATATATAGTATATATATATTATATATTATATATATATATATAGTATAGTATATATACATAGATAGATATATATATAGATTATAGATAGATTATATATATATAGATATAGATAGATATATATATATATATATATATATATATTATATATATATATATATATATATAGAGATATAGTTAGATTATATAGATATATGATATATATATATATATATATATATAATAATATTTTATATATATATAATTAATATTATATATATTTATTATATATATATAGATCAGATATTATATATATATATATAATATATATATATATATATATACACATATAAGTATACATATATATATATATATAATATATAAATTATATATCTATATATATGTGTGTGTGTGTGTATGTGTGCGGCGCGCGTGTATAACTTCATAAATTAAACAACCGGTGAGAAAGAACGGCGTGTGGCAGAGCGGGATTTTTAGACAAATCCAACACGGCCACATTTGACATTAATTCACTTTGCTATCAAATTCGTTTATTTCGAGAATTCTGTTATTTTTTATATACAAACCTTCCACTAAAAAATTAAAAGTAAACTTCATTACCTGCGATATGCAATTGTCATGCGCAGTAACCCAGTTATCTACGTAATTTTAAACAGAATTATTATTAATCATATACACTGTTCAGTAAAACTATCACTTCCTTCTACACAAAATGTGTAGAGCTTTTTGGTTGCTTTTAACATCTTCGTTCTCTTATTACATAAACACAGAATATGTTAACAGTATTTAAAACTTAATTATGAGTTACTTTCGTTTCAGGTGAAAATGAGCACCTAATGCCACATTTAAAATGACCCACTTTAAAACAAATCGAACTCCACTTATCACATTCCATTTACACCAATCTAAAAAGACTGGAATCAAAACGACCCAGTTCCAGCAGATTACAAGTGGAATGATACCATTTGCATACATTCCATTTAAAATCGACCGATTTCAGTGGAAAACACTAAAAGTGATTCCACATCAAGACAACTCGCTCTCAGTTGATTACATTTACCATGAACCCATTTAAAATTATTTTATTTGAAATAACGCGATTTCGGAAGATTACATTTCATTGCCTTGATTGTAGACGATTAAGAGAAGCATAAGCATATTACTGAAAATCAAAAATATCTTTGTAACCTTTCTTTATTTACAACATTGAATTAATTCAATTTCTGAGTTTCCCGAGAAAAGAAGAAACAAAATATTGTTTTAGTCGGTATGGATTAAAACACCGTATATATATATATATATATATATATATATATATATATATATATATATATATATATATATATATATATATATATGTGTGTGTGTGTGTGTGTGTGTGTGTGTGTGTGTGTGTGTAAAACAGAAGTATTAAAAGCAAAGCAAATTCTTAAAAGATTTACGATAAATATTTGAAACCTTTCAGTGTAAAGCAAAGGAAATCCACGTCTTCATATAAATCCATATACTGCCAGATAATTCCTATCTTCCTGTAATAATTCTCTTGATCTTTCAAGAAGTCTCTCATCTGAAAGCACTAGAAGTCCATTGGGGAAAAGAGTGAATAAGTAAACAAAGAGATAAACAGTGGGGAAGTATTTGGCCAAAAACGAAATAGGAAAAACGAACTTTCACTATAAGATCGCATAATTGTAGATTCCACACATACATGCATACACACAAATGTACGAATTTCACAAATATTCTGATGGCGTTAAGTAAGAAAACAATTCATACAAAAATCAACAACATTAACAATCTTATTTTACTGATACAGGTACGTCACAAAAATTGAAGTCTGAGAAAAAGGAGCTACATTCCCTTCCATTTTAAATACAGGAAAGACGGAAGGTTATCAGAAATATGGCATCCTTAATCAATTTAATCAACCGTCCACATCTCTGAGCTCTATCCCAACAGTAACTTCTTGAAGTCCTCGCGGAGATATTACCTGCATAAAACATTTGTCTAGAAGCTCTAAACACAACGAGTACGACCCCCCTTGTGGGGGGATCAAATTTGCCCTTTACAGTCATTAAATTCATTTCATTTCTCCGATCACGTCCCCAGCAACGCCTCCTTCAGGAGGATGGGAACGAATGGGATTGAGAATATCTTATATTATCATGAAAGATGTTCAGTTACTTTCTAAACACACTTGCCAACACCCCCCCCCCCACCCACTACAACTCCTCTCTACCCTATGTCTCCATCCCCTCCCCTGCAGAAGCTATAATCCAGCCAGCAGCGCCTCCCTCCGGAAGAAAGAAACGAAACATTCTGAAGTGATCCATCACTTAGGACCTGTCCCTAACTCCTAAGGACATGTTCATTCCTACGCTAGGACTCGAGGGATTTGTTTTCATGTAACAGCGGTCACTTTCTCCATCCAAGGCTTTCTCGAGTAATATACGAGGTCTTGCTTTTCCTGGACTGCAGAACTTTTCTCTCTGTGTTGGACATTCTCTCTCTCTCTCTCTCTCTCTCTCTCTCTCTCTCTCTCTCTCTCTCTCTCTGTGCTATATGCGAACTTTTAATTATTTTGCCCTAAGCATTCAGAACACTTCTCGTCCATAGTCTGTTCTTTTCCCATATTTCTCTCTCTACTTATCTTGTCTCTCTTTTCCATGCTTTCTCTCTTTATCCATCTTTGACTCTTTTTAATTCCTTGCTCTCTCCACTTATCTTTGTCTCTCTTTTCCTTGCTTTCTCTCTCTATCCATCTTTGTCTCTTTTAATTCCTTGCTCCCTCTATCTTGACTATCTTTTCCTTGCTTTCTATCTCTATCCCTCTTTGACTTTTTAATTCCTTACTCTCTCTACTTATCTTTGTCTCTATTTTCATTCCTTTCTCTCTCTATCCATCTTTGTCTCTTTTAATTCCTTGCTCCCTCTAACTATCTCGACTATTTTTTCCTTGCTTTCTAGCTCTATCCATCTTTATCTCTTTTTAATTCCTTGCTCTCTACCTTTGTCACTATTTTCCTTCCTTTCTCTGTCTACCCATCTTTGTCTCTTTTTAATTCCTTACTCTCTCTCTACTTATCTCGTCTCTCTTTTCCTTCCTTTCTCTCTCTACCCATCTTTGTCTCTTTCTCTCAGAGACATTATTTGTTCCCACAACAATGGAGTCAACTGTTAAACTCTACGGTAATCAGGCGGGATATTTCACTTACTCGTCTGCGATGTGGAATGGAGTGGAATATAGAAATTAGGTCAAAGGCCAAGCACTATGAATAGTGCTTGGGATATTGAGAGCAAATAAGTTTGAAAGGTGTAACAGGAAGAAAACCTCGCAGTTGCATTATGTAACAATTGTTAGAAGACGGTGGATAGCAAAAAGATAGAAAGAAAATATGAACAGAGGGGCAGTAAAAGGAATGCAAGGGGTTGCAGCAAGGGGTGGAAAGAACGTAGCAAAGGACCACAAGTAATGCCATCAGTTTGCCGCGTGAGGTGAACTGACAGCATTATCCCCTTTCGGGGCGTCTGTGATGTGACACGGCATAATGCAACTAGCGTACCTATAGTATACCGTGAAAAATGGCGGTAATTTGAGCGAAGTTCGAGAGGCGAGTCTTGACTTCAAAGGCGTTACGTACTTTCTCAATGTTTTGATTATACGGTACCTACATTCTAAATACCTATGGATGGGACAGTGGTGAACGGAAGTCGGACAGCGTTAAGCCTAAATGCAAACTTTACCATCAGTGGACTATCAATGCTACTCGCAAAGTATGGATTGACCCTCATCTTTATTATATATAGATTACCAAAGGCAAAATAGAAAATACAACGAAACACTTTTATGATACTTACAAAAGGTTATTTTTGGCACAAAAATTACAACAGAATAAAAATCTGTTTCTGCCAATACAATTACATGACATTGCAACCAAAATCCGATACCTTTGACTCATGATAAACAAAAGATTGAAGGTTACAAGCACGTCAACATTCCCACATTAACCAAAGCATACATAAAAGCATTAGTTCTCTGGGTAACACCCACTCGATCACTCCACAACTCGAACTAAAACCATCAGGATGGCTCCACCAAAACACAGCCGCGTTCGAACAATCGTCGCCCGGCCAAGACTTCGAACATTAGTCGTCGACTGCATTTTGCCAAAATACTCAACTTTCGGCTTAGCAAAACGCGAAATGGTGAGGGGAATTGGGAGGGTGTGGTGTGGGTTTGAGGGGAAAAGGGAAGGGGATTCAGGGGAATGGCATCAACAGGAATGAGTGGCACTACCTAGTCAGGAGGGCGAGGGGCGGAATTCTAACCTTGAACGGGAATAATAAGAGTAATTCCACGGAATCGGACACCGAAAGCCGTGAATAAGAGGTTGGCAAACACGGCTGGGACAAGGGGAATTGGGAGTCCTATTTTCACAGTCAACAATTAACACGGTTAAACTATGCACTTACGACGAGAAGAGGAGTTCCGGGTAAAAGAAAAAGGGCGCAGAGAGAGAGAGAGAGAGAGAGAGAGAGAGAGAGAGAGAGAGAGAGAGAGAGAGAGAGAGAGCCTATACCAACTTACACAGAAGGATGCTTTCGGTTAAAAAGGAGGAATATTAGTTATAAACTTAAACACAGAGAGAGAGAGAGAGAGAGAGAGAGAGAGAGAGAGAGAGAGAGAGAGAGAGAGACATCCTGCTATCCTGTTTTTACGTTCTTCCCATATA
>NC_061091.1:25494875-25502375 GCF_015104395.2 Macrobrachium nipponense
GATGATACAGTTAGAACTTGAGTTTATAGGAGCAAAAAATATTGGAAATATTGTATCTTGCCCTGGACAAAGGAATACGAAGAAATCAACTTCATTATCATCATCATCATCATCATCATCAATAATAATAATAATAATAATAATAATAATAATAATAATAATAATAATAATAATAATAATAATAATAATAATATCAAAGCATTATCGATTTTTATATTTTAGCAGTATGCAGCCAAAGAGAAACTAAAAACAAGATGACATTATGGCAATAATAATAATAATAATAATAATAATAATAATAATAATAATAATAATAATAATAATAATAATAAATAAACATTACTTATATATAAACTACTAGATTAACCATAAAATCTATAATTGTTAAAGATAACATTAATGATTATGATCTAATGGCCGGATGAAGACGGGAGGGGACGTTACATTAATCGATCCTTGAAAAAAAAAAAAAGTAAACTTTCCGAAATTTCTGAAATACCTATATACTATTTATTTGCAACTGAACGAAATAGTGTATTTTATGAACCAGTGACCAACATTGATGCTCCAGCTAAAATGCTTATCTGAACTTCACAGACTTTTCGATACTGTCTTTATCTACTAATTATGAGGAAGAACAAGTAAAATATGGCAATCGAGTATTCTTTACAGCGTATAACGCTATATGAAACTCTCAGTCACGGTCCATGAAACTGTTACATACGGAGCGACGACGGTGGCCTGTATTGTTGGCACCTATAGCGGTGTCAGACGCACGATCGTAGCTAACTTTAACTTCAGAAAAATAAAGCCTATTGAGGCTATAAGGCTGCAATTTGGTATGTTTGATGATTGGAGGGTGGACGATCAAAATACCAATCTACAGCCTTCTAGCCTCAGTAGTGTTTAGGATCTGAGGGCGGACAGAAAAAGTGTGGACGGAAGGTCAAATAGTCCTCTCATGGGTTTTCCTTTACAGAAAACTAAAAATAAATAAATTATCAAGGGAGGCGGATATTGAATGCTGAAGGGGCAGTTTCAATGCCATAATTAATTTATTTAAATACTGGTGTTGAAAGAAAACTGGCCATGAATATTATCTATGACTGGGCAACTGGTCAACCTACATAATGTTCCAGCCTCATCACTACTTTACATAATTACTGGAACGGAATAAAAATTGGTAATTAAAATTCTGTTTAATCTGGCGTACTGGTCAACCTACATAAATTATACTTTAAAAATTAGACATGTTTGAATGTATTCTAAATTAAAAATAAAACTGTAAGTTATATGTTAATAAGAACACAAGCATATTATTTATCTACGAATGAAAAAAGAGGTTTTAATTTTTACTGACGTGGAATAACTAATTGCAAAATCTATTACGAATGTGGCAATATGAAACGGACAGTATACAGCCGTCTATGAAAACAAAAGAATAGACAATAAATAAAGGAATAATACCGCCAGAGCGTAAATAAAAACGAAGAAAAAGAAATAAGAGGTAAAAAGAGTATGAACAGATTAAAAGGGATAAAATTATAAAACTCTGAGGGATGGTGGTGGAAGTAAAAGAAGGACAAATTACATTACTATTGCAATGAACAAGCCCACGACACATAAGGTAATAAAAAGGGAGAGAAGAAGAAGAAGAAGAAGAAGAAGAAGAAGAAGAAGAAGAAGGTGGCTTAGGAGCTAAAGCCAGGCCATGTCCATTTCAGAATCGCGGGAAAGGGATAAGCCGGAGAAAGCCTGGCGACGACGGACGACCCAGGCTTTCTTCGCAAAGCCTTCCAAAGCCGGAAGCCCAAAACCCCAGTGACATTTCCTGGGCGCATGCGCAGTGCGGCCGCCTCCAGAACTTATTGAATTTCTTAACGGTTACAGAAATTGAAGTGAGGTCTTTCGGCATTTCGTTAATTTGTGAGAGGAAGTCGGGAATTTTTTTTAGAATGTTATTAATGTATTTTCATTTTTAATTTCAAGAAGTACCTTTCGTGGTAATAATGAGAAGTATTTTTTTTCGGGACCGTGATGACATCGAGGTGTTTTATGAAGAAAGGCAATTATCACAGATTTCAAAGTCTACAGACATAACCACTTGTCTTCGCTTATAATTATACATTTGGCTTGAGTTTTTCATCCCTGTTTCATCTGAAAATTATGCACACTCAGCCAAACCTATGTTCAATTCCAATCAGTCTCTTTCTGAATTATTTTACTGATTTCTGAATTATAACCATAAACATACATGCACTTCACATTTCATTTCTACTATTTCTGATGTACACACATATCATAGTTTCTATTTCATAATTTCTGACTGTCACCCATCCGTAAGTATATAGACATATATAATATAATCCGTAAAAATAAAAGTGAACTGAATTAAAAACATATACAGATATACATAGATCCCACATTTCATTTTCAATAATTCTGTTTACTTATTTCTAACCGTCACCTATACATAAACGTATACAAATGCAAATAAAACAACGGACTTCGCACAACATAAATCGCACCACCAGTAATCCTATGACATGACGGGAGACAGAGAAACAAGACTCGTGAAGGGGGGGAGGGTAAGGGGGAATGTTTGGGGTGGGCGGGTGACACACAGCAAGGGAGGCAAAGACACGAAGTAACGGATGGACCCACCGAGGGGGAGGAAATAATAACTTTTAGAACTTACAGTAAAGACTGTTTGTTGTGGTTGGTACTCTGGCCCACCCCTCCCACCCCCCCTCCTCCAGAACTCCCCAACCCACCAAGAGGGGGTGGGGACCGTGAGGTACTAGGGGGTAGGTGATGGGGAGGGGGTGGGGGATTCCTTCTTTCACCAAGTGGAGACAGGGTGACGCGTTCCCGTCGTAAAGAAAAAAATTATAGGGACGTATCATGGTCGTATCATGGCAGCGCCATTGGTGGTGGTGGTGAAGATCACGCCATGAAGTCTGCCGTTGGTGTTGTTGGTGGTTTTACTGCGGTTGTGATTTGATGTTGCAACTCGTTGTCTATTTACCAATGTTGCTCTTAGCGATTTTCTGTCGGCGTTTTTGGAGAAATAAAGTTGTTTGCGATTTTATGTTATTTGTGATTTAATGTTCTAAGTATTGTTTATTTGTTAATATTGCTCCTCGTGATTTTCTTTCGCGGTTTGTTGGTGGTTTTACGTTATTTGTTATTTATTGTTGAGAAGCTCGTGATTTAAAGTTGTCTTTCTTCGTTTACTACAGTCAACATTGATTGACTCGGTCGATTTCAGTGTTCGTGTGTTAAACGTTCATTGTAATTTTCATGGATTTTGAATTTTTGGAAAAAAATAATAAGGAACTAATACAATTGAAGAGAAGCTGCACTCAGTAAACACTCCTATAACATTATATATTCTATTCTCTTGTAATTTTCACATTTTTCCACAGTAGCAGATAGCGTTAAAAGTTATATACAATCTATAATGCTACATTATCACCCAATCAATTTCTTATCACCTCCAAATTCGCATACAGCATTGAAGTAATACGTAAAATCAACATCCATTTTTCCATCAAGCTAAACCCTTACAGTTTACGGTATATTTACCATGCTGATCATTTTTTTTCATTAAAAAAGAAATTGTTTTTAGTTTTTCTCCGCCGCGTCGTTACCCAGCAAGAATCCAGTGAAGGGTGCTTTTGCTCATAAAATGCAAGTTACGACATCGCCACGGTGCCAGCAATCTTACGGTCATTGAATGACATTTGCCAAAATTTCGTTCCCTGTTCTCATTTCGTTTTCGAAAAAAAAAAATTACCTCGGTTCTTTGAGATGCCGATACTGGTTTCATTATAAGAGGAATATTCTTAAATATTGTTTTTTGCTCTTATTTGGCTCGGAGTCAAATTGTACCTGGATTTTTTTAAATACACAATTAAAATAGCTTTGGTGTTCATTTCTTTGAAGGAGAAATTAAAAGAAATTCATATTGGCTAACAATATTTGATAACTCCATATATGAAAATAACTCTACATACGATTAAGTGATCATACTAAAAATTCTAAGAAAATTACTATTTTTATACAAGTTGGGCCGAAATAGCCTATAAAATACAGACAGGTTTACAAGGATTCTCTAGAGTTCATTATTACATTTCTCCGAGGAACTACAGTTACGATCTGTCATTCTAGAAACACTGACAGCTGTAACGAAATACCTGGTACCAGGGATGTCAGTACATTCAACTAAAGGACTTTATGATATAATTAGATTTCAAATCAAGTCCCTCAATCACAAATTGACAGGAAAGCTTCTACTCTTCAATCACATCAGAATTCAATTTATAAATCTTTAGAACTGTCAGAGACATAATTTCATTGATCTGGGCCACCGTACCGTTTATCTACGTTAAGTTTCTTGTCCATGAGCACTATCTCGAATCTAGCCCATGGAACATACAGGAAAAGTTTTGCATTTACTATAGCCAATCTACATTACCTGATCCACTGTTATACCAATCGACAAATAATCATCACACGACGGATGTGAATCATGGACTGACATCAGCGAAACCTCTTGATCAAAATGTATACCTGACCATAAGTCCAATTTCTATTCCATAATCGATATTTGGCACCACTGAGTTTCATTCTTTGGTCTAAGAGCCTTTAAATATCGTAAAATCTCCTTCAGTAAAATGTAATGCACTCTAAAACTTACAGTAGTTAATCTTTTGAATCTATAATTTTTATTTTAACAAAATTACCGTGAAATTTACACATCCAAATTCTTTACAACTACCTAAAGCAGAAATATAAAAAATCCAACAGTTATACTAAAGGCATTTTCAGTTTATTCGATACGCTCCCTGATTTAAGCCAAGTTACGAAAACTAAATTCTAGATCAGGATTCCTTAGTTTAACTTCATGAGCTAAAGGTCAACATCGCCACCTCTGCTTCATTCTCAAGAACACTAAAGCAATCACTTTTTAAGAATTCTAACCTCTTGGCAAACTCTTCCAGCAAAAGAAACCCCATTTTCAGAATCGTCAAACTTCTCTGTATAATTTCCTCATGCGCCTTCCTGAGACGAACGTCACATCGCCCTCTACTTCCCTACCTTTCCTATAGGAAGATTGGAGGGCTAGGTACGGTATCCCTCCCTCCCATACTACCATAGGCATGTAGGTAGGGGTATCCCTCCCATACTTGCTTCTCCTAACGACGAAAGGGCTCCACGAAACTTAGGGTGGCTCACCAAATAACCCCGGATTTATTACCATACATGAAATACATGGATTTATTACCATATATGAATTACATTACTGCGTTTCCCCCTTTTCCCCGATCGATCGAACAGACATCCATCTTGAAATTATCTTGTAGGGGAATGCGCCCCCGGGGGAGGATGGTGGATTAGCCAAGGGGTACTTTTGCCCCTGTGGGGATTAACTTGTCAGTTTTGCTTCTTTTCTGGTGACGCATGATGTTGACTTTCCTACCACCCCCCCCAAAAAAAAAAAATAAATAAATAAATAAATAAATAAATAAAATAAATTAAAACTAATGTCGATAATCACGTAAGAAGTGAGCGTCACGATGAATAATAATGATAACAACAATAACGGAAATATAAAAAAGCAAAATCATTTAGTCGTGGGAAATACAAAACTTCCAAAACAGATACACAAAAAAAAAAGAAAAAAAAAACTGAACTATTAGAAAAAACAAAGGACTGTAAATTTGAAGTTAGCCCAAGTTATTCATGGGAAATAAACCCTTAATGAAAAACCAGCACCTTAAGTCCGAGCATTACACAATAAATATACCCGGTGCATAATACATCCGAATTACAGAACGGAGTCTTCGCGTGTTGGCATAATTCAAGTGTAAACACAGAGGTGCCTCTACGCAACAGTCCATTTCAGCATAAGCGTAAAAATAATCGACCTCTGTTCCTGTAACATTTCAATTTGCATAATTTCTCCCACCATTCGTCAACAACAAACTACCCTTTCCGGAATGAAAACAGAAGTAGAGGTTCCTATGCTAACCTGTCATAAAGATTCCCAATGGCTTCCGTAAATCACCGAAATTTCACTTTAACGTCTCAACCGACTCAGACGTATGTCGATGAAATGACTAAAATTACTCCGACAATAAACATAGAGAAATGCGTCATTAAAATGCCTTTTCTCTGACTCGACTACTTTTATACCAAATTAACATTCGTATCAAATGTAATTTGCAACGTTTTAGCACGACATGGTCTTACAATATTAACACGGGAATGTCTTCAAATATCGAACATTGTATGCATGCACTACCGAACACAGTTTTCTTTAACTAAAAAATTTAATGCTTTAGTTTACCTTGAAGGTACTCATGGCGCCATCCCCATTTTCTGTGGATATCGAGTGCGCGAGATTTGAAAGCAAAAGTCAGTGTAGTTTTAGAAAGTTATTGCTCAGATTTAAATCATATTCTTCTCAAGATTTGCATTTTAAATAACTTCAAATCAAATAAAATACAAGCCGAATAAGAATTTGCAATGAAATGGACTAAAAATCCATAATAAATTAAGATTATATATCAGTCTAGTATGACCTGTGTTGCTGTGGGTTGGCGGCAAATTTTTATTTGAACTTGGAATTCTTAAGAAAGCTCATGATCTTCACATAAGACCTGATCAGAAGGATAAGTCACTTAAGAGACACTCCAAGCATGGACTAATGGACCTGAAAGCCTACGTCTGCCTTTTGAAACAATTCATCGCCCTTACTAAAGAACACATCAAAATGTTTAAGAATGATCTATAAAACCAACTTATCTACGGCACGAAATTTTGACATATTTTGTGACAAAATTGAAAAGCAACAGTTATGACCAGTAGATATCTGTGTACATTTTTATCTGTTAGTTTCTCTGTCGTGTCTTGATAACAAATCACAGAAACATGTATACATAAACTATATATATATATATATATATATATATATATATATATATATATATATATATATATATATATATATATATATATATATATGCATATATATACATATGTGTATGACGATACATTACACCGATATAAATAGAAAATTGAATCACTCTCTAATAAATCAGTGAATAATGAAATAAACAGGAAACTGATTACTGACACTGAATAATAAAAGTGTGACAAGAAATTAACGAAAGTATACGCACACAGACTAGTTTCAAGTAACTAAAAATATACGGATCCTTCTGAACAATATATCACTTAAACGTACTGTATGTATGTATGTATGTATGTATGTATGTATATATATATATATATATATTATATATATATGTATGTACATACATACATACATATATACATATACATATATTTCTTTTATACATACATTTAGTCGTCGTGAGGAAGGAACATGAGTGGCGTCACGCGTCACTACTGGAAGTAAGGAGAGAGAGAGAGAGAGAGAGAGAGAGAGAGAGAGAGAGAGAGAGAGAGAGCAACGAGCTCACAGCAAAT
>NC_061091.1:25504875-25509875 GCF_015104395.2 Macrobrachium nipponense
AGGGTAACCTTGTAAATGTATTTACAGCGAATCATCCGTTCTTAAGATGTTTCTTAAGATGTTTCGCAACCACACAAAATTGTGGTAAAAACTGGGAAAAAATATAAATGCAATATGAAGATACTTTTAAATATTCCATAAATATAACTGTATTGCATCCAGAATCGCATGCATGGCTTAGATAAAAAATTCTGAATTCGCAAAAAGGTAAGGAAACAGTTCGAAACCGCATCAAATATTTACTGAAACATTAATAAGTCTCTGGGATATCTGCAGACAGACAGAAATAACAAAGTCTGAAGACGACAAACCTGAACTAAGGTGAGCAAATCAACCTCCTAAAGGATATTCTTAAACGTTAAAATAATGTCACTCCCGAAGTATAATCATCGTTGCCATAACCCAAACGATTCACTCCTTTATCTCCCAAACTCTGGTCATTGTTGCCATCTCCACACAAGATTTTACACTGTTATATCGCCCTAAATTTAATCATTGTCGCCAATCCCATAACCTTTCTACTATTCCCGATAACAAAAAGACGAACAAACAAACAAACAAGCAGAACGACAAACAAACAAACACAAGCCGAACTAAAGGCAAAACCTCCTTGGTGGGATTAGAAAAAAAAAAAAAAAAAGTCGACTTTACCTCCGCTGCGAAGGTACTAAATAGGCTTTAAGGTCACCATTCACAGAAAACGGACAATAAAACATAAATAGAAGTCCTAAACCGTTGGAGATTCGCTTTAACAACTAATTATTATTATTTCTCAGCCTGTTTATACGTAAGGCTCAGATACTTCCGTCAAAGGGAAGATAAGACGATTAGGGATTTAACGTTGAAACCCATAATTTCAAAAAACAACTCTCTCCAGATGTAGAGAGAGGAGAGAGAGAGAGAGAGAGAGAGAGAGAGAGAATTACTTTTGCAGCATATATTTGGACCAAAGTCCATTTTTTAAAATCCCTCTCTCCCCAGTAGACAGCCAATAGTTGACTACAACCAGGTACATAATTCATAGCTTAAGCCAGCAGAGGCATAACAATTTTTTTTTTAGGAAAAGTATGTTAACGATTCATCAGTACTAATTAGTTGATTCATCTATTCTCACTTTTCACCGAATTTAATTATTCATATTTAAACTTTCACATTCTTTAAACTTTCACATTCTTTATCCACTTTATGTAAAAGATAAAAGATCACAATATTTTCACAATCCACAATACTGACAAAACAAACAATTACAGATTGCGTACATATTTGTACCGCACGACATCAGGAAACAAAAACAGAATATAAATGGGGAAACACTTGACAAATAAACAAAAATATAAACTAAACAAAAAGTATAGGGAAACAACACACTGTAAAACAACAAAAACAAACAAACTTTTAAAAAAATCACAAAATCTAAACCCAAAATCTATGACATTCGACCCCAACGTTTTCCACATTGCTCCAGCAAGCGTACTTCCTCCCTTTACTGAATTCGAAAGGGGGTATGTTTTTGTTTTGAAATATACTGTAGCTGTTGGTATGCAAGTTACAGAGAGGGAAACTAGTTAGAGGAGCTCGACAACGGAATACTGATGAACTGTCGAATGTACAACTGTAAACATTCGCTGACACACGCCTGAACTGAATGCGCCAAGAATGGAATATCACAAGGGTCTACTGAGCCAAATCTCCTTTATGGGAGTGCGGTGGAGAAGTTGAATAAGAAGGAAGATTTTGAAACGTATTATTTTTGTAAGGTATATAGCGTAAAAAGAATGGTAAGGGCGAGGAATCTGGAGATGCCCAGAACAGGTGGAATAAAGTTTAGAGTAGGGAAATATAGCGACCAGGAAAGGTAAAGCTGAATATAGTTAGTATGGAAAATTAACTCCATGTAACAGATGGAGATATTAATTGAGACAACAAGGGACCTTTCGCAGATACGGGTATTTTCCATCAAACAACGCAACAACATATCTCCGAATCTATTAAAAACAGCCTCCAACTATCAGTAATGATAATCTTAAAAATATGGCAAAACATTGCAGAAAGCATTATAAATTTAAAAAATTAGCGGCTAATGTGCGTACATGGGAAATGGCCTAGTTTGCGGCCGGTCTAGAAACTTTCAACACACATACGCGCACACACAGAAACACACACACGCTAGATATATACTATAATATATATATATAATATATATTATATATAGATTATATACACATATATATATATCCCTGTGTGACATACAAGTTTTCATTATCATATGTAAGCTCTATAATCTTGAAGAAATACATCTTTCTATTTCCTATTTCAAATTTACTATCTCAAATCATTAAAACTCATGAATATATAACTGCAAAAAGGGTCAATCAATCATACAAAGTTCAAGGAATTTCGACCTTTTGCCAAAAACGCCGCTTCAAGGAATCTTCCGACAGGCGAGACGCAGAGAGGAAACCCTATTACGCTGACCGGCAGCATTTGGCAATAATCCAAAAACAATTATACTGGGAAGTGACCTCCTTCGTGAACTTTTATGACCTCGTCATCTGATAATTTCCCTCCATAATATCCGTGGTAAGAGCCTTACGAATCTCTTCTTTAAAGGTAAGAAGTGGCATTAATACCGCTAACAACAGAATTATTTTACAATAGACACAATCACTATTACGTGGCAATGGAATATAAGCACTGAACAATGATTATTATTGCATTGAATTTCAATATAAATTAAAAACAAGGTACTCAAAAGGTCTGATTGGTCTTCTACAATACACAATATATTGATGGGTTATCTTTGACTAAATTTAACAATAAAATTATCATTATTATTATTATTATTATTATTATTATTTTATTATTATTATTATTAGTATTATTATTATTATTATTATTATTATTATTATTATGATTATTATTATCAGGTTGACATTTCCTTCTGTCTCGGCAAGATACGATCACAAAAATTGATGGACTACTGGGTTGGTTTACATTAAGCAGGCCTTATACCAGCATATACCTTTGCTCTACGTGTGGTAGGATGTGAAATGAAATAGGATCTCCCGACTGTTCAGAACCTTGAAAATGTAGGACTGTGTGGTACAGAAGCGAACCATGCTGATGTAGCTATTATTATTATTATTTTATTATTATTATTATTATTATTATTATTATTATTATTATTTTGTCTATCACAGTCCTCCAATTCGACTGGGTGGTATTTATAATGTGGGGGTGCGGGTTGCATCCTCCTTAGGGGTCCATCACTTTTCTTACTATGGGCGCTGTTTCTAGGATCACACTCTTCTGCATAAGTCCTGGAGCTACTTCAGCCTCTAGTGTTTCCAGATTCCTTTTCAGGGATCTTGGGATCGTGCCTAGTGTTCCTCTGATGATGATGATGATGATGATGATGATGATGATGATGATGACTATTATTATTATTATTATTATTAGCAACAGAAGATCCGAAGATCCAAAACCCACTAAATAGTAACAGCAATAAGTCTGATTTTCTTTTTCATTTATAAATCTTTTAATAAAAACTACTGACAGACTCACTCTCTTTCATTTCAACTCGATTTTCTTCTAAAAGAAAGCAACCAGGAGCCGAAAATAAACCTCATTTCTCTTGAGCAATAAAAAGCACATTTCAGGTTAGATACACTGAGAGACCTCACGTTCACCTGGCAAAATCAATCGCAGTTATAACGCCATAAGCGGAGTTCCAGAATACGTTAAAGAAAATCCATATTATCCATATTATATATCAATTTTTATGGAGGGAAACCTGGACTCCAAGAAACTTGTACATATTGATACAACCATCCCTCATTCATACAGGTCACATATATTGATGAACAATATATTACGTATGTCTGGGCAAATGCTCACTTCATTCATACCTAAACATATAAGGGTTAACACAAATAAAATGTATTTATAATTATATGTGGGGAAACCGTACTTGAGCTGTATGTAACTCAACAAATTTATGTGTAAACAGTGGGCTCATTTTTGTACTCATATGGGCAAACAACCACAAAATATACGGACAAACGCAGCGGGGAAGTCTTCATTTCATAGCATTTTGTAATGCCCTCAATAGCACATCCGAACTTCTAAAGTAGTTTATAAGTAATATAGACAAAAATATAGTGTAGGATCAAAGGGATGGAAAAGAAAAATGCCCTTAATAGCTTCCTCACACGTTTATAGCATTAATTCCTTTTAAATCCACTTTTGAAACTTAGTATGGTATTTACTTTGATGGCAAGGGATAAGCTCATGCTTGCAGAACAATATAGCTGACTACTGCCTCGATATATTTAATTCTGAAAAAAAATCCTCCGATAGGTGTTCTATCTCAATCTCTATTTACTTTTTTGGGCTTTACAAATACAAACACAATCACACACAAACACACACACATCCTCGTTATGACAAACATTATTTCCGTAAAACGTCGTTTTGAGGGACAGGAGGGAGTCAGAACACCGAATCTGTTTTGATTAATGACCCGGCTCCTCTTTATGCCCACTTATAATGATTTATGCCTACGATACATTTCTGTTTATATAGGGATGAGAGAGAGAGAGAGAGAGAGAGAGAGAGAGAGAGAGAGAGAGAGAGAGAGAGAGAGAGAGAGAGAGAGAGAGAGTCTTGTTCTTTTTTTTTTACTGGTCTTGGTATTCGTAGTCACGACACCAATAAACGAGAGCTGTTTTGAGATAGACTTATTATAATAAACACTTAAGTTTTGCGATTTATGATTTTCTCGACTAGGAGGGAGTAATAATAATAATAATAATAATAATAATAATAATAATAATAATAATAATAATAATAATAACAATAATAATAATAATAATAATAATAATAATAATAATGGAAGGAGGGGATATAAAACACCAAGAGATGAAGGACACGATCAGGAAAGAATATATGCAGAGACTCAAGGCGATACTCAAGTCAAAACTCAATGGAGGAAATATGAT
>NC_061091.1:25514875-25522375 GCF_015104395.2 Macrobrachium nipponense
AGACCCGAAATGAATTCATCAAAACAATGATTCATTGCGATTAAGTGATTACAAAAACATGAAAACAATTAATAAATTCAATAGAGCGCGTAATTGCCAAATATCTTTTTCAAGTTTGGACATCAACTAGGCTACTGCGGAAATCACACGTTTCCAGGCTGATATTACACAAAGACTCTCTTTTCGGGAATAATGCGTCTCTTTGGGAAACGATGGATACGAAACACAGGGAATTTTATGTTTGTTTTGTGACTGTTTCAAGATTTTGAGATTATCGGATGTCTGTTGCCAATATCTCCTAAAAGCTTTGGAACAACCACACACACACACACTATATATATATATATATATATATATGATATATATATATATATATATTATATATATATATATATATATATATATATATATATATATATATATATATATATATATATATATATACATATACGATTACATAAACAGCCAAACACCACACAGATATATATATATATATATATATTAATATATCATATATATATATATATATATAGATATATATATATACATACATACGATTGCATACAAACCAAACACGCACAGATATATATATATATATATATATATATATATAGATATATATATATATACACCACACACATATATATATATATATATATATATATATATATATATATACATAAATATATATATATATATATATATATATATATATATACATATATATATATATATATATATATATATATATATATATATATATATATATATATGGGTCTTATGCAAACGATACTACTCAACTTGCGACAATCCCATCTCTATTCTAAACCAGTCGATTTTCTTAAAAGAAATATAGCGAAATTCAATGACAGGAAAAATTCCGGACAGTGAAGTTAAACTCTAGCAAACTTCTGGCATTTTTGTTCGTAAACCTAGTTTTTTTCTTTATATATACCGAGTGTTTATTTTAACTAGATGTAACTCAAGAATAATAGCGTAATTCTTGACTACAAAATTCACTCTTGGATAAACCGTCTGTTTTTCCGAAAAGCAAAACTTCCTTACTTTGAAATTTCGCCTACTGTTTCAGAGTTCCCAATTCCCATAATCTTTCAACATTATGTTGCCGATCCCATCGGTCTCTCATAAAACAGCAGGATCAAGTATAGAACAGAATGTAGAGTTTTGGGCAAAGGTCGAGCGCTGGGACCTGAGATTATTCAACGCTGAAAGGAAAATTGACAGAAGGTTTGGAAGGTGTAACAGGAGGAAAACCTCCCAGTTACACAATGAAACAATTATTAGAGAGGGTGGAAGATCATATGGAAGAATGAGAATATGAATGGAAGTACAGTCAAAGAAATGAAAGAGGTTGCAGCTAGGGACCAAAACGACGCTGCAAAGACCCTTAAGTAATGCCTACAGTGCACCACGTGAGGTACACTGACGACAATAATCCTCTACGGGATTAAGTCGGTATAAAATTCGAAAACAAGAAAAATATTTAAGTTCGTCAGAAAAGACGAAGAGGGTTAGCCACCTGACAGAACCGACATTTTAGTAGAATGAAATAAGAAATCACGATAAGGTTAAGAAAATCACGAATCGCTGTAGAACGAAACCTTTGATCCTTTTCTAAGACAGAATGATTAACCATAGAGAAGATTCCTTTCGTGCCACCATAATATATGATTAACCTTTACCTTTTAAAAAGTGGACAAATGTGGAACCCACACGCCAAATATCAACAAAAGCCCAACTGAGATGAACCATTATAATAATGATAACTTAGCAAAGGCATAATACATATAATCACAGCGACAGAACGAAGTATCAAGAGGTATTATAAAATAATCCAAATTATTAAACCTAATGACGAATAATGTCTGTATAGATCAAAATCACTGAAATATCCATGTCCTTTTCAACGTACAGCAGCAAGCTGTAAGTCCTACTGTCCTACAAGTCCTATTGATTGATGGTCTTTAAAGATGATGCATCTAACAATCTTATAATCCATAAAATGTACAAAATAAAAACTCAATCTATAAAATACATAAAACAAATAAAAAATTTTCCGAGCCGACTCGTACGAGACCTACCGTCAAATGGCGTAAAGAAAATGGGAAATTTTTGTTTATTACATTTAAGAAAGAAATCTCGTACTCACATCATACAATTGCATAACCCGTAAACTCTTAAATAAATAATAAATAAATAAATAAATAAATAAATAAATAAATACATGAAAACTGCCAGAGGCGACTCAGAGAAGACCTACATTCCAACGACGTAAAGAAAATGGGAATACTTACCACCCAAAGCCATGAAGAAAATGGGAAAAATCACCTTATCAAACAAGAACCTTTTTTTTTTTACTTACCTTATCTCCGTTCCATTTCTTGTAGGTGTACCAGTTTTTGAGCGAAGGCCTCCAGTACTCGAGCATGTACTTCTCGACGAACTCCACGCCCTGCCCGTTGCCGAAGCGCCCCTGAGTCTGCGTGGCGGAGATGACGTGGGGCGTCTCCAGGTCGATCATTTCCAGGTACTCCTTCGAATCCTCGAGGCCGACCATTTCCCGTGGACACCAGGCGCCTCCCGCCCGGTCCATCCTCAACCTTCAATTCAAAGGAATAAATTGAATCATAATAATAATAATAATAATAATAATAATAATAATAATAATAATAATAATAATAATAATAATACAAAGTCACTATTGCTTACATAATGATAATTTTCCATTATGTTTACCGTATACTTGCACACAAACCAATTTCAGTTATTATTATTATTATTCCTTCAAATGACATAATAATAATAATAATAATAATAATAATAATAATAATAATAATAATAATAATAATAATAAAATAATAATAATAATGAATAAACAAGTCACAATGCTAATAAACATGATCACTACTGCTATACATGATAACTTTTAACTTTGCTAAATATATTATTGCACAAAAATCAACTAAATTTTTTTTTTTTTTGGGGGGGCGGGTGGTCTATCACAGTCATCCTATTCGACTGGGTGGCTTTTTTTTTTTTTATAGTGTGGGGTTCCGGGTTGCATCCTGCCTCCTTAGGAGTCCATCACTTTTAACACTATGTGCGCTGTATCTAGGAGTACACTCTTCTGCAAGAGTCCTGGAGCTACTTCCGCATCTAGTTTTTCCAGGTTCCTTTTCAGGGATTTTGGGACCGTGCTTAGTGTTCCAATGATTATGGGTACAATTTCCACTGGCCTATCACATATCCTTATTTCTATTTTCAGGTCCTGATATTTATCAATCTTTTCTCTCTCTTTCTCTTCTGCTCTGGTGTTCCATGGTATTGCAACATCAATGAGTGATACTTTCATCTTGTTTTAGTCAATCAACGTCACGCCTGGTCTATTGGCACATATCACCCTATCTGTTCTGATACCAGAGGATCTTTGCTTGATCGTTATCTATCACTCCTTCAAGTTGGTGTTCGTACCACCTATTACTGTAAGGTAGCTGGTATTATTATTATTATTATTATTATTATTATTATTATTATTATTATTATTATTATTATTCCCCTTGTTCTTATTTGATATTCCCACCCTTCTTGAATTTCGTGAGGAAATTTAATGAGAACATGAGGAATAATAATAATAATAAAATAATAATAATAATAATAATAATAATAATAATAATAATAATAATAATAATAATTTGTTTAAGAGTGAATTTATACACTAATCCTGATGGAAAACATTATGTATAGTAATAGTAACTTTGTATTTGAAATCCGTATTAACAGCATTCACGGAAATATCCCAACATACACAAACAAGAAAGCATATTCAACATGGAAATGAAAACATGCAATTCCCCATCATTCTGACACATCATTCAGTGTAGATTGTACTCTGGATTAGTGTTATATATATATATATATATATATATATATATATATATATATATATATATATATATATCTATATATATAATATATATGATGTATGTATGTATGTATGTATGTATGTATGTGTATATATATATATATATATATATATATATATATATAGATATATATATATATATAATATATATATAATATATATATTATGTGTGTGTGGTGTGTGTGTGTGTTTGAATTAAACTGTCATACTCAATACTATAATAATACGTATCTAAAGAGTTATATTTCAGTTTGATTACAAAGGAATATTCTCGAACTGAACACAAGACTGTAAAACTGGAACAGAAAAATTTATCACGTACTATATCCATAGTCAAGAGTGGAATATCGAACTAAAGCTGAAGATTATTAGAACAAATTTAAAAACAATTTACCTTAAAGTTACTAGCAAAAGTATATTCGGAATTAGGTAAGTAAAGAAATTACCTCAGGAATAAACAAAAATCCATGAAAATGAATAAATCTAAATTTCTGAGATGAAAAATCTTTGTCTTTAAAATTATTATATAGAGCTTAAAAATAGCCGTGAAATTACTGAAAAAATGTTATCGTTTCCATTAAATATATAATTGAATTATATAAAAAAAACATTTAATTGAAGTTATGTTTATTTTACACATATACCTGCCTCGTCATTCTATCCATATCATGAAATCCAACCATTTTGTCTTATACCTCTTTAAAACCTTCCAAAATTTTAACTCTATAATATTTTTATTCTTATCCTTGCAAATGCCGAACTTACGAATCGTTCAGCACCATATAGAAAATCCATCTTCCGCATTTTTTTACTTTTCTCCACGAAAGAAATTCTAGAAAGGGTCTGAACTTCGAAACAGTCAAGCCTGATCCAGAAGCCCCCTAGACAACGCCCCCCCCTCTCTCTCTCTCTCTCTCTCTCTCTCTCTTTCTCTGGACTGAAGGTGAATTTCAGGAAAGTCAAGAATCCTTCCAAAAAATAAATAAATAAATAAATAAATAAAAAATAAAACTCATATTTTCCATTTTTTCCTGGCAAAAATGTTGAACTCGGAACCGTCAAAGTTACACAACCTGGAAATCGCTTGGCGGGTTTCCTTCTCCCATGGGTTGGATCGTCCCTGGAAAGTCAGTGTTTGCGTTCTGTGTTTTCCAGTCGCGCTGGAATTCTCTCGGCTTGCAAGATCGTTCAACTTTTTCCGATAAGTTTAGATCCGGATTTTGTTCCTTTGGTATCAAATGCCGATAATTTCTTATGAGAACTGTTAAATTTCTTCTATTCTTGGGGGTGTTAGATGGATTAGGGCTCAAGACTACTTGATCTAAATTTCTCGTTCAGAAAGAATATATATGTATGAAATAAGGGTTAGCTCGTCAGCTGGTAGAAGCTTAGCTGCGCTCTCTCTCTCTCTCTCTCTCTCTCTCTCTCTCTCTCTCTCTCTCTCTCTCTCTCTAATATTCTAGATTACATTAAAAACTACAGTATTCTAACTTCTCTCGTCAAAGCACAAAAAAGGACTTGAAGGAAAAAGGTAAATTTTGATAGATATTATTCGAAACTTGTCACTGGCAATGGAGTATCTATATGGGATGAGTCTGCAATCAGATAACTGCTTATCCTAAAGTGCGTGCCTGTATGTATGTCTGTACGTATGTATGCATGTATGCAGGCACATCCATAAACAAAAACACTCACACACACTGTATCTAGAGACACATTTCAATACCCGCAGACACACAGACCCACAGCAAGGAGAGACCGAGCGCGTCACTCAATTATTCAGGTCTGCCTTTAATTCTTCTGAAATGTCATATCCTCCAGACCTGTCTCGAACAGGTACAACAAATCTCCGGGCGATTGATCAAGTAAGTGAACAATATCGGAACACAAACCTGGCAACCGATCGGGTAGAGAGAGAGAGAGAGAGAGAGAGAGAGAGAGAGAGAAAGAGAGAGAGAGAGAGAGAGAGAGAGAGAGAGAGCTCTCAGCTCACTGAATTATTCAATGGTTAGTTCGGCTAAAGAGGAAAGGCTAACGTTCATCTCAAGCAAATTCGAACTTAGATGCCAGCGCGTTTGGGTATTTGGGCATGGGGGTAGATTTGCTCGGATTTGATTTTCTGAAATCACGTATTAACAGCAAACAGGTTCATTGAAGCAAAAGCATATATACAATGCCCTTCAAAAAGCACAAGTTATTCCTTCATGAGGAAGGATATAAAATGCCTTTCCTTATGTGTATTTATAATCAGTGAAATGCCAACATAACCAAAGATGACCTTAACTGCTCAAGAATAGAGACAAATAAAGTTCGAATTGAATGACATATAGTTTGATTTTAGTGGTAGCCATTATATAACGATAATAATTCATATAGTAAATCTTCAGCCCATTTGGCTATAAAAACTTTGACACTGCACTTCGACTTATTCTTTAAATGTTATGTGGCTATGATATAAAGGTGTACATTTTCTTAAGATTTCACTGGGCCAATATCAAACTCGTTTCTATATCAATATGGATATTTTGATGTATATGATAAATCTCCCGTATCTATGATTTTCAAGATGCTTTAATACGTTTCTAAATTGTCAAATAAAACAGACGTCTTGGAATAAAATAAACATCCAGCATACAAAAACCTGATTTTTTCAAATTAAAATAGGAGAGAGAGAGAGAGAGAGAACTGCGTGAACAACGTGTCTGGAGAAAGAAAACTTGCACCGGGAAATTTCGAACAAACTTCGGTGACGTCGAACGCAGCTTCTGGAGCCGAGACGACAAATCCAGCCTCAATCTATTCATAAATCGACCGAAAGTGTGGAGAAATTCGTCCATTAAAGTGAGATGCTTGTCCCCTACCCTCTTTCCCCCCCTCTCCCCTCCCCCGAAATAAGCCCCACCATGCGGGAGAAGGAAGAAGAAGAAGAATGAAAAAAAAGAAAGATGTGATAGAAGCTGTAGGGGGCAGAGCCCACCCAGGGAGAGGAGGAAAGGGGGACTAGTAGCGCCATCTGTGGCCACATTATGGAACTAATTTCGGGCAACGATGACGCCAATATGGTAATTCCCTAACGCACCGCTTGGTTAAGGGGAAGGGGGGTCCGTGTAGATAGGAAGGGGGTCCATGTAGGGGTTAAGTGGTAAGGGGCGTAGAGGGTGAAAGGGGAGAACCATATGTCTATAGAGGAAAAATATGAAGAGAGAGAGAGAGAGAGAGAGAGAGAGAGAGAGAGAGAGAGAATAGATGAGGCATTTTATGACAGGGAGGTTCTATTCATATTCAGTGCTGTTGGGATCTGATATTTGAAGAAAATATCCACATAAAAGGATTATGTGTTTCAGCAAATTAACAGTCACATACGGCTCGTTACTACCAGCGAGAGAGAGAGAGAGAGAGAGAGAGAGAGAGAGAGAGAGAGAGAGAGAGAGAGAGCAATTCTAAGAAAACAATTAAAAATAAAATATTCACCTTTTTTTTTCAGCTTTTAGTCAGAGAGAGAGAGAGAGAGAGAGAGAGAGAGAGAGAGAGAGAGAGAGAGAGAGAGAGAGAGAATT